>NC_041388.1:303055633-303062020 GCF_002162155.2 Triticum dicoccoides | reverse complement strand
AGGGGCAAATGGGCTGGAGGGGGGGGGGGGGCAACCAACATCAGGTTTAGCCTCGATTTTTATGAATCTATGGAAAATTTACTCATGATAATATGAAAAAATCTCCTAGGCAGGGGGGATGGCCCAGGTTGATCTCCACTAAGCTCCGCCACTGGACTTAGATATCAAAAAATCTCTTTTGACTTGGATCTTGCAAAATGGTGATAATTTCTGGATGTGTTAGAACCATCGATCGAGATAGCTATATATTGTGCACAGTTGGCATGTGTGCAACTAAACTGTAATAACCAAAATCTATATGTATACATGTATACAATTGTGTCGTGTGCATACCTGGAACATGGATGCGGAGGCGGTGGCGCCGCGCGAGAGCTGCTTGAGCTTCTTGTTGCCGTAGTAGTCGACGAGGACGTGCAGGGAAAGGATGTGGCGGACGGTCGGCAGCGTGTAGTGGTCCAGCGCCGCCATGGCCGAGTTGTCCAGGGCCAGCACGGTGATGGTCTGGCGCCGGTTGATGTCGGACGCGAGCCGCGTCTTGCTCAGCATCGCGTTGAACTTGGAGAACTCCGGGTGCGCCGCCAGGATCTTGGTGATGTTGTAGCTCTTGGCCGCCGCCGGGGAGGCCAGCAGCACCGCCGCCATTGCTCCGACGGCGAAGGCCAGGAGGATGGACTGCCGGCTCCTCGCCATTGCCAAGGACACAACAGTATCCACACGCAGAGAGAAAGAGAGGCCGGGGAGAGAGAAGAGGAGAGATGTGAGCGAGAGAGGTGAGGAAGGGTGTGTGTGTGTTGGTGTGTATATGTATTGGCGGGAGAGGGGAGGAGGGGTGTACTACGTAGCTGCGGGAGCCGGTAACGACGGGGTATTTCGCTCACCAGCCGGTCCGGTGGGCTGTCGTTGTCCCTCTTCTCAACTGGATTTCTTCTGTTCTTTGTTTTGTGTTGTGCAAGCCTCTTCTTCTTACCATTTGTTTGTGGCGCCATTGATCGGGATCGTTGGAACGGCAAGCTCGACGTTTGTTGGGGGAGCGCCAAACCGACAACGTTCGTGATCGGCCATTGGGCACCAAGTTCTTCTAGCCGTTGGAAGAAAGTGACGGACGCTGACGGCGACGTTTTGTAGCCGTGTCTCGAGACCTCTGTTTGGCTTATTATTATTATTAGGCAAATCGAGTATTTCTTCCCTCGACCTTGTCTGCTTCCCTAGGATGCCGAAAATGGGAACAGTTTGCGTACATGAAAATATATGGTAGGAAGCTAAAAACACATTTAAGCACAGCAACATAGCGCATACTTGGACATTGGGTTAATTCGATAAATGCCACTGCAACTAGTTGTGCATAAATTTTGAGGGAATGAGGTGAATGGAGGGAGGAAGGAGAGCAAGGAGGAATACAAGGGGTTTTGGTCTTAAATTCTATGTAATGGCATCTACTGTATAAGAGTATTGCAAAGTTGGAGTGGCATTTTTCTAGACTGAAAAGTCGTAATGGCATTTATCCAAATCAACATAACTAGGCCGACGCCCGCGGACTCCACATGAGATGCATTGGAAAAGTTTACTGTTTTTCAAGGCGTGCAAAGAAGAAGCGGAATGTGTCATGCAGGTCCTAGAACGATTCCAGGCTGGATCCGGCCAACTCCTCAGTAACAATAAGTGCTCTCTGTTGTTCAGTGAGATTTGTTCAGTTGAGACACAAAAGGACATCAAGAATGCTCTTCAGATTTCATCCTCTACCTTCGAGAGTAAATATCTGGGACTCCCAACTCCCGAGGGGCGGATGAAGGACTCGATGTTTCAACCGATCATGGAGAGATTCGTGAAGAGATGCTCGGACTGGGCGGAGAGGTATATGTCTCACGCAGCTAAAGATACACTTGTCAAATCTGTGCTGCAGGCCCTACCGACGTACTGTATGGGAGTGTTCAAAATGAGTCAAGGTTTCTGTGACAAGTATGAGCGTTTAATCCGAGACTTCTGGTGGGGTGATGGTAATGGACATAGGAAAGTACATTGGATGTCTTGGGAGCAAATGACCAAGCCCAAGAGAGGGGGTGGCATTGGGTTCAGGGATATGAAGCTCTTCAACCAGGCCCTTCTAGCTAGACAAGCCTGGAGGCTACTGCAGAGACCAGACAGTCTATGCGCTCGAGTCCTAAAATCTAAGTATTACCCTCATGGTAAGTTAATGGATACGGTCTTTGCCTCGGAGGCGTCGCCGGTCTGGCGAGGGATTGAACATGGACTGGATCTTCTTAAGGCCGGCCTTGTCTAGAGAATAGGAGACGGAAGGAGTGTCACCATCCAAAGAGATAACTGGATCCCTCGTCAAGAGGGTCTCAAACCTGCCATGTTCATACGACGGTCCAGGTTAAGATGGGTGAATCAACTCATGTTACCCGACGGCAGTGGTTGGAATGAACAGCTGATCCACTAACTGTTTTACCGTTTTGATGCGGAGGCTATCTGTGAGATTAAGTTCCCAGCCTCCGGGGCAGAGGACACCCTAGCGTGGCACTATGAGAAATCAGGCATATTCTCTGTCAGGAGTGCGTACAAGCTGGCTGTAGCACCAGTGGCGGATCCAGGAATGGAGCAAGCCCCGGGCCCAAAAAAAAATTGCGAGAGAAAAACTTAACCTCCATCAAACTATAGCTACCTCAAATATGGCTCGATTGTATCAATAATTTCGAATTTAAACTCAATGCTTAAAGATACACCAAAAATAGATAAAAAATGACAAAAACTACGAACAGTACATGCAGTAAAAAGAGTACCAAATCAATGACTTTAGTCCTCTCGGCCCCTTGATTCCCTACTAAAACTCCGGGTATAGACACTTCTGTTGCGGCCATGGATGAAAAATCTTTTATTTCTACAAAATAAAATGAAATTGACATTAACAGTAGCAGCAGCTGTTGGGGAACGTAGCAGAAATTCAAAATTTTCCTACGTGTTACCAAGATCTATCTATGGAGAGACCAGCAACGAGTAGAAAGAGAGTGCATCTACATACCCTTGTAGATCGCTAAGCGGAAGCGTTCAAGTGAACGGGGTTGATGGAGTCGTACTCGTCGTGATTCAAATCACCGATGATCCTAGTGCCGAACGGACGGCACCTCCGCGTTCAACACACGTACAGCCCGGTGACGTCTCCCACGCCTTGATCCAGCAAGGAGAGAGGGAGAGGTTGAGGAAGACTCCATCCAACAGCAGCACAACGGCGTGGTGGTGGTGGAGGAGCGTGGCAATCCAGCAGGGCTTCGCCAAGCACCATGGGAGAGGAGGAGTAGGGAGAGAGGTAGGGCTGTGCCAGAACTTCGTGTATAGCTCCCATGCGCCTCCCCACTATATATAGGGGTGGAGGGGCTGGTTTCTTGCCCTCCAAGTCCATTGGGGCGTTGGCCAAGGTGGGAGGAAAGAAATCTCATTATTTCCTTCCCCACCGATTGTTATCCCCCCTTTTTAGGGATCTTGATCTTATCCCTTCGGGATATGATCTTATTCCTTCTAAGGGGGGATCTTGGTGCGCCTTGACCAGGGGTGTGGGGCCTTGCCCCCACTACCCACTTCCATGTGGGTCCCCCATGCAGGTGGGCCCCACTCCGGAACCTTCTAGAACCTTCCCGGTACAATACCGAAAAATCCCGAACATTTTCCGGTGGCCAAAATAGGACTTCCCATATATAAATCTTTACCTCCGGACCATTCCGGAACTCCTCGTGACGTCCGGGATCTCATCCGGGACTCCAAACAACATTCGGTAACCACATACAAACTTCCTTTATAACCCTAGCGTCATCGAACCTTAAGTGTGTAGACCCTACGGGTTCGGGAGACATGTAGACATAACCGAGACGTTCTCCGGTCAATAACCAACAGCGGGATCTGGATACCCATGATGGCTCCCACATGTTCCACGATGATCTCATCGGATGAACCACGATGTCAAGGACTTAATCAATCCCGTATTCAATTCCCTTTGTCTATCGGTATGTTACTTGCCCGAGATTCGATCGTCGGTATCCAATACCTTGTTCAATCTCGTTACCGGCAAGTCACTTTACTCGTTCCGTAACACATCATCCCGTGATCAACTCCTTGGTCACATTGCGCATATGATGATGTCCTACCGAGTGGGCCCAGAGATACCTCTCCGTTTACACGGAGTGACAAATCCCAGTCTCGATCCGCATAAAACAATAGATACTTTCGGAGATACCTGTAGTGCACCTTTATAGTCACCCAGTTACGTTGTGACGTTTGATACACCCAAAGCACTCCTACGGTATCCAGGAGTTACACGCTCTCATGGTCGAAGGAAGAGATACTTGACATTGGCAAAGCTCTAGCAAATGAACTACACGATCTTTTGTGCCAGTCTTAGGATTGGGTCTTGTCCATCACATCATTCTCCTAATGATGTGATCCCGTTATCAACGACATCCAATGTCCATAGCCAGGAAACCATGACTATCTGTTGATCACAACGAGCTAGTCAACTAGAGGCTCACTAGGGACATATTGTGGTCTATGTATTCACACGTGTATTACGATTTCCGGATAATACAGTTATAGCATGAATAAAAGACAATTATCATGAACAAGGAAATATAATAATACTTTTATTATTGCCTCTAGGGCATATTTCCAACAGCAGCAACATTCACATTCAAATTCAACTCTAGTGAAATTGAATGTTTGACAGCAGCACCAACCAATTCTATAAGCAGATTGCAGATGAAAAATGTTTAATCTTTGAAATTTGTATCAACAGACAACAGCCCCATTACCAATTCTGGGTAGCAGTCAGCACTCAACTCAGCAAAGGGATTGAGGGAAGACGGCGTGGTAGCATGGAGCAAGGAGAGGTCGAGCCGGCGAGCACCGGAGTCCGGAGCAGCAGGGGAGGGCGCGGGCGGGCGGGCGGAGCAGGCGTGGACCGCGGAGGCGGAGCAGGCGGAGGCGCGGAGCAGGCAAGTAGGGGAGCGCGTAGCGGAGGGGAGTCACCGGCAGGGAGCGGCGACCGCGGAGTGGCGGAGGCGGCGGCGGCCTGCTGACCGCGGAGCGGCGGAGGCTGCGTCGACTAGGTCTGGGGAAGGGGAGCGAAGGGAGCCAGGTGCGAGCGGTGGGCTGATGCGTGGGGAACGAAGGGAGCAGGTGAGCGATGGAGCAACTGCCTGGCCTGGGCCCTGGATGGCTGGATGTGTATTGGGCCAAGCCCCGGGCCCATTCAAAAACATGCATAGGTAATAACTTGAAAAAAATGCCATGCCCCGGGCCTGGGCCCTGGGGGCCTGGGGCCCAGATCCGCCCCTGTGTAGCACTCCAAAAGCGTGCGAGCACCCAATCTTCCAGTTCATCCAATGAGGCCAACGACCGCCCTATTTGGGATATAATCTGAAAATCAAAAGTATCAGAGAAAGTGAAAATATTTGGTTGGAGAGTGGCCACAAATACTCTGGCTACTAAGAAGAACAAATGGAGGCGCACGCTCGAAATGGACAGTACCTGCACCATTTGTGGAACCGCAGAGGAAGATGAATATCATGCCGTGGTGTCCTGTACAAAGAGCTGCGCACTTAGACATGAAATGAGAAGACAGTGGGACCTGCCAAATGATTCGCTCTTCAGGTATACAGGAGAAGACTGGCTACAACACCTTCTGGCGCCTTGCGATGGGGACACACGAGCAAGAATCATGCTTCTGTTGTGGCGTTGCTGGTTTCTTCGTGATGATTGCATTCACAGTTCGGGGAAGGAGCTGGTCAGCCGCTCGGTCTCTTTCCTGAAACAGTACGAGGAGGAACTAAAGGGATGTGTCCCTAGTCCGGTGTTGGGGCCCCGGGAAAATCAGAGGCAAAAACGTCTGGTGGTTGCGGCAAACGGCTCGATTTCAGGGGCACACCCGGTCGGAGGGATGGACGTGCATGGGGTGGATCCCAAGGCATGCAGCGAGAGCCGGTGGCGTAACCCGAGTGGAGGAACAGTGAAATTAAATACTGATGCGGCCTTCCACGTGGTTAGCGGCCATTCCCATTGTAACGCCTGGATAATCGAGCTACAGTAATCTCACGTTAATAGTGCTACGTCATCTCGGTCACTGTAGTTAATTTCGGGTTAATTCGAAACCATTTCAAAATTCAATTCAAATTAATGTCAATAACAAAAGTTTTCAAAAATTGAGACAAAAATGTTCGGTGGTTGCCGAATATTACAAAGGTAATTATAGAGTAGCAAACATGTTTTTAGAAAATGTCTAAATGATTTAAAATGAAATAAAACAGAAAGAAAATAAATAAAAGAAAGAAAATGCAAAAGGGAAAAGCAAACAGAAAACAAAAAAAGAGGAACCCCTGGGCGGTGGCCCAACTGGGCCAAACC
>NC_041388.1:303045800-303054709 GCF_002162155.2 Triticum dicoccoides | reverse complement strand
GTCGCCCGAGGCCGCGCCCGGCTCCCCTCGTCCCCGCCGTGGCCACGCCTTGGCCATCCCCTGCCGCTGCTCTCCCTCTGCCCCTGCTGCCGACAGCTGGATGCCGCCGCGCCGCTCCCTCCCCGCCCCGTGGTGGTCCGGCCGCACCCCTCCACGGCCCCGGCGCCTCCCGCTTCGCCACGGCCCCGCCCCGCCGTGGCCTCGCCGGCACCCGCGCCTGCAAACTGCCCCGGGCCTCCTCGCCCCGGCGATCTGGGCGAACGCCCAGTAGGGCGCCGCAACGCCCGACCCGCCCCGTAACCCGCTACGGCCCCTGTGCCACTAACAATAGGGGCCCACCCCTGGAACGTTTAAAAAAATGAATGAATGAGTAATAAATAATAATAATAATAATTAACTAATTGATTAATTAAATACTTAATTAAAGAAATAATTAACTTAATTAATTTGGATTAATTAAACTAATTAAATTGTTAATTAATTAATTAATCAGTCAATGACAGTGGGGCCCACCCATAATTAATTCTAATTAGATTAATTAAATTTGGAATAATTAACATGTGTCTCTGACCAGTGGGACCCACTGGTCAGGTTGACCAGTCAACCCCCGTTGACTGCTGATGTTAGCATGACATCATGCTGATGTCATAAATCCATTTTCGAATTAATTTAAATAATTAATTAAATTCCAGAAATTAATAAAATGTTTAGAAAATCATATCTTTTAATCCGTAACTCGGATTAAATTATTTTCAACATGAAAGTTGCTCAGAACGACGAGACGAACCCGGATACGCAGCCCGTTCGTCCGCCACGCATCCCTAGCATAGCGAACACGCAACTTTCCCCCTCCGGCTTCCTCTGCCCGAAAACACGAAACACCGGGGATAATTTCCCGGATGTTCCCCCCTTCACCGGTACCACCTCGTACCGCGTTAGGGCACACCTAGCATCACGCTTTGTCATGTCATGCATCGTCACGCATTTGTTTGCAATATATTTATTGTTTCTTCCCCCTCTTCTCTCGCTAGACACCGAAACTGACGCTGCTGCTACCCAGTACGACTACGGTGTTGACGACCACTCTCTCTTGCCAGAGCAACCAGGCAAGCCCCCCCTTTGATCACCAGATATCGCCTACTCTTCTCTATATTGCTTGCATTAGAGTAGTGTAACATGTTACTGTTTTCCATTAATCCTATCCTGATGCATAGCCTGTCCTTGCTACTACTGTTGTTACCTTTACCTGCAATCCTAATGCTTAGTATAGGATGCTAGTTTATCATCAGTGGCCCTACATTCTTGTCCGTCTGCCATGCTATACTATCGGGCCGTGATCACTCGGGAGGTGATCACGGGTATATACTATATACTTTATATATGATACATGTGGTGACCAAAGACAGGTCGGCTCGTAGGAGTACCCGCGAGTGGAACTTTGTGGCGGAGCGACAGGGCAGGTTGAGACCACCTAGGAGAGAGGTGGGCCTGGCCCTGGTCGGCGTTCGCGGTTATTTCAAGATAACACGTTTAACGAGATCTTGGTATTTGATCTGAGTCTGGCCACTGGCCTATACGCACTAACCATCTACGCGGGGACAGTTATGGGCACTCGACGTCGTCGTATCAGCCGAAGCCTTCGTGACGTTAGCGACTGAGCGGCGTGCGCCGGATTGGAACGTAAGCCTGCTCTTGTATTAAGGGGGCTAGTTCTGCTTCTGGCCGCCCTCGCAACGTGCAGGTGTGCAATGGGCGATGGGCCCAGACCCCTGCGCCATAGGATTTAGACCGATGTGCTGACCTCTCTATTGTGCCTAGGTAGGGCTACGACGTGTTGATCTTCCGAGGCCGGGTATGACTCAGGAAAGTGTGTCCGGCCAAATGGGATCGAGCATCTTGGCTTATGTGGTGCACCCCTGCAGGGAAGTTAATCTATTCGTATAGACGTGATCTTCGGTAACAGGATGACTTGGAGTTGTACCTTGACCTTATGACAACTAGAACCGGATACTTAATAAAACACACCCTTCCAAGTGCCAGATACAACCGGTGATCGCTCTCTCACATGGCGACGAGGGGAGGATCATCGGTTAGGGTTTTACTATGCGATGTTACTTGGTGAACTTACCATCTACTCTCTTCTCCTGCTGCAAGATGGAGGTTACCAGAAGCGCGGTCTTCGAAAGGACTAGCTATCCCCCCCTTATTCTGGCATTCTGCAGTTCAGTCCACATATGATAGCCTTATTCCAGTTGATACCAATGCATTCATATGTAGTGTAGCTCCTTGCTTGCGAGTACTTTGGATGAGTACTCACGGTTGCTTTCTCCCTCTTTTCCCCTTTCCCTTCTACCCGATTGCTGCGACCAGACGTTGGAGTCCAGGAGCCAGACGCCACCGTCGACGACGACTACTACTACTCGGGAGGTGCCTACTACTACGTGCAGCCCGCTGACGGCGACCAGGAGTAGTTAGGAGGATCCCAGGCAGGAGGCCTACGCCTCTTTCGATCTGTATCCCAGTTTGTGCTAGCTTTCTTAAGGCAAACTTGTTTAACTTATGTCTGTACTCAGATATTGTTGCTTCCGTTGACTCGTCTATGATTGAGCTCTTGTATTCGAGCCCTCGAGGCCCTGGCTTGTAATATGATGCTTGTATGACTTATTTTATTTGTAGAGTTGTGTTGTGATATCTTCCCGTAAGTCCCTGATCTTGATCGTACACGTTTGCGTGTATGATTAGTGTACGTTCAAATCGGGGGTGTCACAAGTTGGTATCAGAGCCGACTGCCTGTAGGAATCCCCCTTCCACACTCCTTGGCCGAAGTCGAGTCTAGACATTGTAAAAAAATTTACTAACATGGTTGTGTGCCTTACGGGCCCACGTCGCCATCTGGGTGGTATTAGGATCTTTTACTCCTCGATCCTTACTCTGGGACTCTGAACTCTCTCCTACTCGGGTTAAACGATTTTACTAACTTTAACATTAGGATCCCGTGACCACGTTCACCCCAAAGTTGGATAAGCCCTATCTATTCATTAGAGTAGTATATTGAATTATCCAGACTGTCAGTTGACTCCTTTGAAACATCTTTGTTTTCATATGGAACCCACAAGACAGGTCATGCGCCACACGACGGCCATTGGTGCCTCAGGATCACCTGCTATGTTGGTTGAGATGATGACCTATCTGGGTTATCGCTGGCACCCTGAGTACACCGTCTTCGAGTACTAGGACTTTAACCAGGAGTAGTACCGTGCCATCGTCCACCTCTACTCTTGGGAGTATGACTCCATTACTGTGCTGCACACCGCTCATGGTGTTGGAGTGACCATCGATATGGCAGTTCACGATGCTGCTTATGCTGCTCTGACACGCCTTTGTAGAGAGTATCAGGAGTTGGACACCTCCCCCTTCAGGCACATTGCTATCGCATCCGATGTTGGTGCGGAGGGTTACTACACTGCGGCCTACTCTACTGTCACCCGAGAGCCCTTCTACCATCAGAACCTGGTTCCGCATGCTGATGGGCTGGATAGAGCTAACCGAGCTCTTCGTCATGAGTTGTACACCACCCGTCAGCACCTGTATCGTGCTCTGACGCTGTTGCACCCCTCTGTCCGCTCTGGTGATCTGTCTTGTTCTGTGATCTACCCTGCCAGGACCGTGATGCCCCGGGGCCTCGGCTGGCCAGATGTGGGAGGCTACTCTCCTGCACTTGGTCCTCTCCTGCCACCTACGCATCGGGTTCCGCACTAGAGTATCCGCGGACCCCAGGCTACTCGCGTGGAGGTTTTCCCTTCGCGTCACTACCAGCTGTCGGGCTACACCTACCTCCGCAGTACCGCGTGGGACTAACGTAGACTTGCTTGTTAGTGTTAGATGCATTCGCCGCGAGCCTGTGTGCCGCCTATGATGTCTTAGTCTATGTACTGATCTCTGTGTACCGAACTCTATGCATGATATCTTTTGTAAGTTATGCCGACTACTATGTAGTATCTATCGTGCTGCTTTCGTTGTGCACGATTCATCATGAATGATTCTTGTCTTTGCAAACTTCTCGATGCTGAACTACCCCTGTTATATATTAGCAGGATGGTTAGACCAGGTGGTCGTGGACGTGGTGGCAACCTCCCACCACCGCCTGAGTACATGGCTGGTATGATCCAACAGCTTGAGATGAATCGCCAGTTCATGGAGAATATGATGGCTCAGTTTCCTCGCCCCAATATGAACCAGCAGCCAACCCCGGTAACTCTGCAGGATTTCATGCGCCTGAACCCAACTGTGTACTGCAGCTCAACTCAGCCTCTGGATGCTGATGACTGGCTCCATGACATCACCTATGAGATGGAGTCTGCTGATGTAGCCCCTGCCAGCTATGTCACCTTTGCTTCCTTATTCCTGAAGGGACCTGCAGCTCAATGGTGGGACAGCCACAGGCGTACTCTGCCAGTTGGAACAATCATCACCTGGCCAGACTTCCAAACTGCCTTCCGTGCTCGCTTCATTCCTCAGGGAGTCATGGACCGTAAGAAGCGTGAGTTTCGCAACCTCACCCATGGCAACAAGACTGTTGAAGCTTATCAGCGGGAGTTTCTTGACTTGTCCCGCTATGCTGAAGAAGACATTGCAACTGATGCACGCGGACAGGAGAAGTTCCGTGATGGCCTTCAAGCTGACATCAAGCTTGCACTTCTAGTGCATGACTTTGCTAATTTCGCCACCCTGGTGAACAAGGCCATCAATGTCGAAACTGGTCTGCAGGAATACCAGAGCTCTCACAGGCGCAACCGTGACACAGGCTCATCTTCGGGCCCGTCCTCGCAGAAGCGCAAGATATGGATTCCCAACAGCATGTACCAGCCGAATGCACCTGCCCCAAGGCAGACCTATGCTGCACCTCGTCTGCCTGCTCCTCCAACTAGGCAGCCAAGACTTCCAGCTCCACCACCACAAGCTCCTGTTCCCACTCCCAATAATGGTCTGTGCTACAAGTGTGGTCAACCAGGTCACCGTGCTAGGGATTGCAATCAGAACCAGAATCAACTGGCCCTCCCAGCAATTGGCCGTGGAAGCAACCAGCCCCGCAACAACAATGCCAAGTCTTATGGTCGTGTTCATGCCAACCACGTTGATCTCAATGAAGTTCTAGACCAGCCCTCTACCGTGATGGGTACACTCCTCGTAAATTCAGCACCAACATCTGTTTTATTTGATACAGGTGCATCACATTCATTCATGTCAGAGGATTTTGCATTCATGCATGGCATTAAAAGCGAGGACCTGAACACTTCGCTATTAGTACATACTCCCGCGGGCCAATGTCGGACCTCCATGATTTGCAACGACGTCCCCGTTGAAATTGAAGGACTGGAATTCCTTGCCTCTCCCATCGTACTGAAGTCTTGTAGCATCGACCTCATTCTGGGAATGGATTGGTTGAAAGCACATACTGCTTCTACAGTTTGCGCCACTAAGGTTGTCCATCTGCTACACCCTTCTGATGAAATAATTGCTTACCAAGCTCATCTAGTTCAGAACACCGAGGCACGGCTTTATGCCTTGAGTGCGTTGAACGCTGCACCACTCGAGGGCATTGAAAACATTCCCATCGTTCATGAATTCCAAGACGTCTTCCCAGAAGAACTTCCAGGGATTCCCCCTGCTAGAGTTGTCGAATTCATCATCGACTTGAAACCCGGCACCACCCCTATAGCCAAACGACCCTACAAGATGCCGCCACATGAACTCATTGAGCTTAAAGAGGAAATCGACAAATCTCTTGTCAAAGGTTTCATTCGCCCAAGTTGCTCTCCTTGGGGAGCACCTTCTCTCTTTGTTAAGAAGAAGGATGGACAAACCGATTAGTCCAAGACTATCGTCCTATAAACCAAGCTACCATTCAGAATAAATACCGTCTTCCTTGGATCAATGATCTTTATGATCAATTGGCTGGCTCATCAATGTTCTCCAAACTCGACTTGAGGTTGGGTTACCACCAGATCCGTGTTCGTGAAGAGGACATCCCAAAAACCGCCTTCGTGACTCAGTATGGATCATACGAGTACACCGTCATGTCATTCGGCTTAACGAATGCTCCAGCCACCTTCTCTCGTCTGATGAACTATATATTCATGGATTACCTTGACAAGTTTGTCGTGGTTTATTTGGACGATATCCTTGTATTTTCCAAGAACAAGGAAGAACATGCTGAACATCTTCGTCTTGTGTTGGAAAAGCTTAGAGAGCATCAACTGTATGCTAAGTATTCCAAGTGTGAATTCTGGCTCCCCGAAGTAACCTATCTTGGGCATGTCATCTCCAAGGATGGTATTGCGGTCAACCCTGAACGAGTTCAGGCTATTCTTGATTGGACTCCTCCAAAGAACGTCAAGCAAGTCCGAAGTTTTCTCGGTCTCGCCAGCTATTGTCGTCGATTCGTTGAGAACTTCTCCAAGATTGCCAGGCCCCTGACTAATCTGTTGCATAAGGGTGTCAAGTTTGACTGGACAGACAAGTGTCAGGAAAGTTTCCAGGCGCTCAAAGACAAGTTGACTTCTGCCCCCGTGCTTGCTCCACCTGATACTAAGAAGGACTTCGTCATTTACTGCGACGCTTCCCGTCAAGGATTAGGCTGTGTCCTAATGCAAGAGCGCAGAGTGATTGCTTATGCCTCTCGTCAACTGCGCCCTCATGAAGAAAACTACCCAGTTCACGACCTCGAGCTTGCTGCTGTCATTCATGCACTGAAGCAGTGGCGACATTACCTTCTCGGTAATCGTTGCGAGATCTTCACCGACCACCAAAGTCTGAAGTATTTGTTTACTCAGCGAGATCTGAACCTCCGTCACCAAAGATGGATGGAGACTATTGCATACTTTGACGTGGGTATATCCTATACCCCCGGCAAGGCTAATGTAATGGCTGATGCCTTGAGCCGCAAGTCTTACTGCAACCACCTCCAGGTTCACAAAGTTCAGCCCTCGCTTGTCGAAGAATTTAGAAAGCTGAACCTCCATATTGTTCCTCCTAGAGCACTCGCTCCCCCTCCCCCGGAGTTCCGCAAGATGAATCTTCTTGTTGTTACTAAGGGTTCTCTAAATACCCTGGCTATCATACCAGATCTCGTAGCTGGTATAAAGACTAATCAAGGTTATGACTCTGAAGTCCATAAGATTAAACGCCATCTAGCAGAAGGAAAGCCCTCATTCTTCACTATCGCCGACGATGGTGCCTTGTATTTCAAAGGCCGCCTAGTGGTACCATGTTCGAAGAAAAACCTGGATAAGACTAAAAGGGTTATGCAAGAAGCTCATGATACGCCTTTGTCTATTCATCCTGGTAGTACTAAGATGTACCAAGACATCCGTCAAAGATTCTGGTGGTCTAATATGAAGCAGGACATTGCTCGTTATGTTGCTGAGTGTGACGTTTCCCGCCGTATCAAAGCAGAGCATCAAAGGCATGCTGGAACTCTGCAACCTATCTCTATTCCTGAATGGAAATGGGACCATGTTGAAATGGACTTCGTCACTGGATTTCCCAAATCGCAGAAAGGTAATGATGCTATTCTTGTCGTCATTGACCGGCTTTCTAAAGTTGCACATTTTCTGGCGGTCAAAGAGACAATCGCTGCTAGTCAGCTTGCTACTCTCTACATGGCCAGAATCGTTTCACTTCACGGTATTCCACTGGTTATCAGTTCAGACCATGGCAGTTTATTCACTTCAAGATTTTGGGCAAGTTTCCAAGAAGCTATGGGAACGCACCTGTCGTTCAGTACTGCGTTTCATCCTCAATCGCAAGGACAGGTTGAACGTGTCAACCAAGTTCTCGAAGACATGCTTCGAGCTTGTGTAATTTCCTTCGGCAAGAAATGGGAGGAATCTCTTCCATATGCCGAGTTCTCTTATAATAATAGCTATCAAGCTAGTCTGAAGATGTCCCCCTTTGAAGTGCTATATGGACGAAAGTGTCGGACCCCTCTGAACTGGTCAGAAACTGGGGAACTCCCACTCTTCGGTTCGGATATTATCCAACAGGCCGAAGAACAAGTTCGCATTATTTGCGAGAATCTCAAGACTACTCAGTCACGTCAGAAAAGTCAGTATGACCGTCATCACCAAGACATGGTCTATCAACCTGGCGAAAAGGCTTATCTTTGAGTTACACCAATGAAGGGTGCTCACCGCTTCGGGATCAAGGGCAAGCTAGCTCCTCGCTATATCGGTCCCTTCACTATTCTCGAAAGGCGTGGAAAAGTGGCATATCAACTGGAGTTTCCGCCGAACCTTTCTCAGGTTCACGATGTGTTCCATGTGTCACAACTCCGCCGTTGCTTCAAGGATCCAATCCGAGCAGTGGATCATGAAGTGCTCGAATTGCAATAGGACCTCTCCTATAAAGAGCATCTAGTCTTCATTCTTGACCAAGCTGAACACCGCACACATCAGAAGGCGATCAAATTCCTCAAAGTCCAGTGGTCGAATCACTCTGAAGACGAAGCCACTTGGCAACGCGAGGACCGCCTGCGTGATGAATACCCCGCATTGTTTCCTTCTACCTCCTAAATCTCGGGACGAGATTTCTTGTAGTGGAGGAGATTTGTAACGTCCGGATAATCATGCTACAGTAATCTCACGTTAATGGTGCTACGTCACCTCGGTCACTGTAGTTAATCTCGGGTTAATTCGAAACCATTTCAAAATTCAATTCAAATTAATGTCAACAACAAAAGTTTTCAAAAATTGAGACAAAAATATTCGGTGGTTGCCGAATATTACAAGGGTAATTATAGAGTAGCAAACATGTTTTTAGAAAATGCCTAAATGATTTAAAATGAAATAAAATAGAAAGAAAATAAATAAAAGAAAGAAAATACAAAAGGGAAAAGCAAACAAAAAACA
>NC_041388.1:302852923-303045348 GCF_002162155.2 Triticum dicoccoides | reverse complement strand
CCGCGCCGTCCGTGCTCTCGCACGCGTCGCGCCCGCCGCGGCCCCTGCTGGCTGCGCCCGAGCCGCGCTCGACCTCGCCTCGCGCCCCCCGTGTCGCCACTCCCCGCACGCCCTCGTCCCGGCCGTGCCTCGCCTCCTCTGCACACCGCGCCCGCCGGAGCTAGCTCGTGCTCCCCGCGCCCATCACCGCGCCCTTCCCATTGTCTGCTCGCGCATGTCGCCGGCCGCGACCACGCACCGCCGTGGACCTGCTGCTGCTCCCTCGCGCTTGCCCGCAGCCGCCATCGCCGCTCCTGCCGCTGCTCAAGCCTGCCTGGCCACGGACGCCCCACGCCGCCCACGCCTACTGTCGCCCGAGGCCGCGCCCGGCTCCCCTCGTCCCCGCCGTGGCCATGCCTTGGTCGTCCCCTGCCGCTGCTCTCCCACCGCCCCTGCTGCCGACAGCTGGATGCCGCTGCGCCGCTCCCTCCTCGCCCCGTGGTGGTCCGGCCGCACCCCTCCACGGCCCCGGCGTCCTCCTTCGGTGGCCGCCCGCTTCGCCACGGCCCCGCCCCGCCGTGGCCTCGCCGGCACCCGCGCCTGCAAACTGCCCTGGGCCTCCTCGCCCTGGCGATCTGGGCGAACGCCCAGTAGGGCGCCGCAATGCCCGACCCGCCCCGTAACCCGCTACGGCCCCTGTGCCACTGACAATAGGGGCCCACCCCTGGAACGTTTAAAAAAATAAATGAATGAGTAATAAATAATAATAATAATAATAATAATAATTAACTAATTGATTAATTAAATACTTAATTAAAGAAATAATTAACTTAATTAATTTGGATTAATTAAATTAATCAACTAATTAAACTAATTAAATTGTTAATTAATTAATCAGTCAATGACAGTGGGGCCCACCCATAATTAATTCTAATTAGATTAATTAAATTTGGAATAATTAACATGTGTCTCTCACCAGTGGGACCCACTGGTCAGGTTGACCAGTCAACCCCTGTTGACTACTGATGTCAGCATGACATCATGCTGATGTCATAAATCCATTTTCAAATTAATTTAAATAATTTAAATTCCAGAAATTAATAAAATCTTTAGAAAATTATATCTTTTAATTCGTAACTTGGATTAAATTATTTTCAACATGAAAGTTGCTCAGAACAACGAGACGAACCCGGATACGCAGCCCATTCGTCCGCCACGCATCCCTAGCATAGCGAACATGCAACTTTCCCCCTCCGGCTCCTCTGCCCAAAAACGCGAAACAGCGGGGATAATTTCCCGGATGTTCCCCCCTTCACCGGTACCACCTCGTACCGCGTTAGGGCACACCTAGCATCACGCTTTGTCATGTCATGCATCGTCATGCATTTGTTTGCAATATATTTATTGTTTCTTCCCCCTCTTCTCTCGCTAGACACCGAGACCGACGCCGCTGCTACCCAGTACGACTACGGTGTTGACGACCACTCTCTCTTGCCAGAGCAACCAGGCAAGCCCCCCCCCCTTTGATCACCAGATATCGCCTACTCTTCTCTATACTGCTTGCATTAGAGTAGTGTAACATGTTACTATTTTCCATTAATCCTATCTTGATGCATAGCCTGTCCTTGCTACTACTGTAGTTACCTTTACCTGCAATCCTAATGCTTAGTATAGGATGCTAGTTTATCATCAGTGGCCCTACATTCTTGTATGTCTGCCATGCTATACTATCGGGCTATGATCACTCGGGAGGTGATCACGGGTATATACTATATACTTTATATATGATACATGTGGTGACCAAAGACGGGTCGGCTCGTAGGAGTACCCGTGAGTGGAACTTTGTGGCGGAGCGACCGGACAGGTTGAGACCACCTAGGAGAGAGGTGGGCCTGGCCCTGGTCCGCGTTCGCGGTTATTTCAAGATAACATGTTTAACGAGATCTTGGTATTTGATCTGAGTCTGGCCACTGGCCTATACGCATTAACCATCTACGCGGGGACAGTTATGGGCACTCGACGTCATGGTATCAGCCGAAGCCTTCGTGATGTCAGCAACTGAGCGGCGCGCGCCGGATTGGAACGTAGGCCTGCTCTTGTATTAAGGAGGCTAGTTCTGCTTCCGGCCGCCCTCGCAACGTGCAGGTGTGCAATGGGCGATGGGCCCAGACCCCTGCGCCACAGGATTTAGACCGACGTGCTGACCTCTCTGTTGTGCCTAGGTAGGGCTGCGACGTGTTGATCTTCCGAGGCCGGGCATGACCCAGGAAAGTGTGTCCGGCCAAATGAGATCGAGTGTGTTGGGTTATGTGGTGCACCCCTGCAGGGAAGTTAATCTATTCGAATAGTCGTGATCTTCGGTAACAGGACGACTTGGAGTTGTACCTTGACCTTATGACAACTAGAACCGGATACTTAATAAAACACACCCTTCCAAGTGCCAGATACAACCGGTGATCGCTCTTTCACAGGGCGACGAGGGGAGGATCATCGGTTAGGGTTTTACTATGCGATGTTACTTGGTGAACTTACCATCTACTCTCTTCTCCTGCTGCAAGATGGAGGTTACCAGAAGCGCAGTCTTCGAAAGGACTAGCTATCCCCCCCTTATTCTGGCATTCTGCAGTTCAGTCCATATATGATAGCCTTATTTCAGTTGATACCAATGCATTCATATGTAGTGTAGCTCCTTGCTTGCGAGTACTTTGGATGAGTACTCACGGTTGCTTTCTCCCTCTTTTCCCCTTTCCCTTCTACCCGATTGCTGCGACCAGACGTTGGAGTCCAGAAGACAGACGCCACCGTCGACGATGACTACTACTACTCGGGAGGTGCCTACTACTATGTGCAGCCCGCTGACGGCGACCAGGAGTAGTTAGGAGGATCCCAGGCAGGAGGCCTGCGCCTCTTTCGATCTGTATCCCAGTTTGTGCTAGCCTTCTTAAGGCAAACTTGTTTAACTTATGTCTGTACTCAGATATTGTTGCTTCCGCTGACTCGTCTATGATCGAGCTCTTGTATTCGAGCCCTCGAGGCCCCTGGCTTGTAATATGATGCTTGTATGACTTATTTTATTTGTAGAGTTGTGTTGTGATATCTTCCCGTGAGTCCCTGATCTTAATCGTACATGTTTGCGTGTATGATTAGTGTACGGTCAAATCGGGGTGTCACACCCATGCGGGTGATGTGGCACGTGATCATAGGGGACAAGTCATCCTCTCACTGTCCATGAGAGCAGGCATATGCTCGTCAGTGGAAGAGGCAGAAGCTACTGCCATGCTGGCCGGGCTGCGCTCCCTGTCAGAGATGTATAGAGGGCCCATCGTCGTGGAGACAGACTGCGTGGCAGTGGCAAACAGTTTAAAACCGGGTACAGCCAATCTCTCCACCTGCTTTCATGTTATCGTTGACATCAAGAGGGAACTTGGAAAGTTCAGCGGGGCTCGGGTCATGCACATCAGCAGGAATCAGAACAAATTAGCCCACAACCTGGCCGCTCGTGCTAGATGCAACGAGGACATGCAGATGGTGGCAAGAATCCTGGAAGACTTGGATGCAGTGTTAGCTGCCGACGCTCGGTTGGCTGAAGAGTAGTTTTTGTACTCTTTCTTTCCTCAAAAAAAAGAAAGAAAAAATAAACAATTTGGATCTCCGCCTCGACTGCTGCATCAGGCTCCGCTCAACTCAGGTGTCACACGTTGTTTTGGGGCCCAAATCTCAGTGATTCATTAATTCTACATTATGGTATGGTACCCCGGCTCTCAAGTTGATGAGAATTTACCCACCAGTGTCATCAAACTAAAGTCAAGCAATCAGCACACCTAAGCCCCATTTCTCCTTGTTTCCTCCCGACTCTCTTGACTCTTGTTCCCCATGCACATCATGCCACATGTGAAGACTAGGGTTCCCAAATGGCACTATCTCCGGCCGGCCTCCTCCCCTTTGCCCTTCCCGGCAGCCTCCTCGTCCCTCCTCGACCCTCACTAAAAGGACATTTATGCCCTTAATTGTTTTTAACCTAATAGTACTTGAGTCTACAAACAGTGTTGTCACATCATTAATAGAAGAACGAATGGTTGAGAACCCCCTCCCCCATTTCCAAAAAGGAAAAAGGAGCGCTTGATGACTTTTATATTTCATTTGAGTCATTAGGGCAACCACACTATTGAGAGGGGGTCCACCTTAAGGACTTTGTGGGAATCAACTACATGTACAAATACAAATATGTACCCACACTTATACCAACATTTGAGAGAGGTGCCCTTGATTGCACGGTGACACGCAAATTCTGCATAGCCTAGAACTAACCGGGCCGGTACTTGCAGGGCAAGGTCCGCAAGGTCCGGCAAGCTTCCAGGATGTTCAAAAAGTTTGCAACCGATTGCAAAGCTTCTGTAAATCCCAGAACCTGCCCAGAACCCGATAAAGTCAAATATGGTTCAAGAATTAAAAGGTGGATAACCATTAGAATTATTTAACAAGATTCAAAAGGTGTCCTTTTCACATTTGTCAAAATTCATAATGTGTATGTTTCTCATTTTTATTCATTTTAAAATTTGCCTAGTTTTCAATAAAAACACTGAGATATTTTAGTACTTCTAAATTTCATATTATGTTCTCAGTTTTCCTTTAGCTATGTGTTTCTTATTTTAAGATCTACCTTTTTTAAGAAAACAAATTTTAAAATAGATTTAACTTTCATAAAAACCCATGCTTGTTTTCCATTTTTCATTTTTTAAGTCTGTTCCTCTCTTTTTTTCAATTTTGTTGAGTTGTTTTAATGATTTTTTGTTTTCTCATTTCCCCTTATTTTTGTCATTTTTGTGCTGGTTGTGTTGCATGTTTGCAAAACTATCTCCACATCGTCGTTAAATTATTTTCAATTGGCACATGGCCAACTCTGTAGTCATGGCACAACTTTGATGCTTATGCGACATTTTTAATAGAGAATAGCCGAGACCAAAAACGAAATCTGTTAATTTACTTTAATTTGGATCACGCAATGTGGTAAAAGAAGCTTAGAGAGGACATTCCTTGACTACTTCGGGTTGTGCCGTGTAAGACAATAAGTTTTGGGGAACCAGCACAACCCTCTAGGGGTGGCTTATCTCATTATATATAATGGTTGTGTTACAATATGTACCATATATGTACATAGGTATAGAAGCTATACATAGTCTAACACCCTCCCTCAATCTTAGTCACTTTCTAAAGAACTGAGAAGGGTAAGATTGCGCCTACAAGCCTCAAACTGTGGCAGCGGTAAAGGCTTAGTGAAGATGTCTGCAAGTTGATCCTTAGATGAGATAAACTTGATCTGGAGTTGCTTCTATGATACACGTTCCCGTACTAAGTGATAGTCAACTTCAATGTGTTTCATTCGGGCATGAAATACTGGATTTGCAGAAAGGTATGTAGCACCGATGTTATCACACCAAAGAATAGGAGGCTGTGGTTGAGACAAACCCAACTCCTGAAGCAAAGACTGCACCCAAATAATCTCTGCAGTAGCATTAGCCACAGCCTTGTACTCAGCTTCAGTACTGCTACGTGACACAGTAGCCTGTTTCCGAGCACTCCAGGCGATCAAATTAGAGCCAAAGAATACTGCATAACCCCCCGTGGATCGCCTGTCATCTGGGCTACCAGCCCAATCTGCGTCAGAGAAGGCCGAAAGGACCCGAGAGGAAGTCGGCCGAATATGCATACCAAATGTCAGGGTGAACTGAACATAACGAAGAATGCGTTTAACAGCAGCCCAATGAGTATCTCTGGGAGCCTGAAGATACTGACAAACCCTGTTAACAGCATAAGAGATATCTGGTCTCGTGATCGTCAAGTACTGAAGTCCACCAACAATGCTCCTGTACTCTGTGGCATCCGCAGGAGACAAAAGCTCACCATCAACAGCTGTTATCTTGTCGGTAGACGACATGGGTGTGCTGGTCGGTTTGCACTTCAGCATGCCAGCTCTCTGTAACAACTCCAAGGAGTACTTCTTCTGCGTAAGGACAAGACCAGTAGCACGAGAAGTGACCTCAACTCCAAGAAAGTAGTGAAGCTTCCCAAGATCTTTGACCGCAAAATCAGCACCAAGAGAGCAGACAAGAGCATCAGCAGCATACTGAGAAGAGCTGACAAGGATAATATCATCGACATATACCAAAAGATACATAGTGACTTCTGGCTTCTGTAGAAGAAATAACGAAGTGTCAGCAGTAGACGGCACAAACCCATGAGCACGAAGGGCAGAGGCAAGGCGGGCATGCCAGGCACGAGGAGCTTGCTTCAAACCATATAGTGCTTTGGAAAGACGACAGATATAGTCAGGACGATCAGGATCAGAGAAACTAGGCGGCTGTTTCATATAAACCTCTTCCTCCAAAAATCCATGTAGAAAAGCATTCTGCACATCAAGTTGACGAAGTGACCAACCACGAGAAACAGCAATGGAGAGAAGAAGCCGAATAGTGGTAGGCTTGACGACAGGACTGAAGGTGTCCTCATAGTCAAGACCATGACGCTGCCGAAAACCGCGAGCAACAAGTCGCGCTTTGTAACGCTCAATAGATCCATCCGAATGCTTCTTCACTTTGAATACCCATTTTGAGTCAATAACATTTACCCGTGGTGGTGGAGGAACGAGAGTCCATGTCTTGTTACGAAGAAGAGCATGAAACTCCTGCTCCATAGCCTCTCGCCAATGTGGAATGTGCAGGGCAGCCTGATATGAGCGAGGCTCAGAAGATGGATCCGCAACAGCAGCAGCCAAACAAGCAGCCAACCAAGCAACCGTACCATCCTTACGTTCCTTAGGTTTGAAAATGCCACTGCGACTGCGTGTATGTGGTCGGGACACAGGAACCACCGAGGTCGACGGAGCAGCCTGCAACGGGCTGGAGGACGGCGACGTTGACGAGTCAGCCGGTGACAAGGAGCCAGTCACGGTAGCCTCGGACTCGGTTGGCGAAGAAGGCCGACCCACCGGTGAAACCGGCAGAGCAGACGAAGCAGCTGGCGACTCCGGCATCACAGACCGGGCCGATGGCGAGCTCGGCATAGTGGGCCGTGGTGCGGCCGGTGTCGCGGGCCGATCCGCTGATGAAGGCGACGTGAGGACCCGAGCCGCGGGCGAAGACGGCGTGACGGGCCGAGCCGCAGGCGAAGACGGCGTGACGGGCCGAGCCGCGGGCGACTCGGCGGCCGCTGGCGAAACGGACCGAGCAGTGGAGATGCTCGGCGCGACGGGCTCGTCGGGTGACCATGCATGGGCACGCGAATCGATGCCATGCAACATAGGGCGATCGACGTGCCCACCAGAAGACGACGATGATGATGGTGAATCCTCCAACAGCTCCAAACGAGCTCCACGTCCGGTTCCTGCACCATGGTTAGGTAACAGCAAAGGAGAGTATGCAACATCATCAAATTGGTCAGAAGCAACAGAGGATGAATGCAGGGATGGTGGTTCGACAGTGGACACGGGAAGGTTGGCAAAGGGAAAAGCATGCTCATCAAACACGACGTCCCGAGATATATAGACACGATTAGTGGGAACATGAAGACATTTGTAACCTTTATGAAGAGAGCTATAGCCAAGAAAAACACACTTCTTAGAACGAAACTCAAGCTTGCGCTTGTTATATGGACGAAGATGCGGCCAGCAAGCACACCCAAATACCTTGAGAAAGGTATAATCAGGTTGTTCATTAAGGAGAACCTCAATGGGAGTCTTCATGTTTAAAACACGAGTAGGAGTACGGTTGATGAGAAAGCATGCAGTGGTGAAAGCATCACTCCAAAACCGAAACGGAACAGATGCATGGGCCAAAAGAGTAAGACCAGCTTCAACAATATGACGATGCTTACGTTCGACTGAACCATTCTGCTGATGTGTATGTGGACATGCTAAACGATGAGCTATCCCAAGCGACTGAAAGAAAGAGTTGAGGTTGCGATACTCGCCCCCCCAGTCTGACTGGACATGAACAATTTTGTGCTTGAGAAGACGTTCAACATATTTTTGAAACTGAACAAAAATATCAAACACATCAGATTTGCGTTTAATAAGGTAAAGCCAGGTAAAGCGACTATAAGCATCAACGAAACTGATATAGTAATTATGACCACTGACAGAAGTCTGAGCAGGACCCCATACATCTGAAAACACAAGTTCTAAAGGATGTTTCACCTCACGACTGGACTCCGAAAAAGGAAGTTGATGACTCTTCCCCTGCTGACAAGCATCACACACTGCTACATCTTTATGACTAGACAAACTAGGAAGCTCATGACGACGCAAAATATGACGGACAATAGGTGTGGCCGGGTGACCAAGACGAGCATGCCACTGTGACAGAGAGACCCGAACTCCACTGAAAACACGAGCGACACCAGGATGCTCCAGACGGTAGAGGCCCTGGCACAACCGCCCACTAAGAAGAATGTCCCTCGTGCCCCGATCCTTAATAAAAAGATCAAAAGGGTGAAATTCACAAAGCACATTATTATCACGTGTGAGTTTAGGAACTGAAAGAAGATTACGAGTCACAGATGGAACTCGAAGAACATTGCAAAGCTGAAGACTCCTATTGGCATGTCTAGTGAGAAGAGATGCTTGACCAATATGAGAGATGTGCATACCTGCTCCATTGGCGGTGTGGATCTTGTCGGAGCCATGATAGGGTTCACGAGTGTGAAGCTTCCCCATCTCGCTGGTTAGATGCTCTGTCGCCCCAGAGTCCATGTACCAGTGTGGATCGATGGAGTAGGACTGAGTGTGTCCCTGTTGCTTCTGCGGCGCGGGACGATCAGCCATGGCGACCTGACGGGCATTGTTGCGTGTATCTTTGCCGTCATTGCCAAGACCAAGGAAGCTTCGCTGGAAGCGCTTATGACACTTGGAGGCCCAGTGCCCATCGCGGCCACAAAGCTGACACACACGTGGACCGCCAGCCCCCGGTAAGGTCGCAGTAGGTGGGAGGGCCGAGGCGGGCGACGGTGGCAGCCCCAAGGGAGACCGGGGTGATGAAGAAGAGCGGCCACCCTTGGTGGCGGCGTTGGCCGAGAGGGAGCCAGTGCCCCTGGTGCGGCGAGTCTCGACCCGTTGCTCAGTGAGAAGGAGCCGAGAGAAAACCTCGTGTGCCAGCATGGGTGTCGAGTTGCCCCGCTCGTTGATGATCTCGACTAAGGCATCATACTCCTCATCAAGACCATTGACAATAAACGAGTTGAACTCGGAGTCGGTGAGGGGCTGTCCAATGGAGGCCAATGTGTCGGCGAGGCCCTTGACCTTGTTGTAGAACTCAGTGGCAGTGGAGTCAAGCTTCTGACACTCTCCAAGCTGACGACGGAGTGCAGAGACACGAGCCTGGGACTGCGCTGCAAAGGTGCGCTCAAGGATGGTCCAGGCCTCATGAGACGTCTTCGCGAAGACAACAAGGCCGGCAACTGCCGGCGAGAGCAACCCCTGGATGGAGGAGAGGTTCGCCTGGTCCTGCCCCGTCCAGACGCGATGGGCCGGATTGTAGACCGGACCGTGCATGCTGTCTACCAGCGCGGGTGGGCAGGGAAGCGATCCGTCGACGTAGCCTAGCAGGTAGTGACCCCCCAAGAGCGGGAGAACCTGCGCACGCCAGAAGATGTAGTTGTCGGCGGAGAGCTTGATGGTGATGAGATGACCGAAGTGAAACGGCGGCGGCGAAGACAATCCCATCGAGGAGGCTGCCTGGGGTGCAAACACCATGGAGGCAGCCGGAGGCACCGAAGCCGATGCGGGAGGAGGCGGGACCGCAGCCAGGGCGGGCGCCGCAAAGCTCGCGGCCGGTGCGGACGCCGCAAGGCCCGCGGCCGGGGCGGACGCCGCCAACCCCGCCAGCGGGGCAGTGTGATCCGCTTGCGGCAGGAGCGGCGGGACGACGCCTGCGGAGTCCGCAGCGGACGGCGGCGCCGCGGTGTGGACCACGAGGTCACGCCCAAGCGAGGGCGCCGGTGGCGTGGAGAAGACGGAGCCGATGCTTCTTGTCCCGATCGGAGCCGGAACAGAGACGGCATCGAGCGGGAGATTGAGCAGAGCCGCAAGAGAGGCCGGGAGGAAGCCCGCAGCAGTGGAACCGGTGGTGGCGGCGCTCGACATGGCGGCGGCGCGATCGGTGGCGCGGCGACGGCGGTGAAGGCGGCGGCGGCGGCTGCGGCGGCGGTGCGGGTATTAGGGTTTAGAAGCGGAAGCGATCGTAACCTAGCTCTGATACCATGTAAGACAATAAGTTTTGGGGAACCAGCACAACCCTCTAGGGGTGGCTTATCTCATTATATATAATGGTTGTGTTACAATATGTACCATATACGTACATAGGTACAGAAGCTATACATAGTCTAACATGCCGGAATTTCAAAATTTGTGTCTACATAAAATTTGATTCGGCTGATCTATTTAATTTCCAATCGATTGTATTTTTTTTGCATGGTAATACGTGTCTCATTCATATCATAAAGAACAAAGTACAAATCACGTAAAGACCGACATGACAATACTGAAAAGATAGTAGAACATCTCTGAGCTTGACACCAACGATCGTCAACTGCTTCCGGCACCACCACAGTAGCCACCGAAAAAAAAATGACGAATCATCACCTCACCCGAGCTCGACGCGGCTCCATCGCTGATATGCAGCTTTAAGGACCTCCAAAGTGGCTCACCAAAAGTGAAGCCCTTGCCCTTGAACGAATCAGACCGGGGCAACACCCCAGACACGCCATCGAACTCCAGATCTGGCACTCCACCACGACTAAGACGCCGAAGGAGTAAACCATACCTTCCATCCACAAACCACGAACCCAGTAGATATTCCGTCTTCCAGATGTCGTCGATGCAGACCACAATCTGCATCCGCTACTGGACTACCTCCCAAGCTCCGCGTCGACGCTGGAGCAAACATCGTCGCAACGGCGGAGCCTGAGGACACAGGTCCACCACAAGGATGCCGCCACCGCCACACCATCCTTACTTGAACAGACTGGTTTCCAAATTCATTCCTAACCATAGGACCGATGGCCTCGTCAGGGAAGGATCCGAAGATTCATTATTCAGCGCCGCCATCGTCATCACCGAAGCAAAGACGATGAACAACCTAAAAACCTAAACTATAAAAGAGAAAAATTGATCCACACGCGTGAATCCGGCGGCCTCCCTCACCACCGACGATCGAGGGCGCCGGCGGAAGGAAGCCGTCGGAGAACGGCGTTGGGAGATTGGCCTTCGCGGCGGCTAGCGTTGCAGTCGGCAGGGACGAGAGGAAAACTGGCGAAGCGTTAACTGCCCTACATTTCCAATCGATTGTAGTCAGGCATCCAAATCCAGCCAGCTGACGTGTACGTACGTGCAACGCGTGCCAGAATACGAGGTCCCATCTTCCCATGTATCTCGGTCGGGCTCAGTGTACAGAGGCCACCACCGACATGCGCTTTATTTATCCACACACACAGTCCAAAAGTCGGACATTGTGGATGGGCCATGCGATCACGGGAGCGGAGGGCTGAGACTAGAGAGTACAATAGTGAGTTACTTCCTTCGTTTTTTTAGTCTGCATATAAAGTTTGGTCAAAGTCAAGATTTATAAAGTTTGACTAATTTTATATTAAAAAATATAAACATTGACAATATGAAATCAATATTATTAGATGCACCATAAAATGTATTTTCATACTATATAGTTTTAATATTGTAGATGTTCATATTTTTTATATAAATTTGATCAAACTTTGTATAGTTTGACTTTGACCAAATCTTATATGCTGAGTAAAAAGAAACGGAGGGAGTATAAGTCAGCTTACATGACACTTTCTTTTATGTGAAGGAGAGAGACAAGAATTTTTTTGGAAAAGTGGACTCTCATGCAAGAGCCAACTCCTATGCGTCCTCCTTGAAAAAAACATTTAAGGTGGAGAGAGTTAGAAAGTGAGAGAAAAAAAGAAAGAGTTCTAATCAAACCTTATGGTATGAGTAATTAAACGTGGCTCTTAGTTACTTCGGTCAGTTCAGGGCCGCGCGTGCCACCGTGGTCTGCTGCCGGTGATACGTCGCCGGAAATCCTGTTCAGGAAGGTTTGTTCGAATGTAACCATCGAAGGCGGCACGAATAATAAATATAAACTAGAGCTATGTTCTTTCTGGTGCACGCTTGGTTGGATCCAATCCATTACTAGCATCCATGGCTCTCCTGATTAAAAGGTGATTAAGAGCTTCCTGTCTCTTTCCTAGACTCGCCTTCTGCATGGCTTCCCTCACTGTTCTCCCCTTGAGGTTACCGTCTTAGGGCATGCACATCGGTTTAGATAGTTGCTGTCTATACGCTTTCTACACGTCATTTTATAGACGGTACTAAAGACACCCCGTAAATCAAGCTGTCTATGTGGGCTATCTGTAGGATACTGGATACCCACGATCAAAATTTTAGGTCATGCACACGGTGGGTTTTGCATGTAAAGAAAACAGAACATGAGCTTTTTTAGGATCACAATAGACGGCATACCCATACAACGGCAAGAAGGGCGTTGATAAGCAGCGATTCTTGTGGGAGTCGACCGTCTTTATTTTTACAGACGGGTGTCTTCTCTCTCTCTTATTTCTCTCTTCCACGTTGTTAAAAAATCTACTTGGCACATATTACAAACTGCTGACTGTATGGTGTTGTACATGCCCTTATGTTGATTGTAGGTTGCTTGACTACACTTGCAGTTGTTGAGCTGCGCAGTGGAAATTTATTTTGCAAAGAAATGTCGTCGTGTAAACATAAATACTAGTACAAGAAAAGAATTAGAAATTTGAAGTTATCATAGTATTCCATCATGATGCCAGTTGTGCAGCTAATCATCCTTATGCAATTTGAAATTTGTGAAAGGAACAATCTTTGAAGAGGGCAGCAACAACTGTTGGTTAGCGCAACTGATGTGTGAGTGTGACAGCTAGATGTGTTTCTCGACTAACGCAGGAGTTTGGTTCCCCACTAATTATGAGAAGCAGCAGGTGAGGATATTGTATGCAGTGAGAACTCTTCAGATGAACTAACAAGACCTCGAGAAGAATATGAATTGGAACTTTAGCCGACCATGACTTGGGCCTAGCTGGCAACACCTTTGGAATAGCTGTGAACCGGATATGGTGTTGAAAGAGTCGCACGTGAACTTGTTGTGTGTTCAGCAGTGGAAGGAAAACACTATGATAGCCTCGTTTATCTTCATATATAAATACTTTCTACGTGCGCTTATTTTTCTTGAAGGTCTTGATCATACATTGTAAATAAACAGCTGATACTTCATACGTTCGTTGGGGTTGTTGGAGAACATCCTCATGAGTTATACCCACATCTCCCTGCATGATAATTTATCCAGAATCCAATGTCATCATTTTTTCCAACCTGTCTAGCAGGCACACTCCTGTAAACAACGAGGAACAAAAAAGTATGGTTGGTCCCTCTTTGATTGTTAAGATGAGCAACCAAATACATATCTAACATTAAACATTATTCTATGGCTTCCAAGAAGTGCACGTCCAAAGCTCCATGCTTGGATTGTCAAGATCCAACTATGTAGATTAGTACTCCCTCCATTTTTAAATATTTATCTTTCTAGAGATTTCAATAAGTAACTACATACGGAGCAAAATGAATGAATCTATACTCTAAAATATGTCGATATACATCCGTATGTGATAGTCCATTTGAAATCTCTAAAAAGACAAATATTTAGAAACAGAGGGGGTAAATAATGATAAGAATATGCTAATATAGATAGTAAGACCCAGCAGGCCAATTAATAGTAAAATATATTCAAATGCAGAGAAATGGTTTTTTTTTGTGCTAAAATTATTGAACTCCAATGGCAAACATTGCTCTGACAGCAACGCCATACCAACACTGCCAGCAACATCATACAAATAAAATAATATTTATGTGTATAGGACCACGTTTATGTAAACTAAAGAGACAACAAATTTGGCACGTACACCTACATGGGATTTACTTTTTCACGAATACACAGAGAATGCATGTGTTTTCATTAATAGAAGAAGATAAAATAAGTACAAGAGAGGATACAATGCATGGCACGGACGCAAGAAGACATGGACACGGGTACCCGAAGCAGAGAGACAATGAAAGCTCGGCCCAAACAAAGGAAATAGCAAAGCTAAACCCATCAAACCAAGATCTAGAGAGGCAGGCTGAACCAGCACAACGTCCAACATCTCCAAAGCCAACACTGAGGACGCCGCAAGCGAGCAAGATAGCGCCTTCAAAAAGGGGATCGACATCGTGACTCCATCGCCATTCGATCCAAAGAACTGAACCAAGTGTTTACCCTGGTGCTCAAAGAGGGGCACGAATAAAGGCCTGGTAGCGTCTTCAAGAAGGGAAACGACACCCGCGAGTGCTAGAAGACCGGCATGATAGGATGCAACAGCTAGAGCGCCCCGTGACACGCCAATCTTGGGAGGAGGGTTCGACAGTGACGAAGCCGCCCTGCCGCCATGATCCCTGGGCAGAGCGTGACTTCGCCGGCAGGCCCTCCGACAGCGACAATGCGGGGGTAGGGCGGCGAAGGAGGGGCCCTCGGTGGCGATGGCTATGGTTTCCCCCGTGTCGCAGGGACCTTCGGTGCCTCTCGCTTGCTCTCTCACACAAACTCGTGCATGACGAGAGGCTCAAAGGCTATGATTTACTAAGAGTACTGGTCCATGGTTGGATGCCTTTTCTAGGGAGGGAATGCTACGTTGAACTAGAAAATATGGTTAATTTAATAATTGTATTTTGGTTAAAAAGATTCAATATTGGAAAGGCCAAGGGTTATCACCCTCTTCAAGAAAAAGGTATTGATACCTTGAGCTCAGATTTAGGTTTTTGTGGTTGAACCAGTCCACCACGTTCTTGTCGACTGTAAGACACCGTGGTTATTTCGCCAATCTCAAATTGTTGTGTCCATTCAACATCTCGAAGGTGCTCATAGGGATAAGGTGTGCCTACGTGCATTCGTATGAATGGGTGTATGTGCACGTATTTGAGCATATTGTGTTCAAAAAAACCACTGATACCTTGCCTCCAAATTGATACTCACATTAGTATACCAAAATTGTGTCCACAATTTTACCCAAGTTAACGTGTAACTGCTAATATACTCAATTTAGACACTGACATGATTACCAGTACCTGGCATGATTAGAACAACTATCAGGAGGCTATAAGAATTAAACAAGTATACTTGTGCTAAGTTGGATGAGAGAGAACGAAAACAGGTTATAGATTAACAACTTGCTGTAGCACGAACTTCAAGAAACATCGTGAGCGTGTATCCATATAGCCGGTTGTTGACTATACTATTAACCATGCTCTTAACGAACAACCCAAACCGACCCCACAGGCAGCAGGTCGTTCCATGGATAAGGGTGATTAGTACACGTACGTCCAAACGTGTTGAGATGGCAGCGTGTTAGCTTGCCCACGCCTCTGGGTGGCTTCCGTGTGAGGACTAATTAGCAGTTGAACCCTGACGGGCTCCTTTGTGTGACCGGGATTGATTGGCATGCTCTAACCAGCTGGAACGTACAGTACGCGTATCAGTCTCAACCATTTTCTTTTTGTAAAGTCTCAACCATCATCTAGTCGGTCAATGGAAATAAAATACGGATAATGATAGCCCCATTTGCCTGCCAACTCTTGGAACCGCAAGCACGCGTAGTCTGGCAGACAACCGTGTCCTCTTTTTTTTTCAAAAAACTCGACAAACGTGTCCTTAAGATATGCCTCTCTCGTATAGGCACAAGTCAGGCCTTCTAAGACGAACGGGGAGGGACCACTCTACATCTTCAAATCGGATTATCAAAATACAGTGCTCTATATTTACTCAATTTGCATGTGCCAAGCCCTAGGGAGGGTGAAGTCACTTCGACGGCTTGCCTTGTGGGCACGGCCAAGTTTTTGTGCAGAGGAAATCGTTGGGTTTTCCTATCCTGATATTTTGCTCCTGCAAATAGCTCGTGATGGCGTTCTTTTGCCAGCCCTTGAAGCTCCTGCAAAGCAAGCACCAAAAACATCAGACTACAACATAGCGTTAGCTTAAGAAAAAGGTAGCATTAGCAAATGTTCGTCACTGTCGCCATCCAAACGAAACCTACACTAAATAGGCTTGCATTTAAGTCGGAAATGAACCTTTGAAGCAGAATTTTCATTGTGTTCAAAGCTATACAATAACAGATTTGGGCAAAATGCATCCCAATGAAACATTATATGATTATGATTACGAAGAGAAAGGTGAGTATGATGAGATGGTCATGGACAGAAGTTATCAAGTAGTTGCAGAAAAAATTAGCTGTTAATGTTGAACTTTAAGATAAATGTGGACCGCCCAGCAGAAAAGAAGAGGGAAAATGAAAAACGTGATCACAACTATTAGTGCTGCCAAGAGTGACACTCGACAATGTTCAATGGACATTGATCCTAGGAGACTCTTGCCAAACAGTACAAACTAGTATGAACCAAAAGAACATATAAGATATTAAGGAAAGCTTATCATGCCCATTCAAGACTCAACTAGCGTAATATTTAGGCCTTGTACAATGCAAGGTGCTTAGGAGAGGTGCTTGGAGAAATAAACCAGGCTTTCCTTAAGCACCAGTGCTTATTTTATACAGGGCAGACGCTTAATTAGGCGTCTCTCTTGTAGAAATAGGCACCGATGCTTCAGAAAAAACCGGTTTATTTTTCTAAGCACCTCCCTAAGCACCTAGCATTGTACAAGGTCTTAGGTGCTTGAACTAGTCAGAGATTTGAATTATATGGAGGGTATAGTTAGGTTAATAAATGATTTAACCATATACATCGAATAAAACCAAATGCCAGAAAAAGTATTGAATATTCATTTCATAGATTGTGATGGCATGCAGTGCACAGGAACCGCACTGAGCAACATTGAAAGATCACAAGAGTTCCAATACGACCTATTTGCAAGAAAGATTATTTGAGATTTTACTGTTTGGGAACCGAAACAAGCTTGTTTTCACCTTAAGGTGGGTTGGTTGCTGCTAATTAACCCAGTTTATGAAACTGCTACTACAATAAGAAACTGGTTATGCTACTTACTTCTGATCAAGATGTGCTATAACTTTACCACCAGGAAATCCTGCCTTCGTGGCTTCATACGAAACTTTGATGGAATGCTTCCACATCCCACCAACCTCACCAGAACTCTTTCCATTTACTTGAGGCGGAGCGTCCATTGGCAAAGAGTAACCAGACAGGAGATGACCCACCCAGACACCATCTTTGCTGATAAAAATTGAGGATGTAAACAATATCAGACTACTAATATTGTTCAAGCATGAAGGGAATGCTCACGTCTCTGCCAGTTTGCTCCTCACTAAATAAGTATATACATAAACTGAGAACACATTGCTCGGGAAGAGTAGTCACTTAGGAATAGGGCTGCATACACATTCACTTCAGCATAAGAGATATCAGGAATTTATCGGCAGTTAGGTAAAAGTCAGAACCAATCAAACAGTACAGAACAAACTGTTTTTTTCTAGTATGGTTATCCATTTCAACAGTATGCTTTGTATGATAATAAGATTTAAACTAATAACTACATAATCCAAACAAGTTATAAGATGTTCAAGAATGCATTTTGGCACACTGGCATTAGAGCACTTCATAAAGGCCACATATTTTGCTTCAAGATCCATGTATGGTATATTTGGTTGTACTATTGGTGAATTTATCTTATGCTGCTGTGACAGGTGGAACCACATGTATTACCTCTCCCCCTTCATCTCTCTATGTGTTCCAGGTTTAAGAAGGAAGGAATCACAAAATGCGGTTATTAGATCAAAGACGAGGAGATGGTGATCTAAGGTGAATCTCATGGATGTTCCCTAAGATAATATCATCATGATTCGTGGTCAATATCAGGGAGCAACTTCACTACACAACATGAGCATGAAAAGAAACAGCCAATCATCTATCTGTAACAAAGTGGGTTGGCTTAGGTCATACACTTTTATACTGAATCATTACAACTACAATAAGCATTATAAGTCCAGAATTCGAGGGGCGGCAATGCGTCGTTAGAAACTGCTGCAATAATAATTTCACCTCAGGGCTTACATGACAATATCCGTATGACGAGGGGCGTAGTGACCACCACCGATACCTAGTAGAACCTTTTCACCACTCCTGCATAACCAGAAATGAGGTTTGGAGCCTTAAGAAGAGCAAAAGTAATGAATGAATACTTGAAACAAAAAAAAGGAAGGTCGCCATTTCAAATACCAAACAAGTAAAGTATGACAGTGAAAAGATGCAGCCCTGGTATGCAAGAGCATAATAGAACTTAATTATGCCAATGCAGAATGATACAGGTTTCACAAACCAAGGTCAACTGAATTGTGGCACATATTGCTAAAGGACCAATGTTTGTGACTTGTAATTTCAAACTTTTAGTGTCTGGACCTCTCCTACAGTTTTCAGTTCAAAAGAAAAATTAATTTGCGAAGCATAATATATTGAAAGTGAAATTATTTTTCGTTTATCATAACACTGATCCATCTATTTCCTGATCTGTCGAGAAGTAACATTTTTACATACTGACAGCAAAAATTAAGTGCTTGACTGCACGCATTTAAGGAAAACCTATATTTAGTGATGCAGGGAGTATAGAAGATTGTTAAGTCATAAATCTTTTGACTAATACATCGTTGCAGATGATCTAACATTTTATTCGCACAATCTTGAATTCGAGTTGTTAAATTCCAATCATCCTGATTCCCAGAGCGGTTTAAAGTTCCTGTTAGAATTCTTAATTAAATCACTGCTCACCCCCATAAAACATAATAAATCATAAATCACTGCAAGGATTCTAACCAGCCATCCAACCACCTCATTGTTAGACTCCATGTAGAGAAAAGAATATGTCAACATACCCCAGCCAAGTTCCAACAGCATTTCCTTCCTCAAGACCAAGACCTTTCCATAGAACCTGAAATGATTGGAGAGCTCAGTTTCATGTTCTCCTATGTTTGTTTTTACTTTTGAAACAAATAAGTCGTCAAATGTACATTTGATTAATATTTAGAGACTTTTGAGCCTGCGGTTACTTTAAACAGTGATAAGAGTGCATTTTTTGCAAGTTCTTACCTAATTCTACCACATTAGGACTTATGGTGACAATTAAAAAAAAGTTCTGCACATTGGGTATTGCCTAATTGGTACTACTCCAACAGGTACTATGCATAATTAAAACAAAAGAAAGTTTGACACTCAAGAAAAAGGGTGAAAGCTTGACATTTTAGCTGAAAGGTATTGAATATGGGCAATGCACCAATAAGTGTCAATGCTTTGCTGTACTAATTTCAACCTGTACATGCATTATGATCTTTTTCTGGAGGGGGGAGGGGGGATGGCATGAGATCTTGCAGTTCGAACAACGAAACCCTTCGGGTTCTCTTGCAAATCCACAAGAAGGAACAAAGTACATGACGAGAGAGAGAGAGAGAGAGAGAGAGAGAGACTCAACTAGAGCAATGGCCTGCGCAGCATCTTGTCTACCCCAGTATTCTTGTGTACTTCCTGACATACAAGCATTCACATTAGCTATTCTGGTACAACATACTCATTGACAATAGCCTAGACTTGCTTGTTTTGCATTTATATGTAAATCAACTGCACGAGTGGCCATCTGCTGCTTTTATATCAGGAAATTCATATGAACCCAATGTAACCACTTTATAGCATCTCGATCAGCCAGTTTTTCTGTGCAGCATCCTTTGGAGGAGTTGATTATTTGATTCATTGGTTTTCATGTCGAATGCAGGATGTTTTACAGAGGTGGGTTATCCCGCTGCTTGGGTTGCACAAGTGTGAATCTTTTGATATGATAAAATTATAGTCCAAATAATAAATTATCTATCTTTTGGATTTTTAAGATCCAAAAGTTCAAATAATAATATAAATGATTGTTGGCATTTGTAGACTAAATGCTTCAACAGAGATACTGAGTATCCTCATTATAGTTTGTGTTTGTTTGTTTTGTGAAAGAAACGGTAGAGGAGAGTACAACCCTACATATCATACGTTAAATAGGCACTTGTCCCTGAATTAATGTGTAATAATTCTTAAATAACAAACCACCGATCCTTTGGCTGCGCTAAGCGATAAAAGATAGCTTGTATGAGTTTATCCAAAAGGATGCACAAAAAATGTAAGGAACTAAGGATGGATATAAATGTGTACCTATCTCAACAAACATCGTGGGTGTACTGGTAAGTGGTCCATGGTGAGTAGCTTCAAGTGTAATCTTCAAAAGCAAACAGTATTAAAATCAGTTGATTTGGAAATAGAAAAGGCATCAAGGAAGCAACGTACCTCAAACTCTGGAACAAGACCTTGGTCTGCAGCAACCTTTTGCATCAACCGGAACCATGGGCCAATTCGAGGGTTTGGCACCGCTGCCCATCCAGGCCTCCCACCTTGAGGGGGGGTCTCATCCTCCCTCAGATGTGGCACACCTTCAGAAGTAGATTCACAAGAATGAGCAAACCATCAATTATAAAACAATGATTGTGGTAAGAAGGAACCACTAATTAGTAATCGACATGCCTGTATGCATGTGGGTTGAAAAGCATGGACATTGCTCACAAACCATGAAACCAAACAATCGCAGGCTCAAGTATACAGGGAAATCAGGAAAAATATATAATATAATTAACTGCCTGTATGCTAGAAGAATAAGTGCAGTAACTTCGAATGTACTAACAATTTGTATATGGTATCATATTTACGTATTTAATAGGATTTTACACATAACATATCGAGGTTTGATTGCACTTGTGAATTAAACAGGATACAGACAGATGAATGCAGAACCAACCGATTGGATGGACAGTGAGTGCAGGGCGGTTGGAGACTGCAGTGTGTTTGCTGAGGAATATGACCTCGGAAACAGCCTCTCCAGTGGCTTCCTGCCACCGACGGTCAAGATCATCCTCTGCAACAATGCTGCGTTCATGCTTCAATAACCTAACATTCCCATTTGTAAAGCTCTCCATCCCCTCCTAAAAACAAATATCAGCACCAGTTAGTTGGGAACTATGCCACAAACACATTGTCGGATACCTTACGAATAAATAAAATAAGGATAAAAATTGCAGGTAACTTTAACTGAGATCAGAGTGGAACATAATGGACCATTGTTTTGTTACATTACATGATCCTAGATCTCTGTACACCAGTGAGATATGCAATTTACTAGGGTATACTCGTGGATAAAATTCTAGCAACAACGCACCTAATAAACAGTTAGCTTGTTACTCCCAGATTGCAGCCACTGCCACTATGTTGCCAGCAACAGCAGTCATGCCTCCGGTCACAAGTGTCATTCCAGACACCGAAATAATCCCCATAACACAGCTTTGGCAACGAATTTCTATTTAATATATCAAAACCTAGAGAGTATAGGTTGAATCTATTCTTCAAGACAAATCTAACCAAAATAATGATACAGAATACAGTCAGAATAATTTTACTGCACGCATTCTAAGATGGCATCTATCCCCACATGGAGGTTTTTCAGTAGACAAACAAAGAGCGAAATTCTGGCCTTCACGAAGCAAATCGTGAGGCAGGGATTTTTCTCATCGAACAAGCTTCCTGCTTCACAGTCGCAACTATTGTTCTATTTCTAAGTACTACGCACTGCGCCAACCCTAACCGGCACCGCACTTCGTCGCTGCTAGTCATCCTTACTCAACGGCAAAGTTAATCTTGCGATTGATGCATACAGATTGCCAAGAACAGCGTGTACAGTCGAATGTGCTCGAAACTCAAAGGGGTTAGGTTGATGGGTGATAGGAAGAGCTTCCTCACCGGGATGGGCGGGCCGGGGGACCAGCCAGGCATAGCCAGGAACGCGGCGGCGGGGCCGATGGACGCCGGGTCGGACGCCGTCGCTACCACGAGAACAACCATCTTCTCCGATTCCCCTCCTCCTCCGGTCTGCTTCTCGCCGCCTCAAAGCTGTGGGAGTTTATTAAAAAATAAATTGAGACGGTAGTTTACTTCTGGGGGAAAGAAAAGCTTCGCGCCGCAAGCCCGCAGGGATTGGTTTTCAGGGGGCGGCGCGCACACCTGTGACGGCTCAGAACGATACGGGCCGTTTGATTCGACGTTTAATGGCTGAGATTAAATTAACAAAACTCGGATGCGTCCCGTGCAAGTCACAAACAAGCTACTCGGCCATAACATATTCCTCGTACCATCGTATTTTGGGTGGATTTACTAGCAAAAGAGCCAGAGAAGAAAATACCACCCGGACCTTATTATACCCCAATAAGTCTTGTCGAGGCGTCTCTTTCTCGACATAAGATAAAAAATCTGCTTTTTTTCTCATGCAAGATTTTGCCGAGACGTACATGCATCGTTATCGACGGTTTGTTTCGTCTCTAATTTGGCTTTGATGAGGTGTTTATTGCAATCCTGGTTGGTGTTGGTACGAAAGAAAGATAGATCATGCGCTATTGATTAAAATTGCATCTTAAATAGCATTTTTTAAATATTTAACAGCTAAAATAACATCATATTCATATTCTACACATTTTTCTAATCAAATTCATACATAACATGTTAAAATTAGAGTTGTGGTTTAAAAGATATGAGTATTTAAAAAAATATTATTTGTTCTAGATGGACTGCACGTTAATTATAGAAATGGTAAGGGGTTTACGGCAAAACACAAAAATAATTCATTTTGTGTCACTTAATGATGGAGTGCGGGTTATTTACCAGCAAAGGGATGGGGGTTTCTGTAAAACAGTTAAAAAAGTTTGTTTTCTCACTTAAATGTGGATAGTGGGTTAATTACCTGGAAATAGGTATATTACCTAATAAATTTGTAAATTACATATACCACGAAAATAATATAATAGGAGACTTCTTTCGCATAAGAATTCAACAATATAATTTGTATAGCGTACAACTTATATTTTGAGTAAGTTACAAACAAAAAACACATATGAGGGTTTAAGATTACTACTACCATTATTGGAACTTTTTTCAAAACAAAACAATCGCTTTTGGGGATGGTTTGTTTCAGATTGCAGTGGTCGTGCGATTTGGCCATTTGAATCCATTTTCCGACAAGGCTGGCCCATCTGCCAGAAATCTAATGGTTGTTTGCCCTTGGCGGTTAACCCCTTAGCCGAAAATGTTTCCCTGTCATTCTTCTCCCTTTCTCCCGCGCACGACTACAAGAACCCATAGCGACTTGAGGTGTCGGTGATGACTCGTTCGGCAACGATGATGCTCACGGAAGTGGCGGTGATGGTCGTTTCTTGCGATTCAAGTTGTTTGGATCTGATGATGGATGCGGTGTGGATTTGGAGGATGACTCGCACCCATCATCATCAAAATCATCAGCCTTACCCCACCGAATGCACAAGGCTTGCGCCGTGGCAACCAGCATCTCCGGCAAGGACCATCTAAGCAACTACATCTTCGATGACGGCTAGTCTCCCCTCCCCCGTGCCCTAAAATTTGGGGATTTTAGGTTCTGGTTTGTCAAATTCTGCTGAACTGGACTCTTGTAAGGGCATATTTCTCCCTAAGTGGTTTTGGTGATTGATGATAGTGCATCTGCGAACTAATCGTGTGCATTAAGCATTTCAGATATCTCATGTCTAGGCACTAGATGATTCGGTGTCCCTCGGAGCCTATCGAAGACAGCGGTTCTCTACGTGTCTTTTCGGTGGATTTGAGTCGTAGGAAAGTCGTAGTATTAAGAGGGGGTCCGCTTCGGAAAGGTATGGGTGGAATCGACACGTACACAGCCCCATATGCACCCACAGCTTCCTTTCCCTTCTCTGGAGCGTTTCCATATGTTTTATGTGGTGTGTTTAGTGACTTGCAAGCGGTAGTGCCGCTAGTGCCCACGGTAGTACCGTTGGGTACTTCGTGGCACTACCGCTTAGGGTTTCCCCGAGCGTGCAACATTCTGTTGCCGGTCTTCTTTTAACGGTAGTAGGGCGGTAGTAGCACGGTAGTACCGCTCTGGCGGTACTACAGCCCATACTACCGCCGCCACTACCGCTTGCGGGGTTTTCCTCTATGCAAGCTTCTGTTCCCACTTTGCTCTAAGCGGTAGTAGAGCGGCACTAGGACGGTAGTACCGCTTCGCACGGTACTGCCGCCCTGGCACCCTCTACTACTGCTGCCTCTCCAGGTCTAAAATCCCTAAGCGGTAGTACCCCTAGGGGCAGCGGTAGTACCGCTCTGGCGGCACTACCGTAGGTACATCCAGTGTACTTTAGCCCTATACGGGGTAGTACCTGTTGGGTTTCGTAGTAATTTCAAAAATTTTCCTACGCGCACACAGGATCATGTGATGCATAGCAACGAGAGGAGAGTGTTGTCTACGTACCCAACGCAGACCGACTGCGGAAGCGATGACACGACGTAGAGGAAGTAGTCGTACGTCTTCACGATCCAACCGATCAAGCACCGAAACTACGGCACCTCCGAGTTCGAGCACACGTTCAGCTCGATGACGATCCCCGGACTCCGATCCAGCAAAGTGTCGGGGAAGAGTTTCGTCAGCACGACGGCGTGGTGACGATCTTGATGAACTACAGCAGCAGGGCTTCGCCTAAACTCTGCTACAGTATTATCGAGGAATATGGTGGCAGGGGGCACCGCACACGGCTAAGGAATCGATCACGTGGATCAACTTGTGTCAACTTGTGTGTTTAGAGGTGCCCCTGCCTCAGTATATAAAGGAGCCAAGGGGGGAGGGTGCGCCGGCCAGGAGGAGGAGGCGCAGGAGGAGTCCTACTCCTACCGGGAGTAGGACTCCCCTCCAATCCTATTCCAACTAGGATTCCCAAGGGGGAAAGAGGGAGAGGGGTGGCCGGCCACCTCTCCTAGTCCTAATAGGACTAGGAGAAGGGAGGAGGCGCGCAGCTCCCTTGGGCTGCCCCTTTCTCCTTTTCACTAAGGCCCATGAAGGCCCATGTGGTTCCCGGGGGGTTCCGGTAACCTCCCGGTAACCCGGTAAAATCCCGATTTCACCCGGAACACTTCCGATGTCCAAACATAGGCTTCCAATATATCAATCTTTATGTCTCGACCATTTCGAGACTCCTCGTCATGTCCGTGATCACATCCGGGACTCCGAACAACCTTCGGTACATCAAAATGCATAAACTCATAATATAACTGTCATCGTAACCTTAAGCGTGCGGACCCTACGGGTTCGAGAACAATGTAGACATGACCGAGACATGTCTCTGGTCAATAACCAATAGCGGGACCTGGATGCCCATATTGGCTCCTACATATTCTACGAAGATCTTTATCGGTCAGACCGCATAACAACATACGTTGTTCCCTTTGTCATCGGTATGTTACTTGCCCGAGATTCGATCGTCGGTATCCAATACCTAGTTCAATCTCGTTAACGGCAAGTCTCTTTACTCGTTCCGTAATACATCATCTCACAACTAACATATTAGTTGTAATGCTTGCAAGGCTTATGTGATGTGTATTACCGAGAGGGCCCAGAGATACCTCTCCGACAATCGGAGTGACAAATCCTAATCTCGAAATACGCCAACCCAACATCGACCATTGGAGATACCTGTAGTACTCCTTTATAATCACCCATTTACGTTGTGACGTTTGGTAGTACCCAAAGTGTTCCTCCGGTAAACGGGAGTTGCATAATCTCATAGTCGTAGGAACATGTATAAGTCATGAAGAAAGCAATAGCAACATACTAAACGATCAGGTGCTAAGCTAATGGAATGGGTCATGTCAATCAGATCATTCTACTAATGATGTGACCTCGTTAATCAAATAACAACTCATTGTTCATGGTTAGGAAACATAACCATCTTTGATTAACGAGCTAGTCAAGTAGAGGCATACTAGTGACACTCTGTTTGTCTATGTATTCACACATGTATTATGTTTCCGGAAAATACAATTCTAGCATGAATAATAAACATTTATCATGATTATAAGGAAATAAATAATAACTTTATTATTGCCTCTAGGGCATATTTCCTTCAGTCTCCCACTTGCACTAGAGTCAATAATCTAGATTACACTGTAATGAATCTAACACCCATGGAGCTTTGGTGTTGATCATGTTTTGCTCGTGGAAGAGTCTTAGTCAACGGGTCTGCAATATTCAGATCCGTATGTATTTTGCAAATATCCTATGTCTACAATGCTCTGTGCGGAGCTACTCTAGCTAATTGCTCCCACTTTCAATATGTATCCAGATTGAGACTTAGAGTCATCTGGATCAGTGTAAAAGTTTGCACTGATGTAACTTTTACAACAAACTCTTTTATCACCTCCATAATCGAGAAACATCTCCTTAGTCCTTACTAAGGATATTCTTGACCAATGTCCAGTGATCTACTCCTAGATCACTATTGTACTCCCTTGCCAAATACAGAGCAAGGTATACAATAGGTCTGGTACATAGCATAGCATACTTTATAGAACCTATGACTGAGGCATAGGGAATGACTTTTCATTCTCTTTCTATTTTCTGCTGTGGTCGGGATTTGAGTCTTACTCAATTTCATACTTTTGCAACACAGGCAAGAACTCTTTCTTTGACTGTTCCATTTTGAACTATTTCAAAATCTTGCCAAGGTATGTACTCATTGAAAATCTTATCAAGCGTCTTGATCTATCTCAATAGATCTTGATGCTCAATATGTAAGCAACTTCACCAAGGTCTTTCTTTGAAAAACTTTTATTCAAGTATCCCTTTATGCTATCCAGAAATTCTATATCATTTCCAATCAGTAATATGTCATCCACATATAATATCAGAAATGCTACAGAGCTCCCACTCACTTTCTTGTAAATACAGGCTGCTCCGAAAGTCTGTATAAAACCAAATGCTTTGATCACACTATCAAAACGTTTATTCCAACTCCGAGAGACTTGCACCAGTCCATAAATGGATCGCTGGAGCTTGCACACTTTGTTAGCTCCCTTTGGATCGACAAAACCTTCTGGTTGCATCATATACAACTCTTCTTCCAGAAATCCATTCAGGAATGCAGTTTTGACATCCATTTACCAAATTTCATAATCATAAAATGCGGCAATTGCTAACATGATTCGGACGGACTTAAGCATCGCTACGGGTGAGAAGGTCTCATCGTAGTCAATTCCTTGAACTTGCCGAAAACCTTTTGCGACAAGTCGAGCTTTGTAGACAGTAACATTACCATCAGCGTCAGTCTTCTTCTTAAAAATCCATTTATTCTCAATTGCTTGCCGATCATCGGGCAAGTCAACCAAAGTCCATACTTTGTTCTCATACATGGATCCCATCTCAGATTTCATGGCTTCTAGCCACTTTGCGGAATCTGGGCTCACCATCGCTTCTTCATAGTTCGTAGGTTCATCATGATCTAGTAGCATGACCTCCAGAACAGGATTACCGTACCACTCTGGTGCGGATCTTACTCTGGTTGATCTACGAAGTTCAGTAGTATCTTGATCTGAAGTTTCATGATCATTATCATTGGCTTCCTCACTAACTGGTGTAGGTGTCACTGAAACAGTTTACTGTGATGAACTACTTTCCAGTAAGGGAGCAGGTACAGTTACCTCGTCAAGTTCTACTTTCCTCCCACTCACTTCTTTCGAGAGAAACTCCTTCTCTAGAAATGATCCATTCTTAGCAACAAATGTTTTGCCTTCGGATCTGTGATAGAAGGTGTACCCAACAGTTTCCTTTGGGTATCCTATGAATACACATTTCTCCGATTTGGGTTCGAGTTTATCAGGTTGAAGCTTTTTCACATAAGCATCGCAGCCCCAAACTTTAAGAAACGACAACTTTGGTTTCTTGCCAAACCATAGTTCATAAGGCGTCGTCTCAACGGATTTTGATGGTGCCCTATTTAACGTGAATGCGGCCGTCTCTAAAGCATATCCCCAAAATGATAGCGGTAAATCTGTAAGAGACATCATAGATCGCACCATATCTAGTAAAGTACGATTACGATGTTCGGACACACCATTACGCTGTGGTGTTCCGGGGAGCGTGAGTTGCGAAACTATTCCACAGTTTTTCAAATGTACACCAAACTCGTAACTCAAATATTCTCCTCCACGATCAGATCGTAGAAACTTTATTTTCTTGTTACGATGATTTTCAACTTCACTCTGAAATTCTTTGAACTTTTCAAATGTTTCAGACTTATGCTTCATTAAGTAGATATATCCATATCTGCTCAAATCATCTGTGAAGGTGAGAAAATAACGATATCCGCCACGAGCCTCAATATTCATCGGACCACATACATCGGTATGTATGATTTCCAACAAATCTGTTGCTCTCTCCATAGTACCGGAGAACGGTGTTTTAGTCATCTTGCCCATGAGGCACGGTTCGCAAGTACCAAGTGATTCATAATCAAGTGGTTCCAAAAGTCCATTAGTATGGAGTTTCTTCATGCGTTTTACACCGATATGACCTAAACGACAGTGCCACAAATAAGTTGCACTTTCGTTATCAACTCTGTATCTTTTGGTTTCAACATTATGAATATGTGTATTACTACTATCGAGATTTAGTAAGAATAGACCACTCTTCAAGGGTGCATGACCATAAAAGATATTACTCATATAAATAGAACAACCATTATTCTCTGATTTAAATGAATAACCGTCTCGCATTAAACAAGATCCAGATATAATGTTCATGCTCAACGCTGGCACCAAATAACAATTATTTAGGTCTAATATTAATCCCGAAGGTAGATGTAGAGGTAGCGTGCCGACCGCGATCACATCGACTTTGGAACCGTTTCCCACGCGCATCGTCACCTCGTCCTTTGCCAGTGCCCGCTTATTCTGTAGTCCCTGTTTCGAGTTGCAAATATTAGCAACAGAACCAGTATCAAATACCCAGGTGCTACTGCGAGCATTGGTAAGGTAGACATCAATAACATGTATATCACATATACCTTTGTTCACCTTGCCATCCTTCTTATCCGCCAAATACTTGGGGCAGTTCCGCTTCCAGTGACCAGTCTGCTTGCAGTAGAAGCACTCAGTTTCAGGCTTAGGTCTAGACTTGGGTTTCTTCTCTTGAGCAGCAACTTGCTTGCCGTTCTTTTTGAAGTTCCCCTTTTTCTTCCCTTTGCCCTTTTTCTTGAAACTAGTGGTCTTGTTAACCATCAACACTTGATGCTCCTTCTTGATTTCTACCTCCGCAGCTTTTAGCATTGCGAAGAGCTCGGGAATAGTCTTGTTCATCCCTTGCATATTATAGTTCATCACGAAGCTCTTGTAGCTTGGTGGCAGTGATTGGAGAATTCTGTCAATGACGCAATCATCTGGAAGATTAACTCCCAATTGAATCAAGTGATTATTATACCCAGACATTTTGAGTATATGCTCACTAACAGAACTATTCTCTTCCATCTTGCAGCTATAGAACTTATTGGAGACTTCATATCTCTCAATCCGGGCATTTGCTTGAAATATTAACTTCAACTCTGGAACATCTCATATGCTCCATGACGTTCAAAACGTCGTTGAAGTCCCGATTCTAAGCCGTAAAGCATGGCACACTGAACTATCGAGTAGTCATCAGCTTTGCTCTGCCAGACGTTCATAACATCTGGCGTTGCTCCAGCAGCAGGCCTGGCACCCAGCGGTGCTTCCAGGACGTAATTCTTCTGTGCAGCAATGAGGATAATCCTCAAGTTACGGACCCAGTCCGTGTAATTGCTACCATCATCTTTCAACTTTGCTTTCTCAAGGAACGCATTAAAATTTAACGGAACAACAGCACGAGCCATCTATCTACAATCAACATAAACAAGCAAGATACTATCAGGGACTAAGTTCATGATAAATTTTAAGTTCAATTAATCATATTATTAAAGAACTCCCACTTAGATAGACATCCCTCTAATCCTCTAAGTGATCACGTGATCCAAATCAACTAAACCATATCCGATCATCACGTAAGATGGAGTAGTTTCATCGGTGAACATCATTATGTTGATCATATCTACTATATGATTCACGCTCGACCTTTCGGTCTCCGTGTTCCGAGGCCATATCTGCATATGCTAGGCTCGTCAAGTTTAACCTGAGTATTCTGCGTGTGCAACTATTTTGCACCCGTTGTATTTGAACGTAGAGCCTATCACACCCGATCATCACGTGGTGTCTCAGCACGAAGAACTTTTGCAACGGTGCATACTCAGGGAGAACACTTCTTGATAATTTAGTGAGAGATCATCTTATAATGCTACCGTCAATCAAAGCAAGATAAGATGCATAAAAAGATAAACATCACATGCAATCAATATAAGTGATATGATATGGCCATCATCATCTTGTGCTTGTGATCTCCATCTCCGAAGCACCGTCATGGTCACCATCGTCACCGGCGCGACACCTTGATCTCCATCGTAGCATCGTTGTCGTCTCGCCAATCTTATGCTTCCACGACTATCACTACCGTTTAGTAATAAAGTAAAGCATTACATCGCGATTGCATTGCATACAATAAAGCGACAACCATATGGCTCCTGCCAGTTGCCGATAACTTGGTTACAAAACATGATCATCTCATACAATAAAATTCAGCATCATGCCTTGACCATATCACATCACAACATGCCCTGCAAAAACAAGTTAGACGTCCTCTACTTTCTTGTTGCATGTTTTACGTGGCTGCTACGGGCTTAAGTAAGAACCAATCTCACCTACGCATCAAAACCACAACGATAGTTTGTCAAATAGACTCCGTTTTAACCTTCGCAAGGACCGGGCGTAGCCATACTTGGTTCAACTAAAGTTGGAGAGGCAGTCGCCCGCAAGCCATCTCTGTGCAAAGCACGTCGAGGGAACCGGTCTCGCGTAAGCGTACGCGTAAGGTTGGTCCGGGTCGTCTCGTCCAACAATACCGCTGAACCAAAATATGACATGCTGGTAGGCAGTATGACTTGTATCGTCCACAACTCACTTGTGTTCTACTCGTGCATATAACATCAACATCATTAACCTAGGCTCGGATGCCACTGTTGGGTTTCGTAGTAATTTCAAAAAATTTCCTACGCGCACACAGGATCATGTGATGCATAGCAACGAGAGGAGAGTGTTGTCTACGTACCCAACGCAGACCGACTGCGGAAGCGATGACACGATGTAGAGGAAGTAGTCGTACGTCTTCACGATCCAACCGATCAAGCACCGAAACTACGGCACCTCCGAGTTCGAGCACACGTTCAGCTCGATGACGATCCCCGGACTCCGATCCAGCAAAGTGTCGGGGAAGAGTTCTGTCAGTACGACGGCGTGGTGATGATCTTGATGAACTACAGCAGCAGGGCTTCGCCTAAACTCCGCTACAGTATTATCGAGGAATATGGTGGCAGGGGGCACCGCACACGGCTAAGGAATCGATCACGTGGATCAACTTGTGTCAACTTGTGTGTTTAGAGGTGCCCCTGCCTCAGTATATAAAGGAGCCAAGGGGGGAGGGTGCGCCGGCCAGGAGGAGGAGGCGCAGGAGGAGTCCTACTCCTACCGGGAGTAGGACTCCCCTCCAATCCTATTCCAACTAGGATTCCCAAGGGGGAAAGAGGGAGAGGGGTGGCCGGCCACCTCTCCTAGTCCTAATAGGACTAGGAGAAGGGAGGAGGCGCGCAGCCCCCTTGGGCTGCCCCTTTCTCCTTTCCACTAAGGCCCATGAAGGCCCATGTGGTTCCCGGGGGGTTCCGGTAACCTCCCGGTAACCCGGTAAAATCCCGATTTCACCCGGAACACTTCCGATGTCCAAACATAGGCTTCCAATATATCAATCTTTATGTCTCGACCATTTCGAGACTCCTCGTCATGTCCGTGATCACATCCGGGACTCCTAACAACCTTCGGTACATCAAAATGCATAAACTCATAATATAACTGTCATCGTAACCTTAAGCGTGCGGACCCTACGGGTTCGAGAACAATGTAGACATGACCGAGACATGTCTCTGGTCAATAACCAATAGCGGGACCTGGATGCCCATATTGGCTCCTACATATTCTACGAAGATCTTTATCGGTCAGACCGCATAACAACATACGTTGTTCCCTTTGTCATCGGTATGTTACTTGCCCGAGATTCGATCGTCGGTATCCAATACCTAGTTCAATCTCGTTACCGGTAAGTCTCTTTACTCGTTCCGTAATACATCATCTCACAACTAACATATTAGTTGTAATGCTTGCAAGGCTTATGTGATGTGTATTACCGAGAGGGCCCAGAGATACCTCTCCGACAATCGGAGTGACAAATCCTAATCTCGAAATACGCCAACCCAACATCGACCATTGGAGACACCTATAGTACTCCTTTATAATCACCCATTTACGTTGTGACGTTTGGTAGTACCCAAAGTGTTCCTCCGGTAAACGGGAGTTGCATAATCTCATAGTCATAGGAACATGTATAAGTCATGAAGAAAGCAATAGCAACATACTAAACGATCAGGTGCTAAGCTAATGGAATGGGTCATGTCAATCAGATCATTCTACTAATGATGTGACCTCGTTAATCAAATAACAACTCATTGTTCATGGTTAGGAAACATAACCATCTTTGATTAACGAGCTAGTCAAGTAGAGGCATACTAGTGACACTCTGTTTGTCTATGTATTCACACATGTATTATGTTTCCGGAAAATACAATTCTAGCATGAATAATAAACATTTATCATGATTATAAGGAAATAAATAATAACTTTATTATTGCCTCTAGGGCATATTTCCTTCAGTACCGCCTAAGCGGTAGTACCGCTCCTAGAAGCGGCAGTACCTCTTAGCTGCGGGCACAGGGCAGAAAAACGGTTGGATTTTTGTCTCCCTATATAAAGGGGGGTCTTCTTCTTCCTAAGATTGACCTCTTCCTCCTAAGCTTCATTGCCATTCAAAAGCTCATTCTTGCCTGATCTATCTCCCTAGCCAATCAAACTTGTTGATTTTCTAGGGATTGGTTGAGAAGGCCCCGATCTACACTTTCACTAAGAGAAATTTGATTCCCCCCCACTAATCCCCTGCGGATCTTGTTACTCTTGGGTGTTTGAGCACCCTAGACGGTTGAGGTCACCACAGAGCCATATTCCATTATGGTGAAGCTTCGTGGTGTCGTTGGGAGCCTCCAATTAAGTTGTGAAGATAGCCCCAACCTTGTTTGTAAAGGTTCGACTGCCGCCTTCAAGGGCCCCAATATTGGAATTGCGGCATCTCGCATTGCGTGGGGGCGTGAGGAGAATACGGTGGGCCTAGTGGCTTCTTGGGGAGCATTGTGCCTCCACACCGCTCTAATGGAGACGTACTTCCTCTCAAAGGGAAGGAACTTCGGTAACACATCCTTGTCTTCACCGGCTCTACTCTTGGTTATCTCCTACCTTTACTTGTGCGAGCTTTTATTGTGTTGTATCCCTTGCTTGCTTGTGTGCTTGTTGTTGTTGCATCATATAAGTTGCTCACCTAGTTCCACATCTAGACAACCTATTTTGATGCTAAGTTTAATTTGATCATGAAAAGCTAAAAATTGTTAGTTGCCTATTCACCCCCCCCCCTCTAGTCAACCATATCGATCCTTTCAATTGGTATTAGAGCCCCGTCTCTTTATTAAGGACTTTGTCGTCCGAAGATTATGGTTGACACCACAGACGAGGTGGAGGAGCACTCCGGTGCGAGTCCTCCCTTGTCTGTGGCCGATGGGGGATCCTCGGTCTCTCGTGAGAAGTTCAATGTTGCTTTGGACATGATACGTCAATTTTGCATCATGCTTTTATATCGATATTTATTGCATTATGGGTTGTTATTACACATTATGTCACAATACTTATGCCTTTTTGTAACGCCCCGAACACACCCGCCGGTGGTCGTTACTCCTGGCGGGATCTAGACTGGACCCACAGATCAATACTAGTCTTTTCTGCGCACTTTGTCCTCACTCGTGCGCACCCGGGAGCAACTTCCTGGTCGGTCACCCATCCTGACACTACTCCAAGCTGAGCACGCTTAACTTTGGAGTTATGTCCGAATGGGCTCCCGGAAAAGAAGGAATTCCTTATTTATATGAGTAGTCTATCATCCCTAATAAGCCAGGCTATCACATACACCCCCACTCAGAGGAACCGATGTCCTCGTCGGGCCACAGCAACGTTTCCTCTTGGCACATATGTCTGTGCATCCAGTCTGGTACATGTGCCATGTCGGGTGCCACGACGGGTCACAAACGTCATGATCAACATGACCGTGCACCTGTCCACAAACATTCGTGTAACCGCGAGGGTCGGCTCTAATACCAACTTGTAACATTCCGGACACACCCGCCGGTGGTCGTTACTCCTGGCGGGATCTAGATTGGCCCCACAGATCAATACTAGTCTTTTCTGTGCACTTTGTCCTCACTCGTGCGCACCCGGGAGCAACTTCCCGGTCGATCACCCATCCTGACACTACTCCAAGCTAAGCACACTTAACTTTGGAGTTCTATCCGAATGGGCTCCCGGAAAGAAGGAATTCCTTATTTATATGAGTAGTCTATCATCCCTAATAAGCCAGGCTATCACACTTTTCTCTCTTATTTTACATGGTTTACATGAAGAGGGAGAATGTCGACAGCTGGAATTCTGGGCTGGAAAAGGAGCAAATATTAGAGACCTATTCTGCACTACTCCAAAAGTCCTGAAACTCCATGAAAGTCAGTTTTGGAATATATTAAAAATATTGGGTGAAGAAAGCACCAGAGGGGAGCCAGCCACCGTCCACGAGGGTGGGGGTGCGCCCTACCCCTGGGCGCACCCCCTGCCTCATGGGCCACCTGGCAGGCCTCTGATGCCCATCTTCTGGTATAAGGTGTCTTTCGCCCTGGAAAAAAAATAAGAAGGAAGCTTTCAGGACGAAGCGCCGCCGTCTCAAGGCGGAACCTTGGCGGAACCAATCTAGGGCTCCGGCGGAGCTGTTCTGCCGGAGAAACATCCCTCCGGGAGGGGGAAATCGTCACCGTCGTCATCACCATCGATCCTCTAACCGGGAGGGGGTCAATCTCCATCAACATCTTCACCAGCACCATCTCCTCTCAAACCCTAGTTCATCTCTTGTATCCGATCTTTGTCTCAAAACCTCAGATTGGTACATGTGGATTGCTAGTAGTGTTGATTACTCCTTGTAGTTGATGCTAGTTGGTTTATTCGGTGGAAGATTATATGTTCAGATCCTTTATGCATATTAATACCCCTCTGATTGTGAACATGAATATGATTTGTGAGTAGTTACGTTTGTTCCTGAGGACATGGGAGAAGTCTTGCTATAAGTAGTCATCTGAATTTGGTATTCGTTCGATATTTTGATGAGATGTATGTTGTCTTTCCTCTAGTGGTGTTATGTGAACGTTGACTACATGACACTTCAGCATTGTTTGGGCCTAGGGGAAGGCATTAGTAATAAGTAGATGATGGGTTGCTAGAGTGACAGAAGCTTAAACCCTAGTTTATGCATTGCTTCGCAAGGGGTTGATTTGGATCCATATGTTTCATGCTATGGTTAGATTTACCTTAATTCTTCTTCCGTAGTTGCGGATGCTTGCGAGGGGGGTTAATCATAAGTGGGATGCTTGTCCAAGGAAGGGCAGTACCCTAGCACCGATACACCCACATATCAAATTATCAAAGTAAAGGACGTGAATCATATGAGCATGATGAAAACTAGCTTGACGATAATTCCCATGTGTCCTCGGGAGCGCTTTCCTTTATATAAGAGTTTGTCTAGGCTTGTCCTTTTCTACAAAAAAGGATTGGGCCACCTTGCTGCACCTTGTTTACTTTTATTACTTGTTACCCGTTATGAATTACCTTATCACAAAACTATCTGTTACCGATAATTTCAGTGCTTGCAGGGAATACCTTACTAAAAACCGCTTGTCATTTCCTTTTGCTCCTCGTTGGGCTCTTACTTATCGAAAGGAATACAATAGATCCCCTATACTTATGGGTAATCAAGACTCTTTTCTGGCGCCATTGCCGGGGAGTGAAGCGCCTTTGGTAAGGAAAAATTTATATAGTGTGCTGAAATTTACTGTCACTTGTTACTATGGCAAACAATCCTTTGAGGGGCTTGTTCGGGGTATCTTCACTCCGACCAGTAGAGCAAAGAGTTGCTCCTCAACCTACCGAACCTACTGAAAATGTTTACTTTGAAATTCCTTCGGGTATGATAGAGAAACTGCTAGCCAATCCTTTTACAGGAGATGGAACATTACATCCCGATATGCACCTAATCTATGTGGATGAAGTTTGTGGATCATTTAAGATTGCAGGTATGCCCGAGGATGTTACCAAGAAGAAGGTCTTCCCTTTATCTTTGAATGGAAAGGAATTGACATGGTTTAGTCTATGTGATGATATTGGATCGTGGAACTACAACCGATTGAAATTGGAATTTCATCAGAAGTTTTATCCTATGCATCTGGTTTATCGTGATCGTAATTATATATATAATTTCTGGTCTCGCGAGGGATAAAGTATCGCTCAAGCTTGGGGAGGCTTAAGTAAATGTTATATTCATGCCCCAATTATGAGCTCTCAAGAGAAATTATTATTCAAAATTTTTATGGTCGGCTTTCTCTCAATAATCGCTCCATGCTCGATACTTCTTGTACTGGTTCTTTTATGATGAAGACTATTGAATTCAAATGGGATTTATTGGAAAGAATTAAATGCAACTCTGAAGATTGGGAACTCGACGAAGTTAAGGAGTCAAGTATAACACCTAAGTTTGATTGTGTTAAATCTTTTATGGATACTGATGCTTTTCATGAATTTAGCACTAAATATGGACTTGTGGCTGAGATAGTAGCTTCTTTCTGTGAATCATTTGCTACTCATGTTGATCTCCCTAAGGAGAAGTGGTTTAAATATCATCCTCCCATTGAAGTAAAAGAAGTTGAACCTATTAAAGTTGAAGAAAAGACTATCACTTATAATGTTGATCCTATTGTTCCTACCGCTTATATTGAGAAACCACCTTTTCCTGTTAGAATAAAGGATCATGCTAAAGCTTCAACTATGGTTCGTAAGAGTAATGCTAGAACACCTACACCTCCTGAGCAAATTAAAGTTGAACCTAGTGTTGCTAAGGTATTGATGTTACAATTAAGCTTGCGAATATAGATACTATTTCACCAGTTGGGATTGTTAGAGATGTTGAAGTCTTGTGTGGGAAAGTTAAATATCCTACTGATTTTCTTGTTCTTGGTTCCCCACAAGATGACTTTTGCCCCATCATATTTGGTAGACCATTCTTGAATATTGTTAATGCTAAGATAGGCTGCAAAAAGGATATTGTTTCTGTTGGTTTAGGGGATATGTCTCATGATTTTAATTTTGCTAAATTTTGTAGACAACCCTATGATAAAGAATTGTCTAGTAAAGATGAAATTGTTGGTCTTGCTTTCTATTGTCGTGCCTCCAGATGATCCTTTAGAACAATATTTGCTATACCATGAAAATGATATGTTTATGAATGAAAGAAGGGAAATAGATGAAGTATTCTTTAAACAGGGACCTATCTTGAAGCACAATTTGACTGTTGAAATTCTAGGGGATCCTCCTCCACCCAAGGGTGAGCCCGTGTTTGAGCTTAAGCCGTTACTTGATACTCTTAAATATGTTTATATTGATGAAAAGAAGATATATTCTGTTATTATTAGTGCTAACCTTTCAGAGCAGGAAGAAGAGAAATTATTGAAAACTCTGAAGAAGCACCGTGCTGCTATTGGATATACTCTTGATGATCTTAAGGGCATTAGTCCCACTCTATGCCAGCACAATTTTTTTTGGAGAAAGACGCTAAACCGGTTGTTGATCACCAACGACGGTTAAATGCTAAGATGAAAGAAGTGGTAAGAAATGAAATACTAAAGCTTCTAGAGGCAGGTATAATTTATCCTGTTGCTGATAGTCAGTGGGTAAGTCATGTCCATTGTGTCCCTAAGAAGGGAGGCATTACTGTTGTTCCTAATGATAAAGATGAATTGATCCCACAAAGAATTGTTACAGGTTATAGAATGGTAATTGATTTCCGCAAATTAAATAAAGCTACTAGAAAGGATCATTACCATTTACCTTTTATTAATCAAATGCTACAAAGATTATCCAAACATACACATTTTTGCTTTCTAGATGGTTGTTATGGTTTCTCTCAAATACCTGTGTCGAAAGAGGATCAAGAAAAGACCACTTTTACTTGCCCTTTCGGTACCTTTGCTTATAGACGTATGCCTTTTGGTTTATGTAATGCACCTGCTACCTTTCAAAGATGTATGACTGCTATATTCTCTGACTTTTGTGAAAAGATTGTTGAGGTTTTCATGGATGATTTCTCTGTGTATGGAACTTCTTTTGATGATTTCTTAAGAAACCTTGATCAAGTTTTGCAGAGATGTGAAGAAACTAATCTTGTCTTGAATTGGGAGAAGTGCCGCTTTATGGTTAATGAAGGCATAGTCTTGGGGCATAAAGTTTCTGAAAGAGGTATTGAATTTGATAAGGTTAAGTTGATGCTATTGAAAATATGCCGTGTCCTAAGGACATTAAAGGTATAAGAAGTTTCTTGGTCATGCCTATTTTTATAGGAGGTTCATTAAAGACTTCTCAAAAATTTCTAGGACTCTGACTAATCTCTTACAAAAAGATGTTCCTTTTGTATTTGATGATGATTGTGTAGAAGCATTTGAAATACTTAAGAAAGCCTTGATTTCTGCACCTATTGTTCAACCACCTAATTGGAATTTACCCTTTGAAATTATGTGTGATGCTAGTGATTATGCTATAGGTGTTGTTCTAGGACAAAGAGTTGATAAGAAATTAAATGTTATCCAATATGCTAGTAAAACTCTAGACAGTGCCCAGATAAATTATACTACTACTGAAAAAGAATTTTTGGCAATTGTGTTTGCTTGTGATAAGTTCAAACCTTATATTGTTGATTCTAAAGTAACTGTTCACTCTGATCATCCTGCTATTAAATACCTTATGGAAAAGAAAGATGCTAAACCTAGACTTATTAGATGGGTTCTCGATTTGCATATTATTGATAGAAAGGGAGCTGAGAACCCTGTTGCAGACAACTTGTCTAGGTTAGATGATAGCTTTCCTGATGAATAATTAGCTGTCATAAATGCTTCTCGTACTGCTCTATGGTATGATGATTATGCTAATTACATTGTTGCTAAATTTATACCACCTAGTTTCACATACCAGCAAAAGAAAAAGTTTTTCTATGATTTAAGACATTACTTCTGGGATGATCCACACCTTTATAAAGGAGTAGATGGTGTCATTAGACGTTGTGTACCTGAGCATGAATAGGAACAAATCCTTCGCAAGTGTCACTCCGAGGCTTATGGAGGACACCACGCTGGAGATAGAACTGCACATAAGGTATTGCAATCCGGTTTTTATTGTCCTACTCTTTTCAAGGATGCCCGTAACTTTGTCTTGTCTTGTGATGAATGTCAAAGAATTGGTAATATTAGTAGACGTCAATATTCACTTGTTATTGAACCATTTGATGTTTGGTGCTTTGATTATATGGGACCGTTTCCTTCCTCTAATGGGTATACACATATGTTAGTTGTTGTTGATTACGTTACTAAGTGGGTAGCAGCTATTCAACACCTCTATTAAGATGCTTAAAGAAGTTATTTTTTCGAGGTTGAGTCCCGAGATACTTAATGACTGATGGTGGTTCACATTTTATTCATGGTGCCTTTCGTAAAATGCTTGCTAAGTATGATATTAATCATAGAATTGCATCTCCATACCACCCACAGTCTAGTGGTCAAGTAGAACTGAGTAATAGAGAGCTTAAGTTAATTTTGCAGAAGACTGTTAATAGGTCTAGAAAGAATTGGTCCAAGAAACTTGATGACGCATTATGGACCTATAGAACTGCATATAAAAATCCTATGTGTATGTCTCCATATAAAATGGTTTATGGAAAAGCATGTCACTTACCTCTCGAACTAGGACATAAGGCATATTGGGCCATTAAAGAGCTCAGTTATGATTTCAAACTTGCCGGTGAGAAGAGACTATTTGACATCAGCTCACTTGATGAGTGGAGAACCCATGCCTATGAGAATGCCAAATTGTTTAAAGAAAAAGTTAAAAGATGTCATGACAAAAGGATACAAAAGCATGAGTTTAATGTAGGAGATTATGTTCTGTTATACAACTCTCATTTAAGATTTTTTGCAGGAAAACTCCTCTCTAAATGGGAAGGTACTTACATTATCGAGGAGGTCTATCGTTTCGGTAAAAATCAACAACTTCAAAGGCACAAATACAAAGGTGGTGAACGGTCAAAGAATCAAACATTATATCTCAGGCAATCCTATAAATGTTGAAGCCAATGTTATTAATACCGTAACCCCGGAGGAGTACATAAGGTACACTTTCCAGAACATTTCAGATTCCGAAAAGGGAATAGGTATGTGGTACGGTAAGTAAACCGACTCCAAAACAGTTCTAATGGAAATTTCTCTCCGTTTTGGAATATTTAAGAAAACAGGAAAATAAGAAGTATTCCAGAAAGGACACGAGGCATCCACGAGGGTGGAGGGCGCGCCCTACCCCCTGGGTGCGCCCCCTGCCACATGGGCACCTCGTGTGCCCTCCGGACTCGTTTTCTTGCACGATACTTCTTTTGGTCGGTAAAAGTTTATTATATAATCCCCCGAAGGTTTTGACCACCGTACCATGCAAAAATCTCCTATTTTTTGTTTCGAGCTGTTTTTTGCCAGAGTTTTCAAGGCAAGGCATCGTGTCGTCCCCCTACTCCAACAATGCGGACGACGATGCTTGGCTAATGAAGATAGAGATGAAGAGAGAAGAACTTGGGGAGATAAACAAGGGTGATAGGATCAAGAAGGCCACGGAGGATCAAGCTCCGACAGCAGAAGAACGAGACATCCTTCAACCTTACTATAACCATCTTACCCCTACTGAAATAGAAGCTTTCAAGATGATTGAAATAGTTCGGGTGCAAAACAAGTATCTCACTCGTGAAAATATTTTGTTGCAAGAATACATCACCGCACTCAAGGGCATTATTCACAAATTGGAGAATCTCCTACGCTCGATGTGTGACACGACTTCATCCACAACTTCATCATCACCATCACCAAAGGGGAACTGAGTATCGGGTATGGGCACTCCCCTTGGCAACTGCCAAGCTTGGGGGAGTGCCCCGGTATCGTATCACCATCACACTTCTATCTTTACCGTTTTTTAGTTCGATCCTTTTGATTATATCTTGATCTAGTAGAATAAAGTTTAGTGTGATCTAGCTTTGAGTTTAGTGTTAATCCTTATCTATGTAACCAAGTCCGTGAGCTATATATAATAAATATTAGTCTTGAGTCGAGGTATTGGTTATCTTGCTATGATCTTGAGGGAATAAAAAAAGAATAAAAAGAAATAAAGAGATCATATTGATCTTATGGAGAGTAATGACTTCACATATAAAGAGTATGATGAATAAAAGTTGTTGAGAGTTGACAAACATAGTTTTGGTCATCATTGCAATTAACAGGAAGTAATAAAGAAAGAGAGGTTTTCACATATAAATATACTATCTTGGACATCTTTTATGATTGTGAGCACTCATTAAAATATGACATGCTAAAAAGTTGATGTTGGACAAGGAAGACAACGTAATGGGTTATGTTTTCTTATATCCGAAATAAATTATATTGTCATAGATCATCCAACATGTTGAGCTTGCCTTTACCCCTCATGCTAGCCAAATTCTTTGCACCAAGTAGAGATACTACTCGTGCTTCCAAATATCCTTAAACCCAGTTTTTCCATGAGAGTCCACCATATTTACCTATGGATTGAGTAAGATCCTTCAAGTAAGTTGTCATTGTTGCAAGCAATAAAAATTGCTCTCTAAATATGTATGATCTATTAGTGTGGAGAACATAAGCTTTATACGAGCTTGTGATATGGAAGAAATAAAAGCGACAGACTGCATAATAAAGGTCCCTATCACAAGTGGCAATATAAAGTGACGTTCTTTTGCATTAAGATTTTGTGCATCCAACCATAAAAGCACATGACAACCTCTGCTTCCCTCTGCGAAGGGCCTATCTTTTATTTTTGTCTTATACTTTATACAAGAGTCATGGTGATCTTCACCTTTCCTTTTTACATTTTATCCTTTGGCAAGCACTATGTGTTGGAAAGATCCTGATATATATAGCTAATTGGATGTGGGTTTTCATAAAGCATTATTGTTAACATTACCCTTGAGGTAAAAGGTTGGGAGGCAAAACCATAAGCCCCTATCTTTCTCTGTGTCCGATTAAAACTTCATACCCATAAGTATTGCGTGAGTGTTAGCAATTGTGAAAGACTAAATGATAGTTGAGTATGTGGACTTGCTGAAAAGCTCTTATATTGACTCTTTCCGATGTTATTATAAATTGCAATTGCTTCAATGACTGAGATTATAGTTTGCTAGTTTTCAATGAAGTTTTTGATTCATACTTGACATTGTGAATAGATTATTACTTTAGCATAAGAAATCATATGACCATATATAAGTTGCTATTCTAAGAATGATCATGATGCCCTCATGTTCGTATTCTATTTTATCGACACCTCTATCTCTAAACATGTGGATATATTTTTCGATATCGGCTTCCGCTTAAGGACAAGCGAGGTCTAAGCACTACACAAAAAAGACACATCCGTGTCATTGTGGGCCGAACGAAAAATATTTCTGTCATGCTTATGACACTTCTATGACAATAATTGTGACAAAACCCGGTATCATCATAGATGTGGTGGGCTCCTACTTCTATGACAAAAAATCATTACAAAAAATGGGTTTTCATCCTGGGCGTGCCGGAGACGCATTTGCATGACATTCTTTGGGCCGTCCATGACGGAGAAAACCGTCGTAGAAGCGAGGGCGAGGAAAATATCGGGGGAGTTCTTGGTTACGATGGGTGGTCGGGGGCCGAGTGATGCGTGTTTCTCTCATATGTATGGGCGTGTGTGCGAGGCGTTGCGCTCTAACTGAACCCGAGCGAGGCGTTGGGCTCTAACTGAACCCAAGCGATTGCACTGCAGGCTACATGTTACTGAACCCGAGCGATCGATCGACTTAACTGAACCCGAGTGATTCCTTCGCTACTGCTGCTAACTGAAGCCGATCGATGATGCCTCTAGATGAACAGTGAACGTTGTTGGGGGGTTTGGATGAACAGATCCCGGTGGGGGGTTGGATGAACATGACCCCGTGGTAGTAGAGGCCGTTGCCGCTGGATGAACAGGACCCCGATCGATTGAGCCGGTGGATGAATGTAGCGACCATACATCAAACGGTCCAATCTCTGTGCTCCGGTGTCATCCCTGGATCAGTAATGCTGACACCACACAGTACTTGAAGGATTTATAACAGAGTAGCAATCACACACTTATTACATCGAGTGTCTCAAAAGAGAACTTATTACAATAAATATGGCTTAATGCCATCTAATAACGATAACAGCGGAAGGCTTGGAAGATAAGTGAGTCCATCAACTCCAACGGCATCACTGAGTATAGAACCACGACCTAAAGGCACCTTACTCGTCGTCTGAAAAGTCTGCAACATGAACGTTGCAGCCCGAAACGGGTCAGCACATGGAATATGCTGGCAATGTAACACAAAGAGAGTAATGAAGGAATAAGGCTATACTACGTGCATATTTGGCTGGTGGAAAGCTCTATGGTTATAGTTTTGCATAAAGCCAATTTTTTCCTACTACAAAGGAATACATTTTATTTAACTATCATGGTAGTTGTTAAACATTGAGAGTGTAGACACCCTCTCAATCCCAATTAAACATCATCATTAAAACCCAACAAAATTAATTAGAGTAACATGATGAGATTCACATGATAACCCAAGTACTAGATACTCAAGATGTCCATAATTGGGGACACGGCTAACCATGATTAGTTTATACACTCTGCAGAGGTTTGCGCACTTTTCCCCACAAGACTCGATCTCCTCCGTTGGGATTCTCGCACTACATGGTGTTTGAGAAATGGATGATCGAGACATAGTCTTTCAGAAGCACTAGCACCTTACGATCGGGTAGACCGTTACACCTACTTCCCCCTACATCTGCTAGTCTACCACTGTAAGAGTTCGCACAACTTAGTCAACTATGCTAGAGCCCATAGTAGCTTGTGGCTGCACACAGAAGTTTCTAGTATGAATAATCTCATGATCCCTTTGAGCCTGGGTGGCGGTCCAAAAGAAAAATAGGCAATCGCTGGAATACCCAGGTGCCTCAATCCACCCAGATGTGTATTTAAGTTGCCACCTTAGATAAACCATTAATTTAAAAAACTCACATCTGTCATGGATACACTCGCCCAATCCATGTCTACTAGCATAGCATGGCATAATAAGCAAACGTTGAAGTAACTCCCAAAGGTTTGATAATAACAGGTAATAGGTACTACCTCATCTACTTTCCAAACCCACAATTTAATTAGATCCTAATCATGCAATGTGTGAGGATTGAGCTAATGCCATAAAAACTGGGTAATAGGAAGTATGATCAAAGTGTTACTTGCCTTGCTGATGATCCGCAAAACCTAGCGATTCGAAGTAGCAAGCGGCGCCCTCCAGGTACTCCATCGCAAACAATCAAGCATACAATAAGTACTCAACTAATGCACAAGTAAAACTCAAATAAGAGATCTAACCAGAAAGTTCAATTTAAGAACTCCGGTTGGCAAAAAGAATCAAATCGAACGAAGCAACGAAAGACAAACGGCAAAAGAAACAAGCTTCGTTTACTAATCTGGATCTAGGTCAAATTTTACAGAGGCAAAAACTTGTTTGAGTTGGTTAAACGGAAAGAGGGTTTCAAGACGAAACTCCAGGCGCTTGAATCGCCTGATTCCGATAAACGAGCGAAAAGTTATACTAGAACAAACATCGGATCAGAAATCGCGATCAGAAAAATCACGGAATAAATCGGAGAAAAAGAAAAGTGACGAAAAGATTAACGAATGAACGTTCGTTATCTGGATCTAAATGATGAACGCGTTCGTAAAAACGAACGAACGAGCGAACGATCGCTAATTAAACTAAACCAGAAAAAACCGATCTACTAAAAAACGGAAACTAAAAAAACGAAAATAAACCGGACGGTTTTTCGAGGAAAACCGGCGGCGACGGCGAAGTCGACCTCGTCGGCGGAGGCGGGTTCCGGCGGCGCGGCAGCAGGCGGCGGCGGCTTAGGGTTAGGGTTGGGGCGGCGTCGGCTTTGGGCTGCTTGGGCCCCCGGGGCGCGCTATAAAAAGGCCTCGGCCAGGGAGTCCTGGCCGGACACGGCCTGTAGGTCGGTTCAGACTCTTTTTATTTTTTTTAAATATTACACGCAGAAAAATAAACAAAAAAAATACTAAACGGACTCCAAAAATCCCGAAATAAAATTTCCCCGTCTTCTAAAATCAAGCCGCACATGATGAACATTTATTTGGGGCCTAAATGCAATTTTGAAAAACGCGCATTTTTCCTAAATTCAAATAAAATAGCAAATAAAACCAAACTAAAATCTTATTTGATTTTATTATTAAATCCTCAATATTTATTTATTTTGGGAAAGTCATTTTATTCCTTCTCTCATATTTTTATAATAGAAATAATTGAAGATAAAATAAATAAAATCAAATGATCCTATTTTCAAAATTTGAGAAAACTCAAATATGAAAATAACGAAATCCCCAACTCTCTCCCAGGGTCCTTGAGTTGCGTGAAATTTCTAGGATCAACCAAAATGCAATAAAATATGATATGCAAAGATGATCTATTGTATAACATTCCAAATTGAAAATTTGGGATGTTACAAACCTACCCCCTTAAGATGAATCTCGCCTTCGAGATTCGGGTTGGCTAGAAAATAGGTGAGGGTGTTCCTTCAGCAATTCTTCCTCTCGTTCCCAGGTGGCTTCATCCTCCTTGTGGTGGCTCCACTGAACTTTGCAAAACTTGATAACCTTGTTGCGGGTGACTCGGCTGGCATACTCAAGAATCTAACTGGTTTCTCCTCGTAGGTCAAATCACTGTCCAACTGAATCGCTTCCAGCGGCACTGTATCTTTCAGCGGTATATCAGCCATCTCCGCGTGGCACTTCTTCAGTTGTGAAACGTGGAACACGTCGTGAACTCCTGACAATCCTTCAAGCAATTCCAACTTATAAGCTACTTCTCCCATACGCTCCAAAACCTTGTATGGTCCTACAAAACGTGGCGCTAACTTTCCCTTAACTCCAAAGCGCTTAACTTCTCGAAGTGGAGATACTCGAAGATAAACTCGGTCTCCGACTTCGTAAACTGTCTCCTTGCGTTTAGAATCTGCGTAGCTCTTCTGCCTGGACTGGGCTACCTTGAGCCTATCGCGAATCAATTTCACTTTCTATTCAGACTCCTTAATCAAATCCGGTCCAAACAACTAGCGGTCTCCAACTTCATCCCACGATAATGGGGTCATGCACCTTCTTCTGTACAAGGCTTCAAAAGGGGCCATCTTCAAACTGGATTGATAACTGTTGTTATAAGAGAACTCTGCGTATGGCAAATTGTCGTCCCAACTAGATCCATAATCTAGCGCACAAGCTCTCAGCACATCCTCCAAAATCTGATTGACTCTCTCGGTCTGTCCATCTGTTTGCCGATGGAAAGCTGTACTGAACTCTAGCCTGGTACCCAAAGTTTCATGCAACTGATTCCAGAACTTTGAGGTAAATTGGGTTCCTCTATATGATACAATGCTCCTTGGAACTCCATGTAGACATACGATCCTGGTCATGTATATTTTTGCCAACTTGGCACTAGTGTAAGTAGTCTTCACTGGAATGAAATGAGCTACCTTTTGTCAAATGATCGACTACAACCCAAATCGATTCATAGCCTGAACGAGTTCGGGGCAAACCCGTAATAAAATCCATGCCTAGCTTATCCCACTTCCATTCGGGTATTGGCAATGGCTGTAGCAATCCCGCTGGCTTCTGATGCTCTGCCTTTACTCTCTGGCATACATCACAAACTGTTACATACTCCGCAATATCCTTCTTCATTCCGGTCCACTAGAAAGTATCCTTCAAATCCAAATACATCTTGGTATTTCCTGGGTGAATCGAATATGGTGAATCATGGGCCTCCTGTAGAATTAACTTCCTGATCTCCGGGTCATTGGGCACATAAACACGGTCTTCAAACCATAAGGTATCGTGCTCATCCTCACGAAATCCTTTAGCTTTTCCTTTGCTCATTTTCTCTTTAATAGAAGCAATCTCCTTGTCATTCTTCTGGGCTTCTCTGATCCTATCCATCAAGGTAGACTGAATCTCCAATGCTGCTACATAGCCTCTCGGGACTATCTCCAAACATAGCTCACGAAGATTTTCAGCTAACTCCCTTGGTAAATCTCCCGTCATTAGGGTGTTGACATGACTTTTACGGCTCAGTGCATCGGCTACTACGTTAGCCTTTCCGGGGTGATAATGCAATCTCATATCATAATCCTTGATGAGCTCCAACCATCTCCTTTGCCTGAGATCCAACTCCTTCTGCGTGAAAATATACTTCAAACTCTTATGATCCGTATACACCTCACAATGATTTCCAATGAGAAAGTGTCTCCAAGTCTTCAATGCATGCACTACGGCTGCTAACTCCAAATCATGCGTGGCATAATTTAACTCATGAGGCTTAAGCTGTCGTGAGGCATATGAAACAACTCTTCCTTCCTGCATAAGCACTGCTCCAAGTCCTCGACGTGAAGCGTCGCAATACACCTCATAATCCTTGGTCTGATCTGGCAAAATCAACACTGGTGATGTAACCAAAAGTTAATTCAACTCCTGGAAACTGGCATCACATTCCTCGGTCCATATGAACTTGGTATCCTTCTTCAACAACTCCGTCATAGGCTTCGAAATCTTCGAGAAATTTTCAATGAATCTCCGGTAGTATCCTGCAAGTCCAAGAAAACTCCGGATCTCTCCAACTGTTGTTGGCGCTTCCCAATTTGTCACAGTGTCAACCTTGGTGGGATCTACTGCTATACCTTCTCCGGATATAACGTGTCCGAGAAATCCAACTTCCTTCAACCAAAATTCACATTTGCTAAACTTGGCATATAACCGATGTTCTCTGAGTTTACCAAGTACCAAACGCAAATGCTCCTTATGCTCCTCTTCATTTTTCGAGTAAACCAGGATATCATCAATGAACACTACGACGAACTTATCCAAAAACTCCATAAATACTTTGTTCATCATGTTCATAAAATATGCAGGTGCATTAGTCAGACCAAATGACATAACGGTATACTCGTACAACCCATACCTGGTGGTAAAAACTGTCTTAGGTATATCATGTTCTCGAATCTTCAACTGATGGTATCCTGATCGCAGATCAATCTTGGAAAATACCTTAGCTCCTTGCAATCGATCAAATAGATCATTGATCATCGGTAGCGGGTACTTGTTCTTGATGGTTACTTCATTCAATCCTCGATAATCAACAACCATCCTTAATAATCCATCCTTCTTCTCCACTAGAAGTACTGGAGATCCCCAAGGCGAAGAACTTGGGCGGATATATCCTTTATCCAGTAACTCCTTAATCTGCTTCTTAATCTCTTCCAAATCCTTTGCGGGCATCCTATATGGTCTCTTAGATATTGGCCCTATGCCTGGCAAAAGCTCAATCAAAAACTCAATATCTCTATCCGGTGGCATGCCTGGCAACTCCTCTGGAAATACATTAGGGAAATCCTTCACTACTGGTACTTCCTCCTCCACAACTCCTGTTAACGAATTTACTTGAGTCCTTTTAGGCACATACCGGGATACATACTTGATCCTTCTCTCTTCTGGGGTGGTAAGCAAAATTGACTTACTGGCGCAATCGATGTTCCCTCCATACATCGATAGCCAATCCATACCCAGAATTACATCCAAACCTTGTGATTCCAAAATGATTAAATCCGAGGGAAACACATGCCTACCTATACTCAATGGCACTTGAAAACATCCCTTACTAGCCATATAATCCGCTCCTGGTGAGCTTACTAACATGGGTGTTCTAAGAACCTTAGTGGGCAGGTTATACTTATCCGTAAATTCCCTTGATATGTATGAATGCGATGCACTAGTATCAAAAAGAACGATTGCAGTAAATGACTTAACCAAAAACTTGCCGATTACTGCATCCGGCTGCTCTTCAACCTCCTCCACGTTAACGTGGTTCACCTGTCCCCTATTGAAAGGGTTCGGCTTCTTCCCAGAGCTTCCATTGCCATTTCCATTCTGAGATTCAGGACATTCATTGGCATAATGTCCGGTCTTCTGGCACTTAAAGCAAGTGACTTGGCTCAGGTCTCTTTTGGCTAGGGTTGATGGGTTGGTACGGTTCTGGCCGTTGCTTCCTCCATTCCCATTACCATTCTTGGTGCCTGAGGGAGTCCTGGATTAGGGGGTCTCTAGATAGCCAGACTATATCCATTGGCCGGACTGTTAGACTATGAAGATACAAGATTGAAGACTTCGTCTCGTGTCCGGATGGGACTCTACTTGGCGTGGAAGGCAAGCTAGGCAATACGGATATGGATATCTCCTCCTTTGTAACCGACCTTGTGTAACCCTAACCCTCTCCGGTGTCTATATAAACCAAAGGGTTTTAGTCCGTAGGACAACAATCATACCATAGGCTAGCTTCTAGGGTTTAGCCTCTCTGATCTCGTGGTAGATCTACTCTTGTACTACCCATATCATCAATATTAATCAAACAAGACGTAGGGTTTTACCTCCATCAAGAGGGCCCGAACCTGGGTAAAACATCATGTCCCCTGCCTCCTGTTACCATCCGGCCTAGACGCATAGTTCGGGACCCCCTACCCGAGATCTGCCGGTTTTGACACCGACATTGGTGCTTTCATTGAGAGTTCCATTGTGCCATCGCCATCAGGAAGGATGTCTCGTCCCGTCTTTAAAGACGGCACTGTTGCTGAGGGAGCTTTGGCTATCGGCCAAACTCTCCGGCTAGGTGGTTTTCTTATGACCGCCTGTTCGGCCACTGCGCCGACGATGACTTCTCGGGTCATCGAAAGCAATCTTCACGTTGACGCAGAACTCGTCGAGCAGTTAGATCCAATGGAGCTCTCTTCCCTGAACGAGCTCTTGGATCGCATCGCCGCCCTGGGAGTCGCTATAGACTATGATCAGATTGGGCCTAAACCCGATCTGAGAGAGATCAACTCTCCCTAGGTCACCCATCACGTTGCAGTGGTGGAGGAACAATGCAGCAAACCTTCATCTATCTTAAGGACTAACTATGTCTGGATTCTCGATCCCTCCAAGCCGGATACCCGCGGAGGGGAGGACGTCACTCAAGGCCTGAACCTAGAATCAGGCAGCGGGCTAGATTTATCGGAAAACATCCAAGAATCCAAACTTCCGAGTTCGGAAACTCCTTGGCCCCTGAGTCTCAGATTGGGTGAGGATTCGGATTCAATTCCACCCACCCACCCAAACATACGCGATCTATCCCAAATTAGGCAAGAGCCCGAAGAAACAGTACACCATTACTGGGCCAGATTCCTCCTGGTCATGAATAGGATAAAGGACTGCCGCGAGGAAGACGCAATTTCATTCTTCTGCAATAATTGCACGGACAAGGGAATCCTCAACGCCATAAGTCGCCGCGAAATTACACACTTTGCCGACTTGGCGTCCATAGTACGAAAGTACTGTGCGATGGAAAGCGCCTGGAAAACCAAAAAAAAATTGGGATAATCCGGCCCTGAACACAAACCCAGTCCAAAATAAAAGGGTGCATTATCAAAATACACCTGGGTTAACTACCAAAAAGCAAAAGCCCTCTACGGGGCAAGGAACCGTACTGGAGGGATGGCTCAACGGACCCTGCAAAATTCATAGTACAGCGGATGCAATACCAACACACAGCCTTAGAGCATGTTGGATACTCTGGCAGGTGGCCAAAAGTGGTGAGGATCTACTCCTCCCAAATACCACAGAGCACCATCATGTGGACAATAATACGGTGTTAACGGTCTTTGAGACCTTCGCGCCAAATAATAGACGCAAGCGAACACTCCGCAGCATGGCCGAAATCTGCCACATAGCAGAAATAAATCCTTGGAGTGACACGGCTATTACCTTCAATGCCAGTGACGAACCTAAATTCCGAACAGCCCGAGCACCAGCCGCACTGGTCCTCAGTCCAATCTGGACGGCTTTTGACTCACCAAGGTACTCATGGACGGCGGCAGCAGATTAAACCTCATCTATGAGGAAACTCTTCAAAAGATGGAAATAGACTGGAGCCGCATTGAGCAAAGTAGCACAACCTTTAGAGGAATCATCCCCAGTCGGGAGGCACGCTGTGCTGGGAAAATCACACTAGACGTGGTATTCGGCACGTCGGATAATTACAGGTCTGAAGAAATTACATTCCAAGTGGCCCCGTTCAGCAGCGGATACCACACTCTATTAGGGAGGGAGGCGTTTACAATCTTCCAAGCCATACCCCATTACGTGTACATGAAGCTCAAAATGCCCGGGCCCAACGGAATCATCACTCTTGCTAGTGATCCGGACGTAGCACTCCGCGCCGAAAATAAGACAGCTGCACTGGCCCTTGAGGCACTATCCGAAGCCCTAGCGGCCGAGGAACTAACTGCGCTGTGCTCCACGGTAAATAGGGATGACGTGATACTCGATAAAAGATCCAAGTCCACCTTTAAACCGGTGGACGAAATAGTCAAATTCCAAGTCCATCCAACGGACCCTACAAAAACAGCTTCCATCGGGGCACAATTAAACCCTGATGTCGATGCCGCACTGTGAGAGTTCCTACGCGAGAACTGGGACATTTTTGCCTGGCACCCTTCAGACATGCCAGGAATCCCACGCAGGCTGGCTGAGCACAGCCTAAATATCCTAAAAGGATTCAAGCCAGTCAAGTAGGCTCTTCGACGTTTCTCCAAACCTAAGAGACAAGGCATGGGAAAGGAACTAGCCAAGCTATTGGAGGCCGGATTCATCAGAGACATAAAACATCCGGACTGGCTAGCAAACCTGGTGATGGTATCAAAGAAGGACAAATCCTGGCGCTTGTGCGTCGATTTTAAGGACCTTAATAAGGCCTGCCCAAATGATCCCTTCCCCCTCCCCCGCATCGATCAAATCATCGATACTACCACAGGACACGATTCATTGTGTTTCCTTGACACATACTCCGGCTACCATCAAATTAAAATGGCGGAGCCAGACCAAGCCGCAACAGCATTCATCAAACCATACGACCCATTCTGCTTCAACACAATGCCCTTCGGGCTCAAAAACGCCGGCGCAACATATCAGCGCATGATTCAGACATGTCTGGCAAACCAGATTGGCAAAACAGTGGATGCATACGTGGATGACATGGTCGTTAAAACCAAGCATGTCGAAACTCTAGTAGACGACTTAAGGCTCACATTCGACAACCTCCGAATATATGACATCAAGCTCAATCCGGAAAAAATGCGTTTTCGGCGTACCAGCCGGAAAGCTCCTGGGATTCATTGTCTCCAGTAGAGGTATTGAAGCTAATCCGGCCAAAATCCGAGCGTTGTCACAGTTGGCTACCCCAACAGACCTCAAACAAATACAAAAATTGACTGGATGCGTGGCGGCTCTAAGCCGCTTCATCTCCCGCTTGGGAGAAAAGGCATTACCCCTTTATCGCCTCCTCCGGCGCACCGAACACTTCGAGTGGACGGATGCCGCCATGGCCGGACTCAACGAAATAAAAGCCATATTGGCAACAAACCCAGTCCTGGCCGCGCCAAACATTGGCGAACCAATGCTATTATACATTGCGACAACTCATCAAGTAGTAAGCGCAGTGCTCGTCGTCAAGCGAGAAGTGGACGGACACAAATTCCCCTTCAAAGCCAGTTTACTATGTGTCCACTGTCCTTACTCCATGCAAATCACGGTACCCGCATTATCAAAAGAAAGTGTACGCGGTATTTATGGCATCCCGGAAGCTGTGACACTAATTTCAAGAGTGTTCGATAACGGTAGCCTCGGAAGTACCACTTAACGATATTATAAACAACCGCGACGCGACGGGCCGGATTGCCAAATGGGCCATTGAGCTCCTCCCGTTCGACATAACTTACAAGCCACGGTGAGCTATTAAGTCGCAAGTTTTGGCTGACTTCGTCGCTGAGTGGACGGAAGCCGAACTCCCTAAAGAGTACGACACATATTCAAACTGGATCATGCACTTCGATGGCTCCAAAATGTTGGCTGGTCTGGGGGCTGGCATCATTTTGACGTCCCCAACAGGAGATACCGTTCAATACATATTACAGATAATGTATACGGACTCCAACAACGCAGCTGAATATGAGGCCCTTCTACATGGTCTCCGGATGGCAGTATCCATGGGCATTCAATGCCTAGAGGTGCGCGGGGATTCGAACCTCGCAATATCCCAAATTAATGGAGACTTTGATGCCAAGGATCCAAAAATGGCAGCTTATCGCAACGCCGTCCTAAAAATGTCAGCTCGGTTCGAGGGGCTCGAATTTCACCATGTGGCTCGGGAATACAATCAGGCGGCAGATATCCTCGCCCACATCGGCGCAAAACGTGACGCGGTCCCTCCCAACATATTTCTGGAAAGGCTCTTCAAGCCATCCGTAGCATGGGAAGGGGACACCGGTAACAACAGTCCGGACCCGGCCAAAATACCTGATAACGAACTCTCTGACACAATCGGAGGCTACGCCATCGAAATAACACATTCAGCCCACGAAATAATGGCCATTATTGCCCCGTGGACAGAACCATTCCTGGCTTACCTAACTAGGCAGGAACTTCCGGAGGACCAAAATGAGGCACGCTGCATAGTGCGGCGATCCAGCCTACAGGGTCCATGAGGGAGAATTGTACAAAAAAAGTGCTACCGAAGTCCTTCAAAGGTGCATCTCCGAAGAGGAAGGGCGGAACCTTTTGGCAGAAATTCACACCGGACTCGGCGGTCACCACACTGCAGCCCGGGCTCTTGTAAGCAAGGCCTTCCATACAAGATTCTATTGGCCAACGGCCCGGGCAGATGCACAGGACTTGGTCCAACGTTGCGCCGGTTGCCAGCTCTTTGCAAATCAAAGCCACATGCCACCCACTGCCCTCCAAACAATCCCCATTACATGGCCCTTCGCGGTCTGGGGGCTTGACATGGTTGGACCCCTTAAAGGGGGAACCCACAAGAAAAAATACTTATTGGTCATGGTGGATAAATTCACCAAATGGATAGAGGCTAAACCGGTTAAAACATCCGAATCCGGACCGGTGATGGATTTCATATCCGGGGTTGTACACCGTTACGGCGTCCCCCACAGCATCATCACTGATAACGTCACGAACTTCACGGCCGACGAGGTAAAACTCTGGTGCAGCAAAATGGGCATCAAGCTCGATTATGCTTCAGTCTATCACCCACAAACCAACGGACAAGTCGAACGAGCAAATGGTCTTATAATGAGCGGCATTAAACCCAGATTAGTGCGCTCCTTAACGGAGTCTGACACGCACTGGGTAGAGGAGCTCAACTCCGTACTCTGGGGGCTGCAGACCACGCCGAATCATAGTACCGGATATACACCGTTTTTTATGGTGTACGGCGCAGAGGGCAGTCCTGCCCTGTGACATAATTCATGACTCACCTCGAGTGCGCATGTACGAAGAAAGAGAAGCAGAGCTCGATCGGCAGGACAGTCTAGACACCTTGGAGGAAGAGCGTGACGTAGCCAAAGCCCGTTCTGCATTTTACCAGCAACAGGCTCGCAGATACCAAAGCAGAGAAGTACAGGCCAAAACTTATAACGTTGGAGAACTAGTTCTACGGCTGCCGGATAAGAAAAAGAACAAGCTCAAACCCAAATGGGAAGGTCCCTTCATTATCGACCAAGTTCTGACTGGTGGAGCGTACCGACTGCGGGATGCATCGACTAGTCGAGTCGAGCCGAACCCATGGAACACAGCCAGGCTTCGAAGATTCTACGCTTAGCACCGGACTCTATGTTAGTCCCTCCCTTTGTCCATTTTCTGCATATGCATCATCTGTCTTGTTTCCCTTTCTTTCTTTTATTTCTCTAGGCCTTCAAAGGTCACCTTATGCCTCACTCGTACATTACAGATGCGCTAGCCGCACTCTTCATACCTGGGGGCTTCTTTCACAGAAGCTTAAGTTATTTACCTGGGCCTCATGCCCAACACATGTGTTATACTTCTGCATGTACCTTTTTTCACCATTATATGCATCGATATGACTTAAGTTTTGGCCAAGCTGGGTTGCCTAGCTCTTGTATTTATGCCCTACGTTCCTGTTAATTCGGCTAGGGCATAAGGGGAGCACCTCTGCGATTGTTACCGCCGGATCAGCCGGACGTGTACCTCAGACTGGGTGAAGCCGAAAGCTAGCGTTCTTAAGGGAATATTCGGTCGGTGAAAAAAAAGATGAATTTTATTTATTATCCATATCTGCCCCCAGATGCCTTTTCTGCACTTCTTGTCGCAGTCCGGACATGCACTTTAGGGCATGCTTACCCAGGGAAAGGAACCCTTAACGGAACTATTCTCCCTGGAAGATGTTTCTTACTACCCATGTAATATAACATAACTAGTTGGGCACTTGTCTGATAAAGCACTATTGACCCCTATGCCTGGTCTCCACGCATGCCCCGGTTCTTACATAACCGAGAGGGTATTCGGATACACTCCGGACCGTCGGGTCCCGAGGTCGAAGCGAAAAGGTCCGCCATGACAAACGATCTACAATCCGGCTAGAAGGCATTATAGATGTCACTTTAAAATTACATAGTCAATTTAACTGGTTGAATTCCTCTTCAATACCATCTGTCGGTGTCAAAACCGGCGGATCTCAGGTAGGGGGTCCCGAACTGTGCGTCTAGGCCAGATGGTAACAGGAGACAAGGGACACAATGTTTTACCCAGGTTCGGGCCCTCTTGATGGAGGTAAAACACTACGTCCTGCTTGATTAATATTGATGATATGGGTAGTACAAGAGTAGATCTACCACGAGATCAAGGAGGCTAAACCCTAAAAGCTAGCCTATGGTATGATTGTTGTATGATGAAGTTGTCCTATGGACTAAAACCCTCCGGTTTATATAGACACCGGAGAGGGTTAGGGTTACACAAAGTCGGTTACAATGGTAGGAGATCTTGAATATCCGCATCGCCAAGCTTGCCTTCCACGCCAAGGAAAGTCCCATCCGGACACGTGACGGAGTCTTCAATCTTGTATCTTCGTAGTCCTGGAGTTCGGCTGAAGGTATAGTCCGGCTACCCGAACACCCCCTAATCCAGGACTCCCTTAGTAGCCACTGAACCAGGCTTCAATGACGACGAGTCCGGCGCGCAAATTGTCTTCGGCATTGCAAGGCGGATTCCTCCTCTAAATTCTTCATAAAAGTTTGTAAACACCAAGAGTAGTGTTCGACTCTACAAAATAAGCTTCCACGTATTGCCATAGAGAGAATAATATTAACACAAATCTAATCTGCTGACGTATTCCGCAGCGTGACATCACACTACGGCCAAGCCTTTACTCGAATCATTTTCACTTCTCCACCTCAGCGTGTTTTGCGAGGCGGTTTCCTTGGCACGTCTTGTCAAAGCAAATATCGTGCCCCATTTGTTTACGGGATTCTCGTTAATACGGACGTGGGTAACCCAACCGCGCCACTTATCACGGCGCTTGGGAGGCAAGCGAGTTTTACTAGGCTGGTGGGGACGCATAGTCGCATCCTCCCATATAAGGGGATAAGGATCCACCTTTTTACCTATGCCTTCTTCCTCCTTTGCCTATCCATCTTCTGCGCACCCGAGCTCCAGCGCCCAAGCCTGCACTTCCTACCTCAACCCTCTCCAACAATGTCTGGAGGGGAGGCAAGTGGATGGTCTCCTCCGTCACGGAGGTCCATGTCAAAAGGTTAAGGAAGGCCGGATACTTGTCCAAAGACATCGCGCACCGGCTTCCCGAGGAGGGGCAGCTTCTCCCCACCCCAAGGCCCCATGAGAGGGTAGTATTTCTTCCCCACTTCCTCCGCGGACTGGGTTTTCCTCTCCACCCATTTGTCTGCGGGCTCATGTTCTACTATGGCCTAGATTTCCACGATCTGGCCCCGAATTTCATCCTCAATATCCCGGCGTTTATCGTCGTGTGTGAGGCTTTCCTCTGCATTCGCCCCCATTTCGGCCTTTGGCTCAAGACCTTCAACGTCAAGCCAAAGGTGGTGCGCGGCAACCAGGCGGAGTGCGAAGGTGCCATGGCGGGCGAAATTGCCAACGTCCTATGGCTCAAGGGCTCCTTTATGGAGACCTTGAAGGGGTGGCAGTCAGGGTGGTTTTACATCACCGAGCCACGCGATCCGAAGTGGATCACAACCCCTGAATTCCGATCCGGACCCCCTACGCGGCTCACGTCTTGGAAGGAGACGAGCTTGTCGTGGGGCGACAAAGATGAGTTGACCGGACTGCAAAAATGCATTCAGTCCCTGGTGAACAAGCAACTCAAGCTTGTCAACGTAATCCAGGTCATGCTCGTCCGCCGGATCCTTCCGTGTCAAGAACGGGACTTCAATTTGTGGGAGTTCAACCCGGCGCAGCACCGCACTCTGAGCAGGCTCTTCGACACAACGTACGAAGATGTCTGGAGGGGGCTAACCAAAGGCGCCGAGGCTCCCACATTCTCCTCCGAAAACCGCGGATTCAGCTTGCAGCATCCTGCTGGCGAGGTAAGATATTTCCATCTTTTACAGGATGTTAAGTTTTTTCATAGTTTGACTCTATGCGGGATCTAAACTCCCTCACCTTTGATAGGATTGGCGGGAGAAGTCCGGACAGATTAACTGTCTCGCTCCCTTGCCCGAAGACCCAGCCCCTGCTCTCCTAGAGAAGCTGCTGGTTCCGGCACCTTATGTGGTGCCGGAGAAGAAGGCCAAGAAGAAGAAGGCCACGGGGACTCGAAAGAGTTCCCGGCATATGGTGGTGTCGGACTCGTCGTCCGACGAGTCTGAGACGCACTCCTCCCCTGAAAACGAGGAGGAGGAAGAAGAAACCTCTCCCCCTCTAGCGGGGGAGGAGAGAAGAGGAAGGCCGCCCCAGTAGGGGAAGCCGAGGGGTCCAAGAAGAGGAAAACCCCTTCGCCGGACTACGTTCCCGACGCCGACGAGGACGAAGAGGAGTGGCTGGACAGGGCCAAGCGTCCGGCGAGATCGTAAGTGTTGGGATACTAGATTAACTCGTGATATTCCTTTTGTTGCACAACTTTCCCTAATGTCGGATATAATCATGCAGTCCGCCCAAGGACGGGCTCGACGAGTCGTCGAGCGGCTCCCTAGATTCATCGGACGTGAATTTAGTTCCGCCCGTTGCTTCCCCCTGTGCTGCGGATGACGCCGAAGTGGCGTCGCGACAAGCTCCGGGGCGAGAGGAGGTGGTCCAGGAGGAGCCGCGAGGCGACCTCCCGGACTCCAGGAATGAAGGGGACAAAACCCCCCTGGGCTCCAAGTCCGGCTTTAAGCCGAACACTTCGCCAGAATCATCAATGGTTCCGGATTGCGGTAGGCGAACTCCTGCCAAAAGGAGCAAGCCTACTAAGCCGGCGTCCTCCGTCCAACCGGAGGCGCCGGACAATCTGCTGGAGGAGCTTAAGGGCGCCTCCATCGACGAGGAGCACCGTGCCATCATGAGTATGGTGATCCAGAAGGTTCGGTCCGCCAAAAGCGGACTGACTGAAGCTTGTGCTAGCCTTCTAACAGGCTTCGAGGTAAGTAAAAATATGTAAAAATATTACCGTATAGACAGTAGCCCCTGATGCTCTGTTTGGCGTTCGGAAAGAAAAGCCGAATAGAGGATCTATTAAATATCGCAGGAGTCTAACTAAAAAGGAGTCAATATACGTATGCAGGCTTCGCTGCTGGCCACCGCCGCACTGACTGCGGAGGTGGGTGCCCTGAAGCAGGGCCTCGAGCGGACCGAGCAAGAGCTCGGCCTTGCCAAATGGCAGCTCGAGGAGAAAGAAGGTAAGAGATACCTTATAGAAAAAATGCCTATAGGAAGGCGCAATTGCAAAAAATGACAGGAGTATACTGCTTATTGTAGGGGCCACAACTGAGGTGGAGACCCTCAAGCAGGCGCTGTCCGAGGCCGAGAAGAAAGCGGCCGCGGAGCGCGCCGAGCGGGAGAAATTTGAGGCGCAGGTCGGTGAGGTGCGGCAAGAGCTTCAGGTTCTCATGCAAAAACATGAGAGTTTGGAGCTTGACTCGAAGACGCGAGTGTCCAAGCTTGCTGTGGCCCTTAAAGCTGCCAAATCTGCCAAGGCCGAAGCCCAAAAGGCCCTCCAGGAATTGGATGCGGTGAAAAAGATAGCGGCGGGTAAGGCATTCTATATGCAAAGCAGACATATAAAAGTAAACTACTTGTTACTTACCCGAATCCGGAGCTCTCCAGGGGCATTCGCAGATCTTCCCCGCAGTGTATCCGATGCCGCCGCATTCTACCGAGCCGAGGAAGGCAACTCGATGGAGAAGGTGTTTTGGTCTCAGTACGCCGAGGCCGGACACCCTGTGCCCTTGAGCGACCAGCTGAAGCAGCTGGTCGAGCTCCACAAGGCGGCCGAACAGGCCCTGAAGGGCTTCATAGTTCGGCTGTGGCCTAGAGAGGCCCTGCCTGGGAGCTACTTCAGACTGGTGCGGCGGATGGTGGAGGCTTGTCCAAGGCTCGAGGTCATCAAGTGCTCCGTCTGCATCGAAGGTGCCCGTAGGGCCCTTGCCCGTGCAAAGGTGCACTGGGGTAAGCTGGACGGTGAGAAACTTGTGAAGGACGGGCCGCCGCCGAGGAAGGAGCATCGCAAGCCCGAGAACTATTACAAGGATGTTCTTGCTGGTGCCCGCCTTGTGGCGGATGAATGTACCAAGGATGTAATTTTTGAATGAACTCGCTCGTGTTATCCTGTGCGCTGAAAACTTGTTCATATGCGCTAAGCAATGCTTGAATTTAAAATATTACTTTCTGTGCGGCCGTTTATCAAAAAATTGAGAGATGGCCAGTCGTCGGCTTCTGCCCCCATGCCACTAGTGCTGGGGTGTTCGGGGTAAACCTGAGCGCTCTTTTTCCCATGATATGGTCCATCGAGGGAGGCGGTCAGCACAACGAACAAGGCAATCGGACTATAATGCTTGAACACTCTCACTTAGCCATAGAACTCTATAATTTTAAATTTCGGCAAAGCCCCTAGTATTCGGAAGACCGAGTTCGGGGCGCTATCCACGCCTTGGCCGGACAAAGCCGGTTCCTCGCTCGAAGCAGCATAAGCCTTTAAGGACTCGAAAAACCTCTCGAACAGCGACCGGTCTCTCGCCTCATCATGACAGTCAGTTTTAGCTTTCTCCACTGAGGTGCTCGGCCCAGCTCAACTGGGGCACAATCGCAGTGGTTCTCCTAGTGCTACCTTAGCCGATATAGCGGAACGTAAGGCACCAAAACATAGGAGCCGGGCAAACCCAACTGTTGACCTAAATCATGATTCGGAGCCGATGCATATAGTGCTATAAGTTCGGGGTGCCGCACTTGTGAAAGTGGACAGACTTCTCACGCCACATTGATGGGTACTGAAGCCCCTGGCGTATTTTGCCGTACCACAGTGTACGGGTGCAGCATGTTATTAATAAACATATATATAAAAGAGGGTAATGCAAAAAATAGACAAAAGCTATGCATTGTTTATAGAAAGGCTGCTATGAAAGTGGAACGATACAAATAGTGCGATAAGCAAAATAAATTGTACTATTTAACATGTCCTGGCCAGGGGCAGGCTGCGGAATTGTATTAAAAAATAGGTATACTACTCGCAATAGAGACCACATGGGAGTTCCATAATGCGGCATGGCTTGTCTGCTTCCCTGGATCTTGCATCGTTTGTGCGGCAGTTGAATTGCCAAACGGGTCGTCCAAAGTATGGAGTCCTGAGAGAAAAAAAGAAGGAATCTGGCAGCCCCTGGTGCGGTTTAAGCCGTATTTTGGGCGTGCCGTGATAGTGCCCCTTCCCCTGTGCCCATGGTATTTCAAGAGCGTAGTTATGTACGCGAAGCGCTGGTTTCGCTATATCGCGAGGGCTAGGGTTGGGGCCGCATTGCTACACTAGCTCGGAACGTGCCAGGCGGTCTTGTTGTAGGGTACTCCGGGCGCGCTTGACAGTGTCTGGCTTTTTGAAGGCCGAACTGGGGAACTGCCTAGAGAGGCTGCTTTGTACTTCTGCTGCGAGCGCTGCCGTGTGCTCCTCCGTTCGGAGGGAGCGTTCAGTGTTCCCATTGACCGTGATTACTCCTCTAGGGCCTGGCATCTTGAGCTTGAGGTATGCATAGTGCGGTACCGCGTTGAATTTTGCGAATGTGGTCCGCCCGAGCAGTGCGTGATAGCGACTACAGAACGGGACTATGTCGAAGATTAACTCCTCGCTTCGGAAGTTATCCAGAGATCCGAAGACCACTTCCAGTGTAACTGAGCCTGTACAGTTGGCTTCTACACCTGGTATGACGCCTTTGAAGGTCGTTTTGGTGGGCTTGATCCTCGAGGGATCTATGCCCATCTTTCGCACTGTATCCTAGTAAAGCAGGTTCAGGCTGCTACTGCCGTCCATGAGGACCCTTGTGAGATGAATTCCGTCAATGATTGGGTCTAGAACCAATGCGGCGAAGCCGCCGTGACGGATGCTAGTGGGGTGGTCCCTTCGATCAAAGGTGATCGGGCAGGAGGACCATGGGTTGAACTTTGGGGCGACCGGCTCCATCGCATATACGTCCCGTAACGCACGCTTCCGCTCCCTCCTGGGATGTGGGTTGCATATATCATGTTCATTGTCCGCACTTGTGGGGGGAACCCCTTCTGTCCACTGTTGTTCGGTGGCCTGGGCTCCTCCTCGTCGTCGCTATGCAGCCCTTTGTCTTTGTTTTTGGCTCTTAACTTGCCTGCCTGCTTGAACACCCAACAATCCCTGTTGGTGTGATTGGCTGGCTTTTCGGGGGTGCCATGTATCTGGCACAAGCGGTCGAGTATTCGGTCCAAACTGGACGGGCCCTGAGTTTTTCTTTTGAATGGTTGTTTCCATTGACTGGATTTCTAGCCTCGGAATCTGGCATTAACTGCCGTATCCTCGTTGTTGTCGCTGTTAACGCGGCGCTTTTGTTTGTTCTGACGCGACCTATCACTTTTGTCCTTGGTATTCGAATTACCAGTGTTCTTGGTTAAGTTGTTACTGCGAGCTAGCCAGCTGTCTTCTCCCGCGCAAAAGCGGGTCATGAGTGTCGTGAGGGCTGCCATAGATTTCGGCTTTTCCTGTCCCAGGTGCCGGGCCAGCCACTCGTCGTGGATATTATGCTTGAAGGCCGCTAAGGCCTCTGCGTCCAGACAGTCGACTATTTGGTTTTTCTTTGTTAGGAACCGTGTCCAGAATTGCCTGGCCGATTCTTCTGGCTGTTGAATTATGAGGCTTAGGTCATCGGCGTCCGGTGGTCGCACATAAGTGCCCTGGAAGTTGTCAAGGAATGCGGCTTCCAGGTCCTCCCAAGAACCGATTGAGTTTGCTGGCAAGCTATTAAGCCAATGCCGGGCCGGGCCCTTAAGTTTGAGTGGGAGGTATTTGATGGCGTGTAGATCATCGCCGCGGGCCATGTGGATATGAAGGAGATAATCCTCGATCCATACCGCAGGATCTATTGTGCCATCGTACGATTCGATGTTTACGGGTTTGAAGCCCTCAGGGATTTTATGATCCATTACTTCATCTGTGAAGCATAGTGGGTGTGCAGTGCCTCTGTATTGGGCTATATCATGACGCAGCTCGAAGGAGCTTTGTCTGTTGAGTTCGGCCCGGCCGGATTCATTGCGTCCGAAGTGACGATCGCCGTCACGTGCCGTAGGGCGCCTGCGTGGTCCGTAGATCAATCTTGTTTGCCTTGCCTTGTCCTCCAGGATGTCGCGCAGGTCGGGCGCATTTTCCGTGCCTTAGTATGCTTGACGCAGTACCGGGGCATGGCTTGAGTGGAGGGCCAAGAGGCCTCTCTGTCGCGGCCACGAGGTGGCCGGTCGGCCATGTCATGCGCTGGTGATGTAGGTGCTTCCTCCTCTAGTCGGGGTAGCAGCCTGCGCTTTGGGTAACTCTTGGAGGGGCGTTCGAGTTCATACTCTTCGGCCGCAAGGACTTCAGTCCATCTGTCAGCTAGCAAATCCTGATCAGCTCTAAGCTGTTGCCGCTTTTTCTTGAGGCTGCTTGCCGTGGCCATGAGCCTGCGTTTAAAATGCTCTTGTTCGGCAAGATCCTCTAGCACGACGAACTCGTCGTCGTCGAGGCTTGCCTCATCTTCGGAGGGAGGCGTATAATTATCGTACTCAACCTCTTGGTCCGCCGCCCTCTCGTGAGGGCTGACTTCTCTGTCCTCCTATGCCGAATTTTGCTGGAGGGGGTGTTCTTCGGCGCTATCCGGAGTAGTATTATCTCCCGTGCCGGAATCACCGTTTTTGCTTTGGCGGGACTTAGAGCGGCACCGCTGACGCCGGCGCTTGGGCTATTTCTTAGAGGTATCGCCCACCGCTGTTCCATCGCCATCTCCATCCTTTGGAGTGTCCACCATATATATGTCATATGACGAGGTGGCCTTCCAACGCCCTACAGGTGCTGGTTCTTGTTCGTCTCCTGCATCGTCGTCCATGCCGTCGATGTCTTCGGAGTCGAAGTCAAGCATGTTGGTTAAGTCGTCGACAGTGGCTACGAAGTGGGTGGTGGGTGGGTTTTGAATTTCTTCATCGTCCGTATCCCAACCTTGCTGACCGTAGTCCGACCAGGGCTCTCCTGATAAAGAGAGAGACTTTAGAGAATTCAGGATGTCGCTGAAGGGCGAGTGCTCAAAGATGTCCGCGGCGGTGAACTCCATTATCGGCGCCCAATCGGATTCCACCGGCGGGGGCGCGGGGGGCTCGGAGTTTGGAGAGGAATCCGGCTCCTCGGAGTCACATGCCATGCGGAGTGCGGGGCTGGAGTTCGGCTCGATCGCCTCTGAGATCGCAGCCCCTGAGGCAGCGTCCAACCGCTGATCCTCGATTGGCGCAGTGGGCTCCGAATCAATGGTCGGAACCGATGCGTGTGCGGCCTCCAAGGCACTGTTCGGCGGTAGAGCTATATCATGCCCATCGAGATAGCGCGACACGCTTGGCTGTGGCTCGAATCCATCGAAGATCAAGTCCCCGCGGATGTCAGCCGTGTAGTTTAGGATTCCAAACCTGACCTGATGGCCAGGGGCGTATCTTTCGATCTGCTCAAGGTGACCAAGCGAGTTGGCCCGCAGTGCGAAGCCGCCGAAGACGAAGATCTGTCCGGGGAGAAAAGTCTCACCTTGGACTGCATCGTGGTTGATGATCGAAGAAGCCATCAGGCCTGAAAGTGACGACACAGAGGAACTCTCAATGAAAGCACCAATGTCGGTGTCAAAACCGGCGGATCTCGAGTAGGGGGTCCCGAACTGTGCGTCTAGGCCGGATGGTAACAGGAGACAAGGGACACAATGTTTTACCCAGGTTCGGGCCCTTTGATGGAGGTAAAACCCTACGTCCCGCTTGATTAATATTGATGATATGGGTAGTACAAGAGTAGATCTACCACGAGATCAAGGAGGCTAAACCCTAAAATCTAGCCTATGGTATGATTGTTGTATGATGAAGTTGTCCTACGGACTAAAACCCTCCGGTTTATATAGACACCGGAGAGGGTTAGGGTTACACAAAGTCGGTTACAACGGTAGGAGATCTTGAATATCCGCATCGCCAAGCTTGCCTTCCACGCCAAGGAAAGTCCCATCCGGACACGGGACAGAGTCTTCAATCTTGTATCTTCATATTCCTGGAGTTTGGTTGAAGGTATAGTCCGGCTACCCGAACACCCCCTAATCCAGGACTCCCTCACCATCCAAAAGGTTGTCTAGTCTACAGTCCTGTTGGGAATACTTTGCGGCCAATTCTACTTGGCCGTACACTAAGCTCACAGGGATCTCCTTCCCATCAGGCCCCACAGGTCCGACTACGGCCATGTGGTTCGGGTCCGCCTTCGTGTCTCGTGTCTTCACCATTGCCCAGGCTTCCCTGGCGCCCTGACGGCAGGCCGATATCTTCCATAATCGGAAGCGCCGCCGTGCTCCCTTCAGCTTTTCTGCAAGCTCTCCAAGGCCTTCGGGTATGGAGACGGATGGCCACAAGGCCTGGACGACGCCTTGCATCACCTCCCGAACTCGTTCGTGCAGCTGTGAGAGCTCGGGAAGAAGGTCACCCATTGAACCGGGCATTTCCTCGGCAGGACGACCTGTTAGCATACCTACAGACATAACTCTGTCAGCCAGCTTCCTCGCCGAACTCTTTTTCAAAGTTCATTCAAGCACTTACTAAATATGCCGCGTCGAAGCCGCCGATTTCCCTTAACAGAGTCCGATAGTTGGGCGCGAACATCTTGTAGTTCCACGCCCAGCTTGGTGTTGGCATCTTGGAGATCATTTTTCTCCTGCCTCACCCTCGTAAGCACGTTCTCACCGGCCTTCAGCTGGCGTTGGAGCTGTTGCTTATCCGGATTTACTCCAGTGTCATCTGCAATTTTATCGTCAGATCTGCATATACGCCGCATTCTATATGGTACTTATCATTTGAAGGATATGTTACCAGAGGGGGTCTCTTTGGGCTCCCCTGCTGCGGCCAGTGCGGCCTGAAGTTGGGCTTTGCACTCTTCCAGCTCCCGGGACAGTTGAGTATTCTTTTCTGTAAGAACCTGCATAACAAATGATCCTTAAATCAGTTATCCTAACTATTTAAAGTCTCAGGGGCTACTGATATATATAATCACCAAATTTTCTCACCCGTATGTATTTTACATACTGCTCCGTGGCTCTGGCTAGACCATTTTGAGTGGCACGGAGGTGCGCGTCTCCCGAGTTAAAGGCATCCAATGCCTCTTGGGAGAAACAAGCGTCACGAAGAACAGTCCGGCGACGCCTGTGGTTCATGGCACTTTCCACCTCGGAATGGGTGGCAGACAGTTTATCCGCATCCTCTGTCAGAGGAGCACCCGGCGCATGCCTCGTATTCGTTCCCGCCTCCGAATTCGGCCTTGGAGCCTGGCTTGTGGAGGCGTGATTGGTAGCCTCTCCAGGTATAGTCCGGCGAGCGCTCTTTTTCCTAAAAAGAAGGCATGGGCGTTAATATGCCTCTGAGAATAATGTCTTGCAATAAAGGCGGCGCGCCATACCGCTGCGCCGGTGTCTCAATCCAGACTGCGGGTCTTTTCAGCCTGCTTGGCCTCGCGGCCCCTTGTTCGCCAGTCGCCGCAGGCTCGGCCTTCTGCCTCGAGGACCTCCCCTGCAAAACACGGCTGTTATATGGCAATCAAAAACACGCAAGGACGGATCCTTTTTGAAGTGCTGGGACTTCGGTCTCAGTCACCTGTGAGGCTGGAACTAGCCCAGGGTAATCGGCCGTGATGGCCACCAAAGCATTATCATTGCTCGATTGGTAAAACACCCCATCGATCAGCTCCACAGATATGTCCGGATCCTCTTGGGAGGCTGGGTCAAGGGACCGTCCAGGGTCCTCAGGTTGTGGAGGGGGTTGTTTATCTCCCTTACAGCCTGGCGCAGTTCCTGCGTAGAAATTGCTAGAATGAATACTTAACTGCGGAAATATGAAACGAATGGGCGAGAAAAAGTCTCCGCTTACCCATCTCGGAGGATTGTACATAGAAAATCCGCCCTGCGGGTTGACACGAAGGAATTCCTCCTCTTCTCCCTTGTACAAAGTGGATAAGATCTTTATTAGATCAGCAACCGATCCCGGCCCTTTACGGCCGTAGCGGGTGGCCTCGTCCTCCCCGTTGAAATCCCACATGGGGTGGCCTCTATACTGAAGCGGCTGCGCCCCCCGCATGATACATATGGCCATGACCTCGATCATGGTCAATCCGGATCGAGCTAAAAAACTTATCCAGCTCATCAGGTAAAGAACGCCCCTGTCATCTTCCTCTAGGGGGCTCCGTGGACGCCAGCTCCTGCGCTTCTTCAAAGGGGCATTTTCGAACTCAGGAAGGCCGATTCGAATAGGATCCGGGAGGGGGGCGTCTTCTATATAAAACCATTCTGAAGGCCAGTCTTCAGACATCTTCTTTGGGGTTCCGGGCAGGTATCCGGCCCCGACAACACGCCACACTTCGGCTCCGCCCACTTGATATATTGACCCCTTCTGAGAACAGGGCACAAGGCAGAACAGCTTCTTCCACAGAGCGAAATGAGCCTCACAGCCCAAAAACAACTCGCAAAGGGCTATGAATGCCGTGATATGCAGCATGGAGGCAGGCGTAAAATTGTGCAACTGGAGGCCGTAGAACTCCAGGAGCCCCCGGAGAAATGTATGAATTGGAAATCCGAGCCCTCTTACCAAATAAGGGACAAGGCATACCCGCTCTCCCTTGGAGGGATTGGGAAGGCTCTCCGCTTGCTCTCCGCCATTATAGGTGGCGAGCCCGGCTCGAACCGGGACCATGCACGCTAGGGGAAGAAATCCCAGGACTGAAGCATCACTAATTTGTTGTGCGGGACGGAACATCTCTCCCAATCTCCAGGCTTAGAGCTAGGGGTGCGAGAGGAGGAGCTGCGTCGACCGGCCATGATAGAATGGATCTCTGTCAGGTGTGCTTCGATGAAGACTCGCCAAGGGAGGATGTGTGATTTGGATCTGACTCCTCGTCTTTTTAAATAGGCGGCTCATTCACACAGCTAGGGGGGTAAATGTGAAAACGCCCTGGCTCTTCACATTCGCTCGACACGTGGAAAGTGGCCATTATTGGGCGTGGAAGCCAAGGAGTGCAACATTCACAAGAAACCGGACATTATTTCGACAGGTACACAGAATTTGGAGAGGAACCCGCCTTGCAATGCCGAAGACAATACTGCGTGCCGGACTCATCGTCATTAAAGCCTGGTTCGGGGGCTACTGAGGGAGTCTTGGATTAGGGGGTCTCTGGATAGCCGGACTATATCCATTGGCCGGACTGTTAGACTATGAAGATACAAGATTTAAGACTTCGTCTCGTGTCCGGATGGGACTCTACTTGGCGTGGAAGGCAAGCTAGGCAATATGGATATCGATATCTCCTCCTTTGTAACCGACCTTGTGTAACCCTAACCCTCTCCGGTGTCTATATAAACCGAAGGGTTTTAGTCCGTAGGACAACAATCACAACATACAATCATACCATAGGCTAGCTTCTAGGGTTTAGCCTCTCTGATCTCGTGGTAGATCTACTCTTGTACTACCCATATCATCAATATTAATCAAGCAGGATGTAGGGTTTTACCTCCATCAAGAGGGCCCGAACATGGGTAAAACATCGTGTCCCCTGCCTCCTGTTACCATCCGGCCTAGATGCACTGTTTGGGACCCCTACCCGAGATCTGCCGGTTTTGACACCGACAGTGCCATTATGATAGTGCAAGCTACCTCCTCCATAGGTATGCTGAAAATGTCCTCCCGGTCTAGGGGTAAAACGTGGCTTCTGCTGAGCTCCTGAATTGTACTTCCCTTGTCCATACTTCCTCTTGCGATTCTCAATCTGCTGCTGCTTCCCTTCAATCATAAGAGCACGATCTACCAACTCCTGGTAGTTGTTGAAGGTTGCTACCATCAACTGCATGCTTGACTCATCATTCAGTCCTTCCAGAAACTTCTCCTGCTTAGCTGCATCCGTAGCAACGTCATCTGGGGCATAACGTGCTAACTTACTAAAGTCCTCCACATACTGGCCAACTGTCCGTCCTCCTTGGCGCAAGTTGCGAAACTCACGCTTCTTCATGGCCATAGCTCCTGCTGAAACATGGGCAGTATGGAAAGCCTGCTAGAACTGGTCCCATGTGACAGTGTCGATAGGGAAAGTGGCGGTGAAATTCTCCCACCATGATGCTGCGGGTCCGTCAAGCTGATGTGCGGCAAACTTCACCTTTTCCGCATCTGTGCATCCTGCCGTGGTCAACTCCCTTGCTGTCTTGCAGAGCCAATCATCTGCTACTATAGGCTCGGTGCTACTGGAAAACACCGGCGGATTCAACCTAAGAAAACAGGCTAAGTGATCAACATGTGGTGGTGGTGGGTTGTTGTTGTTGTTGTTGTTGTTCCCCTGATTCTGATTCTGGACTAGCAACTGCATCAACGTGTTCTGCTGCTGGATCAACTAAGTGAGCTCTGGTGGGAAGGTAAATCCGGGGTCACGTCTCGGAGGCATCTGAGGGTTTAGAAAAGACGAGATTTAAGAATAGAGAGGGGTCTAAAGAGAAAACACTACCCATATGCACATGAGGCAAAAGCAAACAATTCACTTCATTCAAACAAACAAGGGCATACAATCGATCTAACTATCACAAAAGTGCTCGGACTACTATATTTACATGGTGGACTACTACTACTGTTGGGGTGGTCTACTAGAAATATTCTTCGGTTGCAGACTCCATGATATATGCTCCAGCTTCATCAACATAGTCATCATCGCTATCATCTGGATCCAAGTCGGTGTCATCGATGATGATGTAGTCTTCCGGGCGAATCTCCTTGGGTTCTTCGTCTTCTTCTACTGGTGTAGGGCCTCCCATAAATATTCTGATCTTCTTGATCAGATCGTCATTCTTCTCCACTAATACTTCGATTTCCTCTTCATAATCTTCACGTGTAGCCTTGAGTTCTTCCTCCAGTTCCTTGATTCTTGTCCTTGCCTTCTTTAGATCTATCATGTCGGTGCACATCTGGTTCTCCTGACGTCCAATGTGCTGGTTTAACCCCTGGATAAAAGCTACAATTGATCTATCCTTCCTGGTGCTGATCATCTCCCAGTTCTCATCTCGGCGCCCACAAATCTGGTAGATAGCATCCTTGAGATCATTGCGGTAAACTTCTCCAATGGGTCCCATGGCGATGTGAGCTGCCATGCTCTTTCCTAGACTCCAGGTTGGTGCATCAAAGGAAAATTCTATGGGCTCAGTGATGGGCATGAACGTCCTTCCTGGAACTTGAACTTGAATCATCCAGCGCTCCTCTTCAGGTAAAGTGGCATTGTGGGTTCCGGTGAAGCTTGGTACTCCGATGTTTAGATATCTAGTGACTTCCTTCAAGTGATGTCCAAAGGGTGTATCTTCATCCGGTTATGTGAACTTGTTCCTTGCATCCGCCATCCTAAAAGAGTAGAAAAGATGAGGAGTCAGAACGAGAAGAGTGAGTAGTGATCTAGGGCTTTAGCTTAGTGGTCGTGTCCTACAGTCAGTGTGTGCTCTAATACCATCTTGTAGTGACCAGACCTCAAACGGTCCAATCTCTATGCTCTGGTGTCATCCCTGGATCAGTAATGCTGACACCACACAATACTTGAAGGATTTATAACAGAGTAGCAATCACACACTTATTACATCGAGTGTCTCAAAAGAGAACTTATTACAATAAATATGGCTTAAGGCCATCTAATAACGATAACAGTGGGCTTGGAAGATAAGTGAGTCCATCAACTCCAACGGCATCACTGAGTATAGAACCACGACCTAAAGGCACCTTACTCGTCGTCTGAAAAGTCTACAACATGAACGTTGCAGTCCGAAACGGGTCAGCACATGGAATATGCTGGCAATGTAACACAAAGAGAGTAATGAAAGAATAAGGCTATACTACATGCATATTTGGCTGGTGGAAATCTCTATGGTTACAGTTTTGCGTAAAGCCAAATTTTTCCTACTGCAAAGGAATACATTTTATTTAACTATCATGGTGGTTGTTAAACATTGAGAGTGTAGACACCCTCTCAATCCCAATTAAACATCATCATTAAAACCCAACAAAATTAATTAGAGTAACATGATGAGATTCACATGATAATCCAAGTACTAGATACTCAAGATGTCCATAACCGGGGACACGGCTAACCATGATTAGTTTATACACTCTGCAGAGGTTTGCGCACTTTTCCCCACAAGACTCGATCTCCTCCGTTGGGATTCTCGCACTACATGGTGTTTGAGAAACGGATGACCGAGACATAGTCTTTCAGAAGCGCTAGCACCTTACGATCGGGTAGACCATTACACCTACTTTCCCCTACATCTGCTAGTCTACCACTGTAAGAGTTCGCACAACTTAGTCAACTATGCTAGAGCCCATAGTAGCTTGTGGCTGCACACAGAAGTTTCTAGTAGGAATAATCTCATGATCCCTTTGAGCCTGGGTGGCGGTCCAAAAGAAAAACAGGCAATCGCTGGAATACCCAGGTGCCTCAATCCACCCAGATGTGTATTTAAGTTGCCACCTTAGATAAACCATTAATTTATCAAACTCACATCTATCATGGATACACTCACTCAATCCACGTCTACTAGTATAGCATGGCATAATAAGCAAACGTTGAAGTAACTCCCGGTTTGATAATAACAGGTAATAGGTACTACCTCATCTACTTTCCAAACCCACAATTTAATAAGATCCTAATCACGCATTGTGTGAGGATTGAGCTAATGCAATAAAAACTGGGTAATAGGAAGTATGATCAAAGTGTTACTTGCCTTGCTGATGATCCGCAAAACCTAGCGATTCCAAGTAGCAAGCGGCGCACTTCGGGTACTCTATCGCAAACAAACAAGCATACAATAAGTACTCAAGTAATGCACAAGTAAAACTCAAATAAAAGATCTAACCAGAAAGTTCAATTTAAGAACTTCAGTTGGCAAAAAGAATCAAATCGAACGAAGCAACGAAAGACAAACGGCAAAAGAAACAAGCTTTGTTTACTAATCTGGATCTAGGTCAAATTTTACAGAGGCAAAAACTTGTTTGAGTTGGTTAAACGGAAAGGGGTTTCGAGACAAAACTCCAGGCGCTTGAATCGCCTGATTCCGATAAACGAGCGAAAAGTTATACTAGAACGAACATCGGATCAGAAATCGCGATCAGAAAAATCGCGGAATAAATCCGAGAAAAAGAAAAATGATGAACAGATTAATGAACGAACGTTCATTATCTGGATCTAAACGATGAACACGTTCGTAAAAATGAACGAACGAGCGAACGCTCGCTAATTAAACTAAACCGAAAAAACCGATCTACTAAAAAACGGAAACTAAAAAAACCGAAAATAAACCGGACGGTTTTTCGAGGAAAACCGGCGGCGGCGACGAAGTCGACCTCGTCGGCGGCGGCGGGTTCCGGCGGCGGCGACGGATGGCGGCGGCAGCAGGCGGCGGCGGCTTAGGGTTAGGGTTGGGGCGGCGGCGGCTTTGGGCTGCTCGGGCCCCCGGGGCGCGCTATAAAAAGGCCTCGGCCAGGGAGTCCTGGCCGGACACGGCCCGTTGGTCGGTTCGGACTCTTTTTATTATTTTTAAGTATTATGCGCAGAAAAAGAAACAAAAGAACTACTAAACGGACTCCAAAAATCCCGAAATAAATTTTCCCCAGTTTCTAAAATCAAGCTGCACAGGATGAACATTTATTTGGGGGCCTAAATGCAATTTTGAAAAACGCGCATTTTTCCTAAATTCAAATAAATAGCAAATAAAACCAAAATAAAATCGTATTTGATTTTATTATTAAATCCTCAATATTTCTTTATTTTGGGAAAGTCATTTTATTCCCTCTCTCATATTTTTATAATAGAAATAATTGTAGATAAAATAAATAGAATCAAATGATCCTATTTTCAAAATTTGAGAAAACTCAAATATGAAAATAACAAAATCCCCAACTCTTTCCGAGGGTCCTTGAGTTGCGTGAAATTTCTAGGATCAACCAAAATGCAATAAAATATGATATGCAAAGATGATCTATTGTATAACATTCCAAATTGAAAATTTGGGATGTTACAATGAACAGGACCCCGTGGAGGGCTGGATGAACAGGACCCTCTGGAGGGCTAGAATAACAGTAGCCGGTGGAGGGCCGGTTGAACAGTAGCCGGTGGAGGGCTGGATGAACAGTACCCATGGAGGTTGGTTGAACAGGACCCCTGGAGAGGGCTGGTTGAATAGTAGCCGGTGGAGGCTGGATGAACAGGAGCCGGTGGATGAACAGTCGCAGGTGGAGGCTGGAGGAGGTCGATGGTGGATGAACAGTAGCCCATGGAGGCTGGAGGAGGTCGACGGTGGAGATGAACATTATCCCATGGAGTCCCGTTTGCGGTACGCCACACCCCTCCCAATGAACATGACCCGCGTTTCGACCGTAGCGCTCCAACACAAGTCCGTTTCCTCTGTTTTGCGGTACGCTACACCCCTCTCGATCAATAGAACCCCGTTTCCACCATAGGAGGCCCGTTTCCTCCATTTTGCGGTACGCCAGACCCCTCCCGATATTGGAGATGCTATTAAAATTCCACTCAGGTTAACGTTGTCTCTCTTGTCCTGCTTCAGCCTCGGCGTCGTACAACTTATCGGAGCTGCTCCCACGACGAAACCCTCCATCACAGCAGAGCAGTACCCCGGGCTCCATCTCCAGACGCCTAAGATCTTCTTCCCCTCCTCCGACAGCCAAGTCAGCCGGAGCATCCTCACCGACCAACCCAATCACGCTGAGATCGACATGGCTTCGCCAAAGAGGTTGTACACTTGTGGCTTGACTTAATCTCACCATGCTTCTTTGCATCCTGTGATCTGCCAATTCTTATGAATCAAACACCCAGATTGGCAGACATCCTTTGTTTTTAAATTCTCTGTTTTGCACATGCATTCCTATCCTATTCCTGTCTATTTCCTATCCCTGCATTGTTAGAATCCTCAAATTCAAACAAGCCCTTACACAATTACTTCTGTTACAGATATGTGTCAAAGAAAAAACCTTGTGTGGTTTGTCCTGCTCCTTGATACGTCTCCAATGTATCTATAAATTATTTATTGTTCCATGCTATTATATTATCTGTTTGGATGTTTAATGGGCTTTATTATGCACTTTTATATTATTTTTGGGACTAACCTATTAACCGAAGGCCGGTGCAAATTGTTGTTTTTTTGCCTATTTTAGTGTTTCGCACAAAAGGAATATCAAACGGAATGAAACCTTCGCGAGGATCTTTTTTGGAACAAACGCAATCCAGGAGACTTGGAGTGGACGTCAAGGAAGAAGCGAGGCGGCCATGAGGTAGGGCGGTGATCCCAGGGGGCCAGGCATGCCCCCACCCTCGTGGGCCCCTCGCAGCTCCACCTACCTACTTCTTTCGCCTATATATACTCTTATACCATGAACACATCCAGGGGAGCTACGGAACCACTTTTCCACCGCCGCAACCTTCTGTACCCGTGAGATCCCATCTAGGGACCTTTTCCGGCGATCTGCCGGAGGGGGATTCGATCACTAAGGGATTCTACATCAACACCATAGCCTCTCCGATGATGTGTGAGTAGTTTACCACAGACCTTTGGGTCCATAGTTATTAGCTAGATGGCTTCTTCTCTCTCTTTGGATCTCAATACAAAGTTCTCCTCGATGTTCTTGGAGATCTATTCGATGTAATTCTTTTTGCGGTGTGTTTGCCGAGATCCAATGAATTGTGGGCTTATGATTAAGATTATCTATGAACAATATTTCATTCTTCTCTGAATTCTTATATGCATGATTTGATATCTTTGCAAGTCTCTTTGAATTATCAGTTTGGTTTGGCCTACTAGATTGATCTTTCTTGCAATGGGAGAAGTGCTTAGCTTTGGGTTCAATCTTGCGGTGCTCGATCCCAGTGACAGAAAGGGAACCGACACATATTGTATTGTTACCATCGAGGATAAAAAGATGGGGTTTATATCATATTGCTTGAGTTTATCCCTCTACATCATGTCATCTTTCCTAATGCGTTACTCTGTTCTTATGAACTTAATACTCTAGATGCAAGATGGATAGCGGTCGCTGTGTGGAGTAATAGTAGTAGATGCAGAATTGTTTCGGACTACTTGACACGGACGTGATGCCTAGACATCATCATAACTATGCGCTTTTCTATCAATTGCTCGACAGTAATTTGTTCACCCACCGTAATACATGCTATCTTTAGAGAAGCCAACAGTGAAACCTATGGCCCCCGGGTCTACTTTACATCATATAAGTTTCCGATCTAAAATTCTAGTTCACTATTTATTTTGCAATCTTTACTTTCCAATTTATACAACAAAAATACCAAAAAAATATCCTATTATCTTTATCAGATCTCACTTTCGTAAGTGACCGTGAAGGGATTGACAACCCCTTTATCGCGTTGGTTGCGAGGTTCTTGTTTGTTTGTGCAGGTACTAGGCGACTTGCGTGTGGTCTCCTACTAGATTGATACCTTGGTTCTCAAAAACTGAGGGAAATACTTACGCTACTTTGCTGCATCACCCTTTCCTCTTCAAGGGAAAACCAACGCATGCTCAAGAGGTAGCAAGAAGGATTTCTGGCACCGTTGTCGGGGAGATCTATGACAAGTCAAGATACCAAGTACCCATCACAAACTCTTATCCCTCGCATTACATTATTTGCCATTTGCCTCTCATTTTACTCTCCCCCACTTCACCCTTGTCGTTTTATTCGCCTCTTTTATGTTCGCCCTTTTTCCGTTCGCCTTCTTTCGCTTGCCTCTTGTGTGACTGTTTGTTGGATTGATTGTTTGTCATGATGGCTCAAGATAATACTAAATTATGTGACTTTTCTAATACCAACAATAATGATTTTATTAGCACTCCGATTGCTCCTCTTACCGATGCTGAATATTGTGAAATTAATACTGCTTTGATGAATCTTGTCATGAAAGATCAATTTGCTGGCCTTCCTAGTGAAGATGCCGCTACCCATCTAAACAGCTTTGTTGATTTATGTGATATGCAAAAGAAGAAAGATGTGGATAATGATATTGTTAAATTGAAGCTATTTCTGTTTTCGCTTAGAGATCGTGCTAAAACTCAGTTCTTTTCCTCCCGCTAAAAATAGTATTGATTCATGGAATAAGTGCAAAGATGCTTTATCTCTAAGTATTTTTCCTCCCGCTAAGATCATCTCTCTTAAAAATGATATTATGAACTTTAAGCAACTTGATCATGAGCATGTTGCACAAATTTGGGAGAGGATAAAATTAATGATATGTAATTGCCCTACACATGGTTTGAATTTATGGATGATTATACATAATTTTTATGGTGGACTAAATTTTGCTTCTAGAAATCTTTTAGATTCGGCCATGGGAGGCACTTTTATGGAAATCACTTTAGGACAAGCTACTAAACTCCTAGATAATATTATGGTTAATTATTCTCAATGGCACACCGAAAGATCTACTAATAAAAAAGTTCATGAGATTGAAGAGATTAATGTTTTGAGTGGAAAGATGGATGAACTTATGAAATTGTTTACTAATAAGAATGCTTCTTCTGATCCTAATGATATGCCTTTGTCCACTTTGATTGAGAATAATAATGAATCGATGGATGTGAATTTTGTTGGTAGGAACAATTTTGGTAACAACGCGTATAGAGGAAATTTTAATTCTAGGCTGTTTCCTAGTAATTCCTCTAATAATTATGGTAATTCCTACAACAACTCTTATGGAAATTTTAATAAGATGCCCTCTGATTTTGAGACTAGTGTTAAAGAATTTATGAATTCGCAAAAGAATTTCAATGCTTTGCTTGAAGAAAAAATGCTTAAGATTGATGAGTTGGCTAGGAACATGGATAGAATTTCTCTTGATGTTGATTCTTTGAAACTTAGATCTATTCCACCTAAGCATGATATCAATGAGTCTCTCAAAGCCATGATAATTTCCACTGATGAGTGCAAAGAAAGAACAACTAGGATGCGTGCTAAAAAAGATTGCTTTGTGAAGGCGTGCTATTCTAGTTTTCATGATAATAATGATGAAGATCTAAGAGTTATTTGTGTGTCTCCTATTAAATCCTTATTTTACAATATGAATCTTAATAAAGATGGGACTGGAGATGAGTCAACTTTAGTTAGAAGGCGTCCCAATGATTCAGAGTTTTTAGATCTTGATGCAAAAATAGGTAAAAGTGGGATTGAAGAGGTCAAAACTTTACATAGAAATGAACCCACTATTTTGGATTTAAAGGAATTTAATTATGATAATTGCTCTTTGATAGATTGTATTTCCTTGTTGCAATCCGTGCTAAATTCTCCTCATGCTTATGATCAAAACAAAGCTTTTACTAAACATATCGTTGATGCTTTAATGCAATCCCATGAAGAAAAACTTGAATTAGAAGTTTCTATTCCAAGAAAACTTTATGATGAGTGGGAACCTACTATTAAAATTAAGATTAAAGATCATGAATGCTGTGGTTTATGTGATTTGGGTGCTAGTGTTTCCACGATTCCAAAATCTTTGTGTGATGTGTTAGGTTTTCGTGAATTTGATGATTGTTCTTTAAATTTGCATCTTGTGGAGTCCATCATTAAGAAACCTATGGGAAGGATTAATGATGTTCTTATTGTTGCAAATAGGAATTATGTGCCCATAGATTTCATTGTTCTTGATATAGATTGCAATCCTACATGTCCTATTATTCTTGGTAGACATTTCCTTAGAACGATTGGTGCAATTATTGACATGAAAGAAGGAAATATTAGATTACAATTTCCGTTAAGGAAAGTCATGGAACACTTTCCTAGAAATAAAATTAAATTACCTTATGAATCTATTATGAGAGCCACATATGGACTCCATACCAAAGATGACAATACCTAGATCTATTCTTGTTTTTTATGCCTAGATAGGGACGTTAAACGATAGCGCTTGTTGGGAGGCAACCCAATTGCATTTTTGTTCCTTGCTTTTTTTCCTGTTTAGTAATAAATAAACCATCTATCTTCTGTGATGATTGTGTTTTTTATGTTTTAATTAGTGTTTGTGCCAAGTAAAGCCTTTAGGATCTTCTTGGATGATTGTTATTTGATCTTGCTGAAAAAACAGAAAGTATGCGCTCACGAGAATAATTTTCATTTTTTAACAGAGAGCAATAAAATACTGATTCCAATTGAAGTAGATCAATATACAAATTATCTAGGACGTACTAATGTCTCAGGATTTTTTGAGTTACAGAAGTATTCGAAACCTACAGATTACTATAGACTGTTCTGTTTTTGACAGATTCTGTTTTTCGTGTGTTGTTTGCTTATTTTGATGAATCTATGGCTAGTATCGTGGGGTATGAACCATAGAGAAGTTGGAATACAGTAGGTTTAACACCAAAATAAATAAAGAATGAGTTTATTACAGTACCTTAAGGTGGTGATTTGTTTTCTTATACTAACGGAGCTCATGAGATTTTCTATTGAGTTTTGTGTTGTGAAGTTTTCAAGTTTTTGGGTAAAGATTTGATGAATTTCGGAACAAGGAGTGGAAAGTGCCTAATATTGGGGATTCCCAAGGCACCCCAAGGTAAAATTCAAGTACAACCAAAAGCCTAAGCTTGGGGATGCCCCGGAAGGCATCCCCTATTTCGTCTTCATATATCGGTAACTTTACTTGAGGCTATATTTCTATTCACCACATAATATGTGTTTTGCTTGGAGCGTCTTGTATGATTTGAGTCTTTGCTTTTTAGTTTACCACAATCATCCTTGATGTACGCAACTTTTGGGAGACACACACATAAATCGGAATTTATTAGAATACTCTATGTGCTTCACTTATATCTTTTGAGCTAGATAATTTTGCTCTAGTGCTTCACCTATATCTTTTTAGAGCACGGTGGTGGTTTTATTTTATAGAAATTATTGATATCTCATGCTTCACTTATATTATTTTGAGATTCTTTTAGAACAGCATGGTAATTTGCTTTGGTTATGAAATTAGTCCTAATATGATAGGCATCCAAGATGGGTATAATAAAAATTCCATATAGAGTGCATTAAATGTTATGAGAAGCTTGATAATTGATAGTTGTTTTGAGATATAAAGATGGTAATATTAGAGTTGTGCTAGTTGAGTAATTGTGGAATTGAGAAATACTTGTGTTGAAGTTGGCAAGTCCCGTAGCATGCACGTATGGTAAAAGTTGTGTGACAAAATTTGAAGCATGGGGTGTTCTTTGATTGCTTTCCTTATGAGTGGCGGTCGGGGACGAGCGATGGTCTTTTCCTACCAATCTATCCCCCTAGGAGCATGCATGTAGTGCTTGGTTTTGATGACTTCTAGATTTTTGCAATAAGTATGTGAGTTCTTTATGACTAATGTTGAGTCCATGGATTATACGCATTCTCATCCTTCCATCATTGCTAGCCTCTTTGGTACCGTGCATTGCCCTTTCTCACCTTGAGAGTTGGTGCAAACTTCGCCGGTGCATCCAAACCCCGTGATATGATACGCTCTATCTCACATAAGCCTCCTTATATCTTCCTCAAAACAGCCACCATACCTACCTATTATGGCATTTCCATAGCCATTCCGAGATATATTGCCATGCAACTTTCCACCATTCTGTTTATTATGACACGCTCCATCATTGTCATATTGCCTTGCATGATCATGTAGTTGACATCATATTTGTGGCAAAGCCACCTTCATAATTCTTCCATACATGTCACTCTTGACTCATTGCATATCCAGGTACACCCCCGGAGGCATTCACATAGAGTCATATTTTGTTCTAAGTATCGAGTTGTAATTCTTGAGTTGTAAGTAAATAAAAGTGTGATGATTTTCATTATTAGAGCATTGTCCCATGTGAGGAAAGTTCTTTGGAAAAAAAGAAAGGCCATAAAAAAAAGAGAGGCCAAAGAAAAAATGAGAGAAAAAGAGAGAAGGGGCAATGTTACTATCCATTTTCCACACTTGTGCTTGAAAGTAGCACCATGATCTTCATGATAGAGAGTCTCTTATGTTGTCACTTTCATATACTAGTGGGAATTTTTCATTATAGAACTTGGCTTGTATATTCCAATACTGGGCTTCCTCAAAATTCCCTAGGTCTTCGTGAGCAAGCAAGTTGGATGCACACCCACTTAGTTTCTTTTGTTGAGCTTTCATATATTTATAGCTCTAGTGCATCCATTGCATGGCAATCCCTACTCCTTGCATTGACATCAATTGATGGGCATCTCCATAGCCCGTCGATTAGCCGTGTCAATGTGAGACTTTCTCCCTTTTTGTCTTCTCACACAACCTCCATCATCATATTCTATTCCACCCATAGTACTATGTCCATGGCTCGCGCTCATATATTGCGTGAAAGTTGAAAGAGTTCGAAAAGGCTAAAGTATGAAATAATTGCTTGGCTTGTCATTGGGGTTGTGCATGATGGGATCATTTTGTGTGACGAAAATGAAGCATGGCCAAACTATATGATTTTTTAGGGATAAGCTTTCTTTGGCTATGTTATTTTGATAAGACATGATTGCTTGGTTAGCATTGCTTGAAGTATTATTATTTTTATGTAAATATTAAACTTCTGTCTAGAATCTTTCGGATCTAAACATTCATGCCACAATAAAGAGAAATACATTGAAAATTATGTTAGGTAGCATTCCACATCAAAAAATTTGCTTTTATCATTTACCTACTCGAGGACGAGCAAGAATTAAGCTTGGGGATGCTTGATACTTCTCCAACGTATCAATAATTTTTGATTGTTCCATGCTATTATATTATCTGTATGGATGTTTAATGGGATTTATTATGCACTTTTATATTATTTGTGGGACTAACCTATTAACCGAAGGCCTAGTGCAAGTTGTTATTTTTTTGCCTATTTCAGTGTTTAGCAGAAGAGGGATATCAAACGGAATCCAAACGGAATGAAACCTTCACAAGGATCTTTTTTGGAACAAATGCAATCCAGGAGACTTGGAGTGGACGTCAAGGAAGCAGCGAGGTGGCCACGAGGTAGGGCGGCGCGCCTAGGGGGGCCATGCGTGCCCCCACCCTCGTGGGCCCCTCACAGCTCCACCAACCTACTTCTTTTGCCTATATATACTCTTATACCCTGAAAACATCCAGGGGAGCCACGAAACCACTTTTTTCCACCGCCACAACTTTTTGTACCCGTGAGATCCCATATGGGGACCTTTTCCGGTGATCTTCCGGAGGGGGATTTGATCACGGAGGGCTTGTACATCAACACCATAGCCTTTCTGATGATGTGTGAGTAGTTTACCACAGACCTTCGGGTCCATAGTTATTAGCTAGATGGCTTCTTCTCTCTCTTTGGATCTCAATGCAAAGTTCTCCTCGATGTTCTTGGAGATCTATTCGATGTAATTCTTTTTGCGGTGTGTTTGCCGAGATTCGATGAATTGTGGGTTTATGATTAAGATTATCTATGAACAATATTTGATTCTTCTCTGAATTCTTATATGCATGATTTATATCTTTGCAAGTCTCTTCGAATTATCAGTTTGGTTTGGCCTACTAGATTGATCTTTCTTGCAATGGGAGAAGTGCTTAGCTTTGGGTTCAATCTTGCGGTGCTCGATCCCAGTGAGAGAAAGGGAACCGACACATATTGTATTGGTGTCATCGAGGATAAAAAGATGGGGTTTATATCATATTGCTTGAGTTTATCCCTCTACATCATGTCACCTTCCCTAATGCGTTACGATGTTCTTATGAACTTAATACTCTAGATGCATGGTGGATAGCGGTCGATGTGTGGAGTAATAGTATGCAGAATCGTTTCGGTCTACCTGACACGAACGTGATGCCTATGTTCATGATCATGCCTAGATATCATCATAACTATGCGCTTTTCTATCAATTGCTCGGCAGTAATTTGTTCACCCACCGTAATATGTGCTATCTTGAGAGAAGCCACTAGTGAAACCTATGGCCCCGGGTCTACTTTACATCATATAAGTTTCCGATCTACAATTCTAGTTTACTATTTATTTTGCAATCTTTACTTTCCAATCTATAAAACAAAAATACCAAAAATATTTATCTTATTATCTTTATCAGATCTCACTTTCGTAAGTGACCGTGAAGGGATTGACAACCCCTTTATCGCGTTGGTTGCGAGGTTCTTGTTTGTTTGTGCAGGTACTAGGCGACTTGCGTGTAGTCTCCTACTAGATTGATACCTTGGTTCTGAAAAACTAAGGGAAATACTTACGCTACTTTGCTGCATCACCCTTTCCTCTTCAAGGGAAACCAATGCATGCTCAAGAGGTAGCACTCCTGGTGCGCTGTGTTCCACCCCAGCTCAGCTGCTCCAACGACGGAAGGGTTCACCACAGCAGGGATCCACTCTCTAGACTGTCTTTCACTGCCTAAGATCTTCTTCCCCGCCGCTGGCAGCCATGACAACTGCATTACCATCATCAATTGAGAAGATGACCTTGAGGACTACACGGGCCCGCAAGAGAGGTCGCACTCTTTCGTGTCTGCTTATGTTATGCATCGCTTAATATGATGACATGCTACTTTATCATCGTGTTCACCTATTAGACTCCGAGTCAGGTCCAAAGTAATGCTGAAACTTGAGTTTTTAAATGATTGTGGGGTACATATTGGGGCAGCAATCAGTACTATCTATCTACTATCTGGTTAATCTCGGGTGTCTACTATGAGTTTCATGTTGGGTGCAAACAGACATTAAAGGAGCCATTATCTATAACTAAAGCTATTATCTGCCTGCTGTCATTGGTTTTGGGTCTATCCACAATTTGCTACCATCACTCTGGATTTGTGCATGCACTCCTTACATAATCTCACTATGTTTTATTCCTATGCATGTTAGTTATTGTACACAATGGAACTGAACATGTAGAGCAAAAGAGACGAGCCTTGCGTGGCAATAAAATTTCATGCAGATGTCGCTTCATGGTGGGCACAAAGGCAGCCCCCCTCCACCAATTTTGGATCATAATCAAGAGGAAGATAACTGTACTGGGGGGATTCAGAAGGAGAAGACCACTCCTATTTACCCCCTGAGGTCTTCGCTCTAACTTGGCATGCTGATGTTGGTAATATCATGCATATGGTGCCTTGCATTGCTTACTGTATACATCAAATATGTCATCTGCTTAGTTTAGACATGCTTTGTGTCAATGTCATCTGTTTAGTTTCTTTATCGTATATGTGAATCATGTAATGCCATCTTGTTTAGCCAGGCATCATATATGTGAATTTTGCAATGCCACCCTGGTTAGCCAGTCATCTTATATGTGAATTATATCATGCCATAATTTTTTTTATTACGTGTTAAATTTGTCAAAAAATTTAGTACATTCAATTACTCTTCCCGTGCATCAGCCATTCGGCACGGTCATGGAAAAAATCTGAAGTGGAAACAAGGTCTCCAGAGCAGACAATGCTATCTGACGAAGCGCATGTCTTGCCGGTTATGGATAGCTCCTCAGAGGAGGATTCAAAGACAGATGACCAGTCCTATCCCCCCCCCCCCGAGGTGCATGCTCTAACTTGGCGGGGTTATGTTGCTCATATCGTTCGTATGGTAGCTTGCATTGCTATGTCATTTGCTTAGTTTAGACATGCTTTGTGTGAATGCCACCTGTTTAGTGTCTAATTACCATATATTTGAATTATGCGATGCCATCTTGTTGTAAGACATTATATATGTGAATTATGCAATGCTATCTTGTTGCAAGGCATTATATATGTGAATTATGCAATGCTATGCTGTTTAGCCAAGCGTCATATATTTGAATTATATCATGCTATCCTTTTTTTGTATTTCTCATTGCATTTGTCGACAATGTTTGTATATTCAAATACTCTTCCTATGCATCAGCCATTTGAATTGGTGATGGAGAAATCCGGAGTGAAAACAAGGTCTTCAGAGCAGACAATGCTACCTGCTAAAGCAGATATCTTGCTGGTTACAGATGGCTCTTCAGAGGAGGATTCAGAGGCAGATGACCAGTCCTATTATGCCCTGAGGTGTATGGTCAAACTTGGCAGGGTTATATTACTCATATCATGCATATGTTGTATTGCAATGCTTAGTTTTTACATCATATACACAATATTTAATGTCATCTCCTTAGTTGACACATCATATATGCGATTGCCCTCTTCTCACTTGCTTAGTATATAAATCATATATTTGAATTATATCATGCCAAGATGTTTACATAGACATCATGTATCTGAAGTATGGCATGCCAACCCATTTTCTAAAGACATAATATAGTTATATCATCTCATCCTATTTACATAGTCATCATATTTTTAAGTATGTCATTCTATCCTGTTTAGTTAGCCATCATACATGTGAAATTGTGTCATGCTATCCTGTTTAATTAGCCATCATATATGTGAAATTTTGTCCTGCTATTCTGTTTGGTTAGACAACATAAATGTGAATTATTTCATGCCATGTTTTCTTCCCTACTATCCATTGCACCTATCTCTTACAATGTCTATACATTCAATTACTTTTCTTGTTTATCAGCCATTTCAATTGGAGGGGGTGATGGCAGTATCTGTGGGGTGTAAAAACACGGTCTTCAGAAAAAGATCATGCTACCTGTCGATGCAGATAGAACCACGGTTGTACTTGCCCAAGAACCAGCCCCACCACACATAACCCAGACTCACGCAGATTGTACCCCTACCCAGTTGGACAAAGAACGAGCTACACCCCTTCTAACCCCAACCCGAGCAGATAGTAACCCAGTTCCAGTTGACACAGCACTGTCTCCACCACAGAGCACCGGAACACCAGCAGTTAGTAAGGCAACTGCAGTGCCCAAAGCACGAGGACCACCACTCCGAACCCCAAGTCAACGCTTAAAGCAGAAGAAGAATTGTTCTCTGGTCAGGTTCCATAGCTATGGTTCATACTACTTTTCTCTTGCATCACTGTATTTACTCATACCAACTAATTTCAAATTTGAAGGATGCAATTGAAACTCCAATGGTGCAACAGGTATGTTTTAAACCTGTTTCTTTAACGTGTTTGTTGTTGTAACTTGCTCTATGTTGATTTCAGTTTCAATCGAATAAACAGTTATGTTCTCATGCTATGCACATTACAAGTGTTGTTATTGCTGTGTAGTTTCCCACACTTATATTCTGTCTATGCTGCTTTGTCTTAAATAGATATGATTCGAACTATATCTATCTTGATTTGGCAACATAAACTAGAATGATATAGACCATACAGTGACCATACTACATAGATATATGTTTGTTTCATGTTGTTATCCTGTCCACCTTACTACTGAACTGGTTTACCAAAAAGAGTTTCATATACTACATTGTAAACCTGTGATGTGTTTGTTTGTTTGTTTGTTTCTCTTTTAGAACGCGGATAAAATATTGGAGAAGAATACCCCGTTATGCAATGGTAAAGGAAGTAATGCAGATAAGGTTCAAGATAGTGAGGCATCCCTGTTGGTCTCCAAGAAAGCTAATAAAAACTATATTGAAGACACTGAGACAACCCCAAAGTCATGTCTTGATGTAGTGTTCGAGTTACTGTCTACTACTGCTGGCACCAGCTCTTCGAACTTGCTGCTTGAATCAGTTCGGCTTCTTGAGTCTCAACTTCAAGTTGAAAGACATCGTTCAGATGTTATGCAACAGGAAGCCGAAGGACTGAGGAAGTCCCTGCGGAATTCAGATGCATACTTCCTAGTGCAACAACAAGTGTTGGAGGATTTAAGCGCCAAACAAGAGAAAGTTAATAAGCTTGCTAAGCATCTTGCCAGCATTATGGGTACCCAGGATATTGTTTCTTGAGATCTTTTGAAGTGGTTTCAGTTATGGACTTGTTTTGCTGTGGCGTTTATGTCGGTGTACAAAAATAGGGGCGCATCTTTGTACCCCTTTTCCTATGCACGGGTAGTCAGAGCCGCGCCCACGGCCACACCAAGTAGAACGAGGGAGGTGAGCCAAGGTAAGATCTAAGCCCAAGATAATCAAAGCAACACCAAGGCCAAGACCACAAAGAGCAGAGAGACGAAGCAAGTTCCCCTGGCAAGACCCTTGCCGGGTGGCCTCAGCAGCCCCGACAAGACTCTTGCCGGGACAGCTCGCCCCGCACCAACAGAGCGAGCCACCCTTGAGTCCACGGCCCCCAGTACCATCCTCTGCGTGGGGCCAGGTCTCGGGAAGGCACCCCTGTGGTGGCATGTGAATCTTTGTGAAGACATATTCAAGATCAGATTAGAAGATGACGATCCTCGGCAAGATCCTTGCCAAGGAAGGCCACCAGACCCCCGAAAAGATCCTTGCCGGGGACGACTGAGGGAGTCCTGAATTAGGGGGTGTTCGGGTAGCCGAACTATACCTTCAGCCGGATTCCAGGACTATGAAGATACAAGGTTGAAGACTTCGTCCCATGTCCGGATGGGACTTTCCTTGGCGTGGAAGGCAAGCTAGGCAATACGGATATGTATATCTCCTTCTTTGTAACCGACCTTGGGTAACCCTAGCCCCCTCCGGTGTCTATATAAACCGGAGGGTTTTTAGTCCGTATGACAACAAACAATCATACCATAGGCTAGCTTTTAGGGTTTAGCCTCTCTGATCTCGTGGTAGATCAACTCTTGTACTACTGATATTATCAAGAATAATCAAGCAGGACGTAGGCTTTTAACTCCATCAAGAGGGCCCGAACCTGGGTAAAATATCGTGTCCCCTGCCTCCTGTTACCATCCGCCTTCGACGCACAGTTCAGGACCCCCTACCCGAGATCCGCCGGTTTTGACACCGACATTGGTGCTTTCATTGAGAGTTCCTCTGTGTCATCTCCATTAGGCTTGATGGCTCCTTCAGGGGCTACTGAGGGAGTCCTGGATTAGGGGGTGTTCGGGTAGCCGGACTATACCTTCAGCCGGATTCCAGGACTATGAAGATACAAGGTTGAAGACTTCGTCCCATGTCCGGATGGGACTTTCCTTGGCCTGGAAGGCAAGCTTGGTGATGCGGATATTCAAGATCTCCTACCATTGTAACCGACTTTGTGTAACCCTAACCCTCTCCGGTGTCTATATAAACCGGAGGGTTTTAGTCCATAGGATAACTTCATCATACAACAATCATACCATAGGCTAGCTTTTAGGGTTTAGCCTCCTTGATCTCGTGGTAGATCTACTCTTGTACTACCCATATCATCAATATTAATCAAGCAGAACGTAGGGTTTTACCTCCATCAAGAGGACCCGAACCTGGGTAAAACATCGTGTTCCTTGCCTCCTGTTACCATCCAGCCTAGACGCATAGTTCGGGACCCCCTACCCGAGATCCACCGGTTTTGACACTGACATTGGTGCTTTCATTGAGAGTTCCTCTGTGTCGTCGCTTTTAGGCCCGATGGCTCCTTCGATCATCAACAACGATGCAGTCCAGGGTGAGACTTTTCTCCCCGGACAGATCTTCGTCTTCGGCGGCTTCACACTGCGGGCCAATTCGCTTGGCCACCTTGAGCAGATCGAAAGCTACGCCCCTGGCCATCAGGTCAGGTTTGGAAGCCTAAACTACACAGCTGACATCCGCGGGGACTTGATCTTCGATGGATTCGAGCCACAACCAAGCGCGCCGCACTGTCTCGATGGGCATGATATAGCTCTGCCACCGAACAGTGCCTTGGAGGCCACACACACATCGGTTCCGACCATTGACTCGGAGCCTACTGCGCCGATCAAGGATCAGCGGTTGGACGCTGCCTTAGGGGCTGTGATCTCAGAGGCGATCGAGCCGAACCCAGCCCCGCACTCTGCATGGCCCGTGACTCCGAGGAGCCGGATTCCTCTCCGAACTCCCAGCCCCCCGCGCCCCGGCCGATCAAATCCGATTGGGCGCCGATAATGGAGTTCACCGCCGCGAACATCTTTCAGCACTCTCCCTTTGGCGACATCCTGAATTCTCTAAAGTCTCTCTCTTTATCAGGAGAGCCCTGGCCGAACTACGGTCAGCAAGGTTGGGATATGGACGATGAAGAAATTCAAAACCCACCCACCACCCACTTCGTAGCCATTGTCGACGACTTAACCGACATGCTTGACTTCGACTCCGAAGACATCGACGGCATGGACGACGACGCAGGAGACGAAAAAGAACCAGCACCTGTAGGGCGCTGGAAGGCCACCTCGTCATATGACATATATATGGTGGACACTCCAAAGGATGGAGATGGCGATGGAACAGCAGGGGACGATACCTCTAAGAAACAGCCCAAGCGCCGGCTTCAGCGGCGCCGCTCTAAATCCTGCCAAAGCAAAAACGGTGATTCCGGCACGGGAGATAATACTACTCCAGATAGCGCCGAAGAACACCCCCTCCAGCAAGATTCAGCATAGGAGGACAGAGAAGCCAGCCCTCACAAGAGGGCGGCGGACCAATAGGTTGAGGAAGATAATTATACGCCTCCCTCCGAAGACGAGGCAAGCCTCGACAACGACGAGTTCGTCGTGCCAGAGGATCTCTCCGAACAAGAGCGTTTTAAACGCAGGCTTATGGCCACAGCAAGCAGCCTTAAGAAAAAGCAGCAACAACTTAGAGCTGATCAGGATTTGCTAGCTGACAGATGGACTGAAGTCCTTGCGGCCGAAGAGTATGAACTCGAACGCCCCTCCAAGAGTTACCCAAAGCGCAGGCTACTACCCTGACTAGAGGAAGAAGCACCTACATCACCAGCGCATGATATGGCGACTGGCCACCTTGTGGCCGCGACAGAGAGGCCTCTTGGCCCTCCACTCAAGCCATGCCCCGACGCCGCGTCAAGCATACTAAGGCACAGGAAAATGCACCCGACCTGCGCGACATACTGGAGGACAAGGCAAGGCAAACAAGATCGATCTACAGATCGCGCAGATGCCCCACGGCACGTGACGGTGATCGTCACTCCAGATGCAATAAATCCGGCCGGGCCGAACTCAACAGACAAAGCTCCTTCGAGCTGCGTCGTGATATAGCCCAATACAGAGGCGCCGCACACCCACTATGCTTCACAGATGAAGTAATGGATCATAAAATCCCTGAGGGCTTCAAACCCGTAAACATCGAATCGTACGATGGCACAACAGATCCTGCGGTATGGATCGAGGATTATCTCCTTCATATCCACATGGCCCGCGGTGATGATCTACACGCCATGAAATACCTCCCACTCAAACTTAAGGGACCGGCCCGGCATTGGCTTAACAGCTTGCCAGCAGACTCAATCGGTTCTTGGGAGGACCCGGAAGCCGCATTCCTTGACAACTTCTAGGGCACTTATGTGCGACCACCGGACGCCGATGACCTAAGCCACATAATTCAGCAGCCAGAGGAATCGGCCAGGCAATTCTGGACACGGTTCCTAACAAAGAAAAGCCAGATAGTCGACTGTCCGGACGCAGAGGCCTTAGCGGTCTTCAAGCATAATATCCGTGATGAGTGGCTTGCCCGGCACCTGGGACAGGAAAAGCCGAAATCTATGGCAGCCCTCATGACACTCATGACCCGCTTTTGCATGGGAGAAGACAGCTGGCTAGCTCGCAGCAACAATTTAACCAAGAACCCTGGTAATTCGAATACCAAGGACAAAAGCGACATGTCGCGTCGGAACAAACAAAAGCGCCGCGTTAACAGCGACAGCAACGAGGATACGACAGTTAATGCCGGATTCCGAGGATACAAATCTGGTCAACGGAAAAAGCCATTCAAAAGAAATACTCAGGGCCCGTCCAGTTTGGATCGAATACTCGACTGCTTGTGCCAGATACATGGCACCCCCGAAAAGCCAGCCAATCACACCAATAGGGATTGTTGGGTGTTCAAGCAGGCAGGCAAGTTAAGAGCTGAAAACAAAGACAAGGGGCTGTATAGCGACAACGAGGAGGAGCCCAGGCCGCCGAACAACGGTGGACAGAAGGGATTTCCCCCGCAAGTGCGGACGGTGAACATGATATACGCAACCCACATCCCCAAGAGGGAGCGGAAGCGTGCGTTACGGGACGTATATGCGATGGAGCCAGTCGCCCCAAAGTTCAACGCATGGTCCTCCTGCCCGATCACCTTTGATCGAAGGGACCACCCCACTAGCATTCGTCACGGCGGCTTTGCCGCATTGGTTCTAGACCCAATCATTAACGGATTTCATCTCACAAGAGTCCTCATGGACGGCGGCAGCAGCCTAAACCTGCTTTACCAGGATACAGTGCGAAAAATGGCCATAGATCCCTCAAGGATCAAGCCCACCAAAACGACCTTTAAAGGCGTCATACCAGGTGTAGAAGCCAACTGTACAGGCTCAGTCACACTAGGAGTGTTCTTCGGATCTCCGGATAACTTCCGAAGCGAGGAGTTAATCTTCGACATAGTCCCGTTCTGTAGTGGCTATCACGCACTTCTCGGGCGAACCGCATTCGCAAAATTCAACGCGGTACCGCACTATGCATACCTCAAGCTCAAGATGACAGGCCCTAGAGGAGTAATCACGGTCAATGGGAACACTGAACACTCCCTCCGAACGGAGGAGCACACGGGAGCGCTCGCATCAGAAGTACAAAGCAGCCTCTCTAGGCAGTTCTCCAGTTCGGCCTTCAAAAAGCCGGACACTGTTAAGCGTGCCCGGAGTACCCTACAACAAGACCGCCTGGCACGTTCTGAGCTAGCATAGCAATGCAGCCCCAGCCCTAGCCCTCGCGATATAGCGAAACCAGTGCTTCACGTACATAACTACACTCTTGAAATACCATGGGCACAGGGGAAGGGGCACTATCACGACACGCCCGAAATACGGCTTAAACCGCACCAGGGGCTGCCGGATTCCTTTTTTTTCTTTTTTTCTCTTACTCTCAGGACTCCATACTTCGGATGACCCGTTCAGCAATTCAACTGCCGCACAAACGATGCAAGATCCAGGAAAGCAGACAAGCCACGCCGCATTATGGAACTCCTAGGTGGTCTCTATTGCGAGGAGTATACCTGTTTTTTAATACAATTCCGCGGCCTGCCCCTGGCCAGCACATGTTAAATAGTCCAATTTTTGCTTATCACACTATTTGTATCGTTCCGCTTTCATAGCAGCCTTTCTATAAACAATGCATAGCTTTTTGTCTATTTTTTGCATTATCCTCTTTTTATATATATGTTATCAATAACATGTTGCATCCGTACACTGTGGTATGGCAAAAATACGCCAGGGGCTTCAGTACCCATCAATATGGCGTGAGAAGTCCGTACACTTTCACAAGTGCGGCACCCCGAACTTATAGCACTATATGCATCGGCTCCGAATCATGATTTGGGTCAATAGTTGGGTTTGCCCGGCTCCTATGTTTTGGTGCCTTACGTTCCGCTATATCGGCTAAGGTAGCACTAGGAGAACTACTGCAATTGTGCCCCAGTTGAGCTGGGCTGAGCACCTCAGTAGAGAAAGCTAAAACTGACTGTCATGATGAGGCGAGAGACCGGTCGCTGTTCGAGAGGTTTTTCGAGTCCTTAAAGACTTATGCCGCTTCAAGCAAGGAACCGGCTTTGTCCGGCTAAGGCGTGGATAGCACCCCGAACTCGGTCTTCCGAATACTAGGGGCTTCGCCAAAATTTAAAATTATAGAGTTCTATGGCTAAGTGAGAGTGTTCAAGCATTATAGTCCGATTGCCTTGTTCGTTGTGCTGAGCGCCTCCCTTGACGGACCCAATCATGGGAAAAAGAGCGCTCAGGTTTATCTTGAACACCCCAGCACTAGTGGCCTGGGGGCAGAAGCCGACGACTGGCCATCTCTCAATTTTTTGATAAACGGCCACACAGAAAGTAATATTTTAAATTCAAGCATTGCTTAGCGCATATGAACAAGTTTTCAGCACACAGGATAACACGAGCGAGTTCATTCAAAAATTACATCCTTGGTGCATTCATCCGCCATAAGGCGGGCACCGGCCAGAACATCCTTGTAATAGTTCTCGGGCTTGCGATGCTCCTTCCCCGGCGGCGGCCCGTCCCTCACAAGCTTCTCACTGTCCAGCTTACCCCAGTGGACCTTTGCACGGGCAAGGGCCCTACTGGCACCTTCGATGCAGACGGAGCGCTTGATGACCTCGAGCCTTGGACAAGCCTCCACCAGCTGCCGCACCAGTCCGAAGTAGCTCCCAGGCAGGGCCTCTCCAGGCCATAGCCGAACTATGAAGCCCTTCAGGGCCTGTTCGGCCGCCTTGTGGAGCTCGACCAGCTGCTTCAGCTAGTCGCTCAAGGGCACAGGGTGTCCGACCTCAGCATACTGAGACCAGAACACCTTCTTCGTCGAGCTGCCTTCCTCGGCTCGGTAGAATGCGGCGGCATCGGATACGTTGCGGGGAAGATCTGCGAATGCCCCTGGAGAGCTCCGGATTCGGGTAAGTAACAAGTAGTTTACTTTTATATGTCTGCTTTGCATAGAGAATGCCTTACCCGCCGCTATCTTTTTCACCGCATCCAATTCTTGGAGGGCCTTCTGGGCTTCAGCCTTGGCAGATTTGGCAGTTTTAAGGGCCGCAGCATGCTCGGACACTCGCGTCTTCGAGTCGAGCTCCAAACTCTCATGTTTTTTCATGAGAGCCTGAAGCTCTTGCTGCACCTCGCCGACCTGCGCCTCAAATTTCTCCCGCTCGGTGCGCTCTGTGGCCGCTCTCTTCTTGGCCTCAGACAGCGCCTGCTTGAGGATCGCCACCTCAGTTGTGGCCCCTACAATAAGCAGTATACTCCTATTATTTTTTTCAATTGCGTCTTCTTATAGGCATTTTTTTCCTATAAGGTATCTCTTACCTTCTTTCTCCTCGAGCTGCCGTTTGGCAAGGCCGAGCTCTTGCTCGGTCCGCTCGAGGCCCTGCTTCAGGGAACCCACCTCCGCAGTCAGTGCGGAGGTGGCCAGCAGCGAAGCCTGCATACGTATATTGACTCCTTTTTAGTTAGACTCCTGCGATATTTAATAGATCCTCTATTCGGCTTTTCTTTCCGAACGCCAAACAGAGCATCAGGGGCTACTGTCTACGCAGTAATATTTTTACATATTTCTACTTACCTCGAAGCCTGTTAGAAGGCTAGCAGAAGCTTCAGTAAGTCCGCTTTTGGCGGACCGAACCTTCTGGACCACCGTACTCATGATGGCACGGTGCTCCTCGTCGATGGAGGCGCCCTTAAGCACCTCCAGCAGATTGTCCAGCGCCTCCGGTTGGACGGAGGACGCCGGCTCAATAGGCTTGCTCCTCTTGGCAGGAGTTTGCTTGCCGCGGTCCGGAACCATTGATGATTCTGGCACAGTGTCTGGCTTAAAGCCAGACTTGGAGCCCTGGGGGGTCTTGTCCCCTTTACTCCTGGAGTCCGGGAGGTCGCCTCGCGGCTCCTCCTGGACCATCTCCTCTTTCCCCGGAGCTTGTCGCGACGCCACTTCGGCGTCATCCGCAGCACAGGGGGAGGCAGCGGGCGGAACTGAATTCACGTTCGATGAATCCAGGGAGTCGCTCGACGACTCGTCGAGCCCGTCCTTGGGCGGGCTGCATGATTATATTCGACATTAGGGAAAGCTGTGCAACAAAAGGAATATCATGAGTTACTCTGGTATCCGAACACTTACGATTTCGCCGGACGCTTGGCCCTGTCCGGCCACTCCTCTTCGTCCTCGTCGGCGTCGGGGGCGTAGTCCGGCGGAGGGGTTTTCCTCTTCTTGGACCCTTCGGCCTCCCCTACTAGGGCGGCCTTCATCTTCTTTCCTCCCCCCGCTGGAGGGGGAGAGGTCTCTTCCTCCTCCTCCTCATCTTCACGGGAGGAGTGCGTCTCGGACTCATCGGACGACGAGTCCGACACCACCATATGCCGGGAACTCTTTCGAGTCCCCGTGGCCTTCTTCTTCTTGGCCTTCTTCTCCGGCACCACATAAGGTGCCGGAACCAGCAGCTTCACTAGGAGAGCAGGGGCTGGGTCTTCGGGCAAGGGAGCCGGACAGTTAATCAGTCCGGACTTCGCCTGCCAATCCTGTCAAAGGTGAGGGAGTTTAGATCCCGCATAGAGTCAAACTATGAAGAAAACTTAACATCCTGTAAAAGATGGAAATATTTTACCTCGCCAGCAGGACGCTGCGAGCTGAATCTGCGGTCTTCGGAGGCGGATGTGGGAGCCTCGGCGCCTTTGGTTAGCCCCTTCCAGACATCTTCGTACATCGTGTCGAAGAGCCTGCGCAGAGTCCGGTGCTGCGCCGGGTTGAACTCCCACAAATTGAAGTCCCGTTCTTGACACGGAAGGATCCGGCGGACGAGCATGACCTGGACTACGTTGAAAAGCTTGAGCTGCTTGTTCACCAGGGACTGGATGCATTTTTGCAGTCCGGTCACCTCTTCTTCGTCGCCCCACGACAAGCCCGTCTCCTTCCAGGACGTGAGCCGCGTAGGGGGTCCAGATCGGAATTCAGGGGCTGCGATCCACTTCGGATCACATGGCTCGGTGATGTAAAACCACCCTGACTGCCACCCCTTCAAGGTCTCCATGAAGGAGCCCTCGAGCCATAGGACGTTGGCTATTTTGCCCGCCATGGCACCTCCGCACTCCGCCTGGTTGCCGCGCACCACCTTTGGCTTGACGTTGAAGGTCTTGAGCCAGAGGCCGAAATGGGGGCGGATGTAGAGGAAAGCCTCACACACGACGATAAACGCCGAGATATTGAGGATGAAGTTCGGGGCCAGATCGTGGAAACCTAGGCCATAGTAGAACATGAGCCCGCGGACAAATGGGTGGAGAGGAAAACCCAGTCCGCGGAGGAAGTGGGGAAGAAATACTACCCTCTCATGGGGCCTTGGGGTGGGGAGAAGCTGCCCCTCCTCAGGAAGCCGGTGCGCGATGTCTTTGGACAGGTATCCGGCCTTCCTTAGCCTTTTGACATGGCCCTCCGTGATGGAGGAGACCATCCACTTGCCTCCTGCTCCGGACATTGTTGGAGACGGTTGAGGTAGGAAGTGCGGGCTTGGGCGCTGGAGCTCGGGTGCGCAGAAGATGGATAGGCAAAGGAGGAAGAAGGCGTAGGTAAAAAGGTGGATCCTTATCCCCTTGTATGAGCAGATGCGACTATGCGTCCCCACCAGCCTAGTAAAACTCGCTTGCCTCCCAAGCACTGTGATAAATGGCGGTGTTGGGTTTACCCACGTCCGTATTGATGAGAATCCCGCAAATGGGGGACACGATCTCTGCTTTGACAAGACGTGCCAAGGAAACCGCCTCGCAAAACACGCTGAGGTGGAAAAGTGAAAACGATCCGAATAAAGGCTTGGCCGTAGTGTGATGTCACGCTGCGGAATACGTCAGCAAATTATATTTGTGTTAATATTATTCTCTCTGTGGCAATACATGGAAACTTATTTTGCAGAGCCGGACACTACTCTTGGTGTTTACAAACTTTTATGAAGAATTTGGAGGAGGAACCCGCCTTGCAATGCCGAAGACAATCTACAAGCCGGACTCGTCGTCATTGAAGCCTGGTTCCGGGGCTACTGAGGGAGTCCTAGATTAGGGGGTGTTCGGGTAGCCGGACTATACCTTCAGCCGGATTCCAGGACTATGAGATACAAGGTTGAAGACTTCGTCCCGTGTCCGGATGGGACTTTCCTTGGCGTGGAAGGCAAGCTTGGCGATGCGGATATTCAAGATCTCCTACCATTGTAACCGACTTTGTGTAACCCTAACCCTCTCCGGTGTCTATATAAACCGGAGGGTTTTAGTCCATAGGACAACTTCATCATACAACAATCATACCATAGGCTAGCTTTTAGGGTTTAGCCTCCTTGATCTCGTGGTAGATCTACTCTTGTACTACCCATATCATCAATATTAATCAAGCAGGACGTAGGGTTTTACCTCCATCAAGAGGGCCCGAACCTGGGTAAAACATCATGTTCCTTGCCTCCTGTTACCATCCGGCCTTGACGCACAGTTCGGGACCCCCTACCCGAGATCTGCCGGTTTTGACACCGACAACGACAACACGCCACGGCGAGACCCTTGCCGGGCCCCCCGACAAGGCCCTCGCCAAAGACGCCGGCAAGACCACTGCCAAGCCCACGTCAACTAGGCTCCCACCGCCGTTCACATGCAGCTGCCAGCCCTACCAGCTAGGCGGGCACCTACGTGGCGACATGCAGCTCCCAGGCCAACTCATCAAGCGCCTGCGTGGCGGCATGCAGATCTTCCTGAAGGCTGCACCACCGCACCAACTCAGCTGCCTGCCTGCCTACATGGCACCGCACGCATCCCTGGCCGGGGCGCGTGTCAAAGCGAGGAGGAGCGGCGACGGACAGGACGGGCCTCGCCCCGTCCCCGATAAAGCAAGAGGACACCTAAGCGGTGCATTAAATGCACCTTGTCCTGTAATATGAGGGATAACCTCGTGCCACTATAGACCTTTCCACCTCCTGTGTGCCACTGTGGCAACTCCTTTTTCCTATAAAAGGAGCCCCGAGGTGACAAGGAGAGGGATTCGGCTCTTTCGAACCGCACGCTAACCACAGCTAGTTTGAGAGCTCAAGAACTCTCAGAAATACACCCACCAAAGCAGGACTAGGGTTTTACGCATCCTCGCGGCCCGAACCTGGGTAAACGATCCTTGTGCTGTCTACTAGCCCTGCTCTCCCCGCAACCCTGCACCCCGGCAACCGTAGTAGGGATTCATGTGATCCCATAGGTGTCGTTCCACACCGACATCCTTGGCGCGCCAGGTAGGGGGCGCAATTGTGAGATTCTGGTCTAGTAGTTAGCCTAGCAGTTCTTCGTCACCATGGCCCCTAAGAAGAGGACGACCACGGCGGTTGATTCGTTGGGAGCCGAACGACCCGTGCCGGTGCGGACGAGCAGCGGACCGGTCGTAGACAGGACCCGGGCCACGGCCCGCGAGCACCAGCATCGCCCAGGCAGTCGAAGCCTAGCGAGTGGCGTCGTTCGCGTGCCAGACGACCGGCTACACGTCACCGGATCCAAGGACGGAACTTGGCCCCCCGCAGGCGGCGCGGGGCCCTCTAGGGGCGTCGCTGTGCCGACTCCAGGCAGTGCGGCGACCTCCAGGACACCTACACCGGCGACCACCGCGCGTTCTTCCCATGGTGTGCATGCCGAGCAGCGTCACCACGATGGTGACCCTGGGCATCGCCGTGGGAAGAGCCTTGTGCGTCATTGACAAAATGAGGGGGGTCAGCATGCTCGCCGAAGCGCTGGCGAAAATGGCGCGCAACCGCTGGGTCGTGACGGAGCTCCTTCTAATGTAGTTAGAAGTCGAAGCGCGCCGCGATCCACGCAGCTGTCGCCGCCGCCCACGCTAGTGGAGGCTTTGGCACGCGCACAACTGCTCCTCGACTTCCCTCCTGCTGCGGAGAAGCTCGACGAGTGGAGGGCCACCATCCGGAGCCTCGTCGCCGTTGCAAAAAAAGACGATCCGCGACCGACGGGGCCCTCGGGCCGGCGCTCCATCGAGCCACCACATGCTGGCGCTGGGAGGACCGGGGGAGCTGCGGCCACGGTGCACTCTCCTCCTCCTCGCGGGCTGCTACCTCTTGAGCACTGCATTGGTTTTCCCCGAAGAGGAAGGGATGATGCAGCAAAGTAGCATAAGTATTTCCCTATGTTTTTGAGAACCAAGGTATCAATCCAGTAGGAGGCTACGCGCGAATCCCTCGTACCTGCACAAAACAAATAAATCCTCACAACCAACACAAATAGGGGTTGTCAATCCCTATAAGGCCACTTACGGGAGTGAGATCTGATAGATATGATAAGATAATATTTTTGGTATTTTTATGATAAAGATGCAAAGTAAAATAAAGGAAAAGTAAATAGCAAAGGAAATCACTAAGTAGTAGGAGATTAATATGATGAAGATAGACCCGGGGGCCATAGGTTTCACTAGTGGCTTCTCTTGAGAGCATAAGTATTCTACAGTGGGTGAACAAATTACTGTTGAGCAATTGACAGAATTGAGCATAGTTATGAGAAATTGAGAATATCTAGGTATCACTCATCGACCGCTATCCAGCATGCATCTAGAGTATTAAGTTAAAAACAGAGTAATGCCTTAAGCAAGATGACATGATGTAGAGGGATAGACTCATGCAATATGAAGAAAACCCCATCTTGTTATCCTCGATGGCAACAATACAATACATACCTTGCTGCCCCTACTGTCACTGGGAAAGGACACTGCAAGATTGAACCCAAAGCTAAGCACTTCTCCCATTGCAAGAAAGATCAATCTAGTAGGCCAAACCAAACTGATAATTCAAAGAGACTTGCAAAGATAACCAATCATACATAAAAGAATTCAGAGAAGATTCGAATATTATTCATAGATAGACTTGATCATAAACCCACAATTCATCGGCCTCAACAAACACACCACAAAAAGAAGATTACATCGAATAGTTCTCCACAAGAGAGGGGAGAACATTGTATTGAGATCCAAAAAGAGAGAAGAAGCCATCTAGCTACTAACTATGGACCCGTAGGTCTAAGGTAAACTACTCACACTTCATCGGAGGGGCTATGGTGTTGATGTAGAAGCCCTCCGTGATCGATGCCCCCTCCGGCGGAGCTTCGGAACAGGCCCCAAGATGGGATCTCGTGGATACAGAAAGTTGCGGCGGTGGAATTAGGTTTTTGGCTCCGTATCTGATCGTTTGGCGGTACGTAGGTATATATAGGAGGAAGGAGTACGTCGGTGGAGCAACCGGGGGCCCACGGGGGTGGAGGGCGCGCCTAGTGGGGGTGGGTGCGCCCCCCAACCTCATGGCCTCCTCTTTTCTTTCTTGACATAGGGTCCAAGTCTCCCGGGTCTTGTTCGTTGAGAAAATCACGTTCCCGAAGGTTTCATTCCGTTTGGACTCCGTTTGATATTCCTTTTCTTCGAAACCCTAAAACATGCAAAAAATAGCAATTCTGGGTTGGGCCTCTGGTTAATAGGTTAGTCCCAAAAATAATATAAAAGTGGATAATAAAGCCCAATAATGTCCAAAACAGTAGATAATATAGCATGGAGCAATCAAAAATTATAGATACGTTGGAGACGTATCACTAGCCACCGCGGGCGTCGGCCCGTCGCGACGACGCTTGTGATAACATCTCCATAGCGTTGTCCGACCCGCGGACCCTCCGCGACCAGCGCCAGGTCCTTAGGGAGCGAGCTGACGAAGATGCTCGAACCACCATCGAGCACCGGTGCGAAACGCACCGCCAGTCGGACAAGCGGGCGGGACCCGCTCTGGACCACCCAGCACCGGGGGCCCCGGCATCCTACCTTACGAGGTGGGTTGCCCGGCTTTTACTCGTGAGCTGAGGCAGTTCCAATGGCCGTCCCACCGCATGTTCAAGCCCGACGTCGGTGAGAAGTACACCGGCAAGACCCATCCATCCGAGTTCCTCAGCACCTACACCATCGTGATGCAGGCCGCTGGGGCTTGCGACGACAAGGTGCTCGCCAACTATTTCCTGCTGGCGCTCAAGCCCAATGTGATGTCTTGGTTGATGCACTTGCCGGTGGATTCCATTTCTTCCTGGTCAGATCTGTGCCATGAGTTCATTGGCGCCTTCACAGGAGGCCACCAAGCTCATGGCCAGGCCAGTGATCTGCATATCATTCCCCAGAAGGAAGGGGAGACCCTGCGCAAGTACATCCAGAGATTCAGCCGGGTGCAGTACAACATCCCCGACGTTCATCCTGCCGTTGTGATTAGCGCGTTCCACCATAACATACGCAATCGTAAAATGCGCGAGGAGATGACGATGACCAAGGTTAAAGATGTGGCCGAGCTCTACGTTCTGGCCGATAGGTGCGCCCGAGCTGAAGAGGGAAGGAAGTACCCCGGCGAAGACGCCAGCGCGGAAACCGACTCTACTGATGAAGACGCCGCCACCCCGACGAAGATGAGTCGGCGTCGCAACAGGAAACGCAAAGGCAAGGCCATGCTTGCCGTTGAGGGACCTGACGATACCGGTGCCAGCAAGAAGGTCAAGGCAGACGCCCCCAGCAAGGAGATTGCCGGGTGCGCCGCCTGCCGGGCCCTAGCGGCTACCGACAAGCCAGGAAGCTCCGGCAAGCAATACTGCAAGATCCACCGCACCAAGGGCCACGACCTCCAGAACTGCCGACAAGTCGAGCTGCTTGCTGAGAAGCAAAAGGCTGAGTACGAAAGGCGGGACAAGGAGAAGGACCAGGGCAGTTGAGGGAGTTCTGGATTAGGGGGTATTCGGATAGCCGGACTATACCTTCAGCCGGACTCCTGGACTATGAAGATACAAGATTGAAGACTTCGTCCTGTGTCCGGAAAGGACTTTCCTTCGCGTTGAAGGCAAGCTTGGCGATACGGATATACAGATATCCTACCATTGTAACCGACTTTGTGTAACCCTAACCCTCTCCGGTGTCTATATAAACCAGTGGGTTTTAGTCCGTAGGACAACATAGATAGACAACAATCATACCATAGGCTAGCTTCTAGGGTTTAGCCTCTCCGATCTCGTGGTAGATCTACTCTTGTACTACCCATATCATCAATATTAATCAAGCAGGACGTAGGGTTTTACCTCCATCGAGAGGGCCCGAACCTGGGTAAAACTTCGTGTCCCTTGCCTCCTGTTACCATCTGGCCTAGACGCACAGTTCGGGACCCCCTACCCGAGATCCGCCGGTTTTGACACCGACATTGGTGCTTTCATTGAGAGTTCCTCTGTGTCGTCGCCATCAGGAAGGATGCCTCGCCCCGTCTTTAAAGACGGCACCGTTGCTAAGGGAGCTTTGGCTGTCGGCCAAACCCTCCGGCTAGGTGGTTTTCTTATGACCGCCCGTTCGGCTTCTGCGCCGACGATGACCTCTCGAGCCATCGAAAACAATCTTCATGTCAGCTCGGAACTCGCCGAGCAGTTAGATCCAATGGAGCTCTCATCCATAAACGAGCTCTTGGATTGCTTCGCCGCCCTGGGAGTCGCTATGGATTACGACCAGATTGGGCCTAAACCCGATTTGAGAGAGATTAACTCTCCCCAAGTCACCCATCACGTTGCCGTGGTAGAGGGACAGTGCGGCGACCCTTCATCTATCTTAAGGACTCGTTACGTCCGGATTCCCGATCCCTCCGAGCCGGATACCCGCGGAAGAGAGGATATCACTCAAGACCCCAATTTAGAGTCAGGCGACAGACTGGATTCACTGGACAACATCCAGGAATCCAAATTTTCGAGTTCGGAAATTCCTCGGCCTCTGAGCCTCAGATGGGGTGAGGCTTCGGATTCAATTCCACCCACCCACCCGAACATTAGCGATCTATCCCAAATTAGGCAAGAGCCCGAAGAAACAGTACATCATTACTGGGCCAGATTCCTCCTGGTTATGAACAGGATAAAGGACTGCCGCGAGGAAGACGCGATTTCATTCTTCTGCAATAATTGCATGGACAAGGGAATCCTCAACGCCATAAGTCGCCATGATATTACACGCTTCCCTGACTTGGCGTCCATAGTACGAAAGTACTGTGCGATGGAAAGTGCCTGGAAAACCGAAATAACATTTTGGGACAATCCGGCCCTGAATGCAAACCCAGTCCGAAATAAAAGGGTACACCATCGCCAGACACCCGGGTCAAACACCAAAAAGCAAAAACCCTCCACAGGGCATGGAACTGTATTGGAAGGATGCTTAATGGACCTTGTAAAATTCATAGTACAGAGGATGCCACACCAACTCACAGCCTTAGAGCATGTTGGATACTCCGGCAGGTGGCCAAAATTGGCGAAAATCTCCTAATTCCGGAGGCCAAAGAAAGCCACCCCAGAGACACCAATACGGTATTAACAGTCTTCGAGACTTTCGCATCAAATAATATGCGAAAAAAGACACTCCGCAGCCTTGCCGAAGTCTACCAAGTAGCAACAATAAATCCATGGAGTGACACGGCTATTACCTTTAGCGCCAGTGATGAACCTAAATTCCGAACAGCCCGAGCACCAGCCACATTGGTCCTTAGTCCAATAGTGGACGGCTTTCGTCTTACCAAGGTACTCATGGACGGCGGCAACGGATTGAACCTCATTTATGAGGAAACCCTTCAAAAAATGGAAATAGACTGGAACTGCATTGAGCGAAGCAGCACAACCTTTAGAGGAATAATCCCCAGTCGGGAAGCGCGCTGTACAGGAAAAATCACACTAGATGTGGTGTTCGGCACGTCGGATAATTATAGGTCCGAAGAGGTCACGTTCCATGTGGCTCCGTTCAGCAGCGGTTATCACGCTCTGCTAGGGCGGGAAGCATTTACAATCTTCCAAGTAATACCCCATTACGGGTACATGAAGCTCAAGATGCCCGGGCCCAACGGGATCATCACTCTCGCTAGTGATCCGGACATAGCACTCCGTGCCGAAAACAAGACAGCCGCACTGGCCCTTCAGGCACTATCTGAAGCCCTAGCGGCTAAGGAACTGACTGCGCTGCGCTCCATGGTGAATAGAGACGATGTGGTACTCGACAAAAGATCCAAGTCCACCTCCTTTAAACCGGCGGACGAAATAGTCAAATTCCAGGTCCATCCAACGGACCCCAATAAAACAGCTTCCATCGGGGCACATTTAAACCCTGATGTAGACGCCGCACTGCGGGAGTTCCTATGAGAGAACTGGGATATTTTCACCTGGGACCCTTCAGACATGCCAGGAATCCCACGCAGGCTGGTCGAGCACAGCTTAAATATCCAAACAGGATTCAAACCTGTCAAACAGGCTCTTCGGCATTTTTCCGAACCTAAGAGACAGGCCATGGGAGAGGATCTAGCAAAGCTATTGGAGGCCGGATTCATCAGAGATATAAAACATCCGGACTGGCTAGCAAACCTGGTGATGGTACCAAAGAAGGACAAATCCTGGCGCCTGTGTGTTGATTTTAAAGACCTTAACAAGGCCTGCCCAAAGGATCCCTTCCCCCTCCCCCGCATCGATCAAATTATCGATGTTACCACAGGACACAATTCGTTGTGCTTCCTCGACGCATATTCTGGCTACCATCAAATCAAGATGGCAGAACCAGACCAAGCCGCAACGGCATTTATCACACCATACAGCCCATTCTGCTTCAACACGATGCCCTTCGGGCTCAAAAACGCCGACGCAACATATCAGCGCATGATTCAGACATGTCTGGCAAGCCAGATCGGCAAAACAGTGGAGGCATATGTAGATGATGTGGTCGTCAAAACAAGACATGTTGAATCTCTAGTAGATGACTTGAGGCTCACATTTGTTAACCTCCGAACATACGACATCAAGCTCAACCCAGAATTATAAACAACCGTGACGCAATGGGCCGGATTGCAAAATGGGCCATTGAGCTCCTCCCGTTTGACATAACTTATAAGCCACAGCGAGCCATCAAGTCACAAGTCTTGGCCGACTTCGTCGCAGAATGGACGGAGGCCGAACTCCCTAAAGAGTACGACACATATTCAAATTGGATCATGCATTTCGATGGCTCCAAGATGTTGGCCGGATTGGGGGCTGGCGTCGTTTTGACGTTCCCCATAGGAGACACAGTTCAATACGTACTCCTGATTATGTACACGGACTCCAACAATGCAGCCGAATATGAGGCCCTTTTACATGGTCTCCGGATGGCAGTATCCATGGGCATTCAATGCCTAGAGGTGCGCGGGGATTCGAACCTCGCAATATCCCAAATAAATGGAGACTTCGATGCCAAGGATCCAAAAATGGCAGCTTACCGCAACGCCGTCCTAAAAATGTTAGCTCGGTTCGAGGGGCTTGAATTTCACCATATAGCCCGGGAAAATAATCAGGCGGCAGATGTCCTGGCACGCATCGGCGCAAAACGCGATGTAGTCCCCCCAACATCTTCTTGGAAAGGTTGTTCAAGCCATCCGTAGCATGGGAAGGGGAGCCGAACAATAACAGCCCGGACCCAACCGCACTGCCCGACACCGAACATTCTGACACAATTGGAGGCTCTGCCAATGAAATAACACCTTCAGCCCATGTAATAATGGCCTTCATTGCCCCATGGACAGAACCATTCCTCGCCTACCTTATTAGGCAGGAACTCCCCGAGGACCAAAACGAGGCATGCTGCATCATGCAGCGATCCAAAGCCTACAAAGTCCACGAGGGAGAACTTTATAGGAAAAGCACTACCGGAGTCCTTCAAAGGTGCATCTCCGAAGAGGAAGGGCGGAATCTCCTGGCTGAAATTCATGCTGGACTCGATGGTCACCACGCTGCAGCTCGGTCCCTTGTGAGCAAGGCTTTCCACATAGGCTTTTACTGGCCGACGGCCCGGGCAGACGCCCAGGATTTAGTCCAACGATGCACCGGTTGCCAGCTCTTTGCAAACCAAAGCCTTATGCCACCCACCGCCCTCCAAACTATCCCCATCACTTGGCCCTTCGCGGTCTGGGGGCTTGACATGGTTGGACCCCTTAAAGGCGGAACCCACAAGCAAAAATACTTATTGGTCATGGTGGATAAGTTCACCAAATGGATAGAAGCCAAGGCTGTTAAGACGGCCGAATCCGGACCTGTGATAGACTTTATATCCGAGGTTGTACACCGTTATGGCATCCCCCACAACATCATCACTGATAACGGCACGAACTTTACGGCCGACGAGGTAAAACTCTGGTGCAAAAACATGGGCATCAAGCTCGATTATGCTTCCGTCTATCACCCACAAACTAATGTCCAGGTCGAACGTGCAAATGGTCTTATCATGAGCGGCATTAAACCCAGATTAGTACAGTCCCTCACGGAATCCAACACGCACTGGGTAGAGGAGCTCGACTCCGTACTCTGGGGGCTACGGACCACGCCGAATCGCACCACCGGATACACACCATTCTTTATGGTATACGGCGCAGAGGCAGTTTTGCCTTGCGACATAATTCATGACTCACCTCGAGTGCGCATGTACGAAGAAAGAGAAGCCAAGCTCGATCGGCGGGATAGTTTGGACGCATTGGAGGAGGAGCGTGATGTGGCAAAAGCTCGTTCCGCATTCTATCAACAGCAGGCTCGACGATACCAAAGCAGAGAAGTACGGGCCAAAAATTACAATGTTGGCGAATTAGTTCTACGCCTGCCGGACAAGAAAAAGGACAAACTCAAGCCCAAGTGGGAAGGTCCCTTCATAATTGACCAAGTTCTGACTGGTGGAGCGTACCGCCTGCGAAATGCATCGGATAACCGACTCGAGCCGAACCCATGGAACGGAGCCCGTCTCCGAAGATTCTATGCCTAGCGCCGGACTCTATGTTCGTCTCCTTCCTCTGTCCATTTTTATATACTTTCTGTCTTACATTCCTCTTCTTCTCTCTCCATCTCTTATAACCTTTAAAAGATCATAAAGTGACGCGCTATCCGCGCTCACTAAACCTGGGGGCTTCTTTAAATAGAAGCTTATTCATACAGGCTTCATGCCCAACACATGTGTCACACTTCCGCATGTACCTTTTATTCACCATTATATGCATCGATATGACTTATGTTTTAGCCAAGCTTGGTTGCCTGGCTCCTGTGCTTACCCCTACGTTCCCGATTGTTTGGCTAGGTGGTAAAGGGAGCACCTCTGCGATTGTTACTGCCGGGTCAGCCGGACGTGTACCTCAGACTGGGTGAAGCCGAAAGCTAGCGTTCTTAAGGGAATATTCGGTCGGTGAACTAAAGATGATCTTTTTTATTTATCTATATGCCCCCAGACGTTTTTCCTGCGTTTCTTTTTGCAGCATGGACATGCACTTTAGGGCATGCCTCCCAGGGAAAGGAACCCCTAACGGAACTATTCTCCCTAGAAGATGTTTCTTACTAACCATGTAATATAACATAACTAGTCGGGCACTTGTCTGTTCATGCACTAATGACCCCTATGCCTAGTCTCCATGCATTCCTCGGTTCCTATATAACCGCATGAGAATTCGGACACACTCCGGACCGTCAGGTCGCGATGCTGAAGCGACAGGGTCGGCCATGACAAATGATCTACAATCCGGCTAGAAGGCATCATAAATGTCAATTAAATTACATAGTCATTTTGACTGACTGTATTCCTCTTCAATACCATCTAACAGGCTGTCTAATTTACAGTCCTACTGGGAATACTTTGTGGCCAACTCTACTTGGCCGTATACTAAGCTTACAGGGATCTCCTTCCCATCGGGCCCTATAGGACCGACCTCGGCCATATGGATGGGGTTAGCCTTTGAGTACCGTGTCTTCACCATGGCCCAGGCCTCCCTCGCGCCCTGACGGCAGGCTGATATCTTCCACAATCGGAAGCGCCGCCGTGCTCCCTTTAGCTTATTCGCAAGCTCTCCAAGATCTTTGGGCATGGAGACGGATGGCCACAAGGCCTGGGCGACGCCTTGCATCGCCTGCCGAACTCGATCGAGCAGTTGCGAGAGCTCGGGAAGAAGGTCACCCGTGGAACCGGGCATCTCCTCTGCAGGATGACCTGTTAGCACGCCTACAGACATTGCTCTATTAGTCGATTTCCCTGCCGAACTTTCTTTCAAAGGTTCGTTCAAGCACTTACTAAATATGCCGCGCCAAAGCCGCTGATTCTCCCTCACGGAGTCTGACAGCTGGGCACGAACATCTTTCAGCTCGACGCCTAGCTTGGTGTTGGCATCTTGGAGATCGTTCTTCTCCCGCCTCACCTTTGTCAGCACCTTCTCACTAGCCTTTAGCCAGCGTAGGAGGTGTTGCATTTCCGGATTCGATCCGGTGCCATCTGCAATTTCATTTATCAGATTTGCACCCATGCCGTGCTTCGTAAAATACTTATCTTTCGAAGTGTATATTACCAGAGGGGGTCTCCTTGGGCTCCCCTGCCACGGCTAGTGCGGCCTCAAGTTGGGCTTTGCACTCTTCCAGCTCCTTGGACAGTAGGGAATTCTTTTCGGTAAGAACCTGCATAACAAATGACCCTTAAATCAGTTATTCTAACTGTTTCAAGTCTCGTGGGCTAATGGTATGTATATAATTACCAAAATTTTCTTACCCGTATGTCTTTTACATATTGCTCCGTGGCTCTGGCTAGACCATTTTGAGCAGCACGGAGGTACGCATCTCCCGAATGAAGGCATCCAACACCTCTTGGGAGAAACAAGCATCCCGAAGAACTATCCGGCGACGCCTGTGGTTCATGGCACTCTCCACCTCGGAATTGGTGGCAGACAGCCTATCCGCATCCTCTGTCGGAGGAGCGTCCGGTGCGCGCCTCGTGTTCGCCTCCGCTTCCGGACCAGGCTTTGGAGCCTGGCTGGCGGAGGCGCGATTGGCAGCCTCTCCGGATATAGTCCGGCGAGGTCTCTTTGTCCTGAAGAGAGCACGAGTGTCAATGTGCCTCGAAGGTATAACACTTGAGATAGGGGGCGCGCCATACCTTTGTGCTGACGCCTCGGTCCGGACTGCACTTCTTTTTTGCCCACGGGGCCCGGCGGCCCCTCGTTGGCTTGTCGCCGTAGGTTCAGCCTTCCGCCTCAAAAACCTCCCCTGCAAAGTTTGGTTGTAATCAGGAAACTAAAAACACGAGAGGGCGGACACCTATTCGAGGTACTGGGACTTCGATCTCAGTTACCTGGGAGGCCGGAATTAGCCCTGGGTAATCGACCGTAATGGCCACCAAGGCGTTGTCCTTGCTCAATTGATGAAACACTCCATCAATCAGCTCCACAGATATGTCCGGATCCTCTTGAGAGGCCGGGTCGAGGGACCATCCTGGGTCCTCGGGTTGTGGAGGAGGGCTGCTTATTTCCTTAACAGCCCGGCGCAGTTCATGCGTTGGAGTCGTCAGACTGAATATTTAACAATGGGAATACAAAACAGATGTGCAAGTGAATGCCACCACTTACCCAGCTTGGGGGATTGTGGAGAATCCGCCCTGTGGGTTGACGCGGATAAACTCCTCCTCTTCTCCCTTATACAAGGTGGACAAGATCTTTAGTGGAGCGGCAACTGAATCCGGCCCCTTACGGCCGTAGCGGGTGGCGTCGTCCTCCCCGTTGAAATCCCACATGGGGTGGCTTCTATACTGAAGCGGCTACACCCCCCGCATGATGCATTCGGTCATAACCCCGATCATGGTTAGTCCAGAATGGGCTAACAATCTTATTCGGCCCATAAGGTAAATGATGTTCCTGTCACTTTCCCTCTGAGGGCTCCGTGGACGCCAGCTTAGGCGCTTCTTTAAGGGGACACTGTCGAATTCAGGGAGGCCGATCCGGACAGGATCTGGCAGCGGGACGTCTTCTATGTAGAACCATTCCGAGGGCCAGTCTTCGGACGCCTTTTTTGGGGTTCCGGACAAATATCCGGTCCCGACGATGCGCCACACTTCGGCTCCGCCCACTTGATACATTGACCCCTCCTTAGAGCGGGGCACAAGGCAGAATAACCTTTTCCATAGCCCAAAGTGAGCCTCGATGCCTAAAAACGGCTCGCAGAGGGCTAGGTAACCCGCGATATGCAAAACGGAGGCTGGCGTGAGATTGTGTAGCTGGAGGCTGTAGAACTCCAGCAGCCCCCGAAGGAATGGATGGATTGGAAACCCGAGCCCCCTTATTAGATAGGGGACAAGGCATACCCGCTCTCCTTTGGAGGGATTGGGGGCACTCTCGCTTGCTTTCCGCCGTTATAGATGGCAAGTCCGGCTCGAACCGGGACCATATAGGCCGGGGGGAGGAATCCCTTGGTCTGGAGCGTCACTAGCTCGCTATGCGGGATGGAGCATCTCTCCCAGTACCCAGGCTGAGGGCTGGAAGGGCGAGAGGAGGAGTTGCGATGGCTGGCCATGGTAGAATGGGCCTTTGTCGGATGCGCTCTGATGAACACTCGCGAAGGGGGGAAGATGTGGTTTGGATCTAAATCCTCGTCCCCTTAAATAGGGAGTTCATTTACGTGGCTAAGGGTGTGAATGTAAAAACACTCGGACTTTTCATATTCGTTTGACACGTGGGAAGCGACCATTATTGGGCGTAGAAGCCAAGGAGCACAACATCTACAAGAAACCGAACTTTATTCAACAGGTACACGAATTTGGGGGAGAACCTACCTTGCAATGCCGAAGACAATCTACGCGCCGGACTCATCGTCATTGAAGCCTGGTTCGGGGGCTACTGAGGGAGTTCTGGATTAGGGGGTGTTCGGATAGCCGGACTATACCTTCAGCCGGACTCCTGGACTATGAAGATACAAGATTGAAGACTTCGTCCCGTGTCCGGAAAGGACTTTCCTTGGCGTGGAAGGCAAGATTGGCGATACGGATATACAGATCTCCTACCATTGTAACCAACTTTGTGTAACCCTAACCCTCTCCGATGTCTATATAAACCGGAGGGTTTTAGTCCGTAGGACAACATAGATAGACAACAATCATACCATAGGCTAGCTTCTAGGGTTTAGCCTCTCCGATCTCGTGGTAGATTTACTCTTGTACTACCCATATCATCAATATTAATCAAGCAGGACATAGGGTTTTACCTCCATCGAGAGGGCCCGAACCTGGTTAAAACTTCGTGTCCCTTGCCTCCTGTTACCATCCGGCCTAGACGCATAGTTCGGGACCCCCTACCCGAGATCCGACGGTTTTGACACCGACAGCGGTGCTGAGGGATCCGGCAAGAAGCGTGGCGACCAAGGAGGCCGCCAGGGCAAGGACAACCAGCAAGGGAGGCCCGCCCGGGGCCGCGACAAGAAATAAGAAGACGACGGTCACGACGAGGACGACGAGTCTAGTGAGCAAGGGTTCCAGAAGGCTACAGAGGCCATGTGCGTCGATGGATGCACCTCGCTGCATACCTCTCACCGCCGGCTCAAGCAGTGGGCGCGTGAGGTTACAGCAGCAGAGCCTTCATTCGACGCTCAGAAGCCGCTGAAGTGGTCCAGCACGCCCCTCATCTTTGACGCCGAGGACCACCATGACCGCACTATCACGGTCGGGTGTTTTCCATTGTTGGTCTCGCCAACAATACGCAACCTTAGGGTGAACAAGATGTTGGTTGACGGCGGGGCCGGCCTGAACCTGATCTTGCCTGCCGTGATCAAAAGGTTGCAAATCCCTGATGGAGACCTCGAGGAAACGAGCATGTTTCAAGGGGTCAATCCGGGGAGGAGCCAGTCGAAGGGAAAGGTCACACTGCCCGTGACATGTGGAGGAGAGTTGAACTATAGGACAGAGATGATCGTCTTCGACGTGGCCGATATCCCCTTGCCCTACAACGGGATCCTCGGCTGGCCGACATTGGCCAAGTTCATGGCGACGTCACACTACGCCTACAACATGCTGAAGATGCCCAGGCCGTTGACCATCATCTCCGTCCCCTCCGACAAGAAGGACACGCTGATCTGCGCCGACCAACTCTACCGGGAAGCAGTTGCAGCAGCTACCGTCAAGGCACCTGCTCCTGCCGCTGACGGCCCAGGAGGGAAAAAGGAGCCCGGCAAGACCTCTCGCACCCACTTCGGCAAGCGCACCTCCTCGGAGTGTTGTGCTACCGTTGAGGACGTGCCAGAGAGCTCTACCGACAAGGGCAAGAGATCCAGAGCCGAGCCGCCGCAGACCAAGAAGGTGCCCATCGGGGAGGATGGCACGGGAGGGGCCTTCATCATAGGCTCCACCCTCGACATCAAATAGGAAGGCGCGCTCGTCACCTTCCCGCGGGCAAATGTCGACGTGTTTGCATGGCAAGCGTCTGACATCCCCGGTGTTCCCAGGGAGGTGATTGAGCACCACCTAGCTGTCTGCCCACGCGCGGCCCGTCAAGCAGAAGGTCAGAAAGTAGGCTCTAGAAAGGCAGGAGTTCATCACAGAGGAGATCAGGAAGTTGGAAGCGGCATGTTTGGTGAGAGGGGTGCTCCACCTGACGTGGTTGGCCAATCCAGTAGTGGTGCGCAAGGCAAATGGGAAGTGGAGGCTGTGTATTGATTACACACATATTAACAAGGCCTGCCCTAAGGACCCCTTCCCGTTGCCGCACATCGACCAGATTGTTGACTCCATGGCCGGGTGTGATCTGTTATCATTCCTCGACGCCTACTCAGGCTACCACCAAATCTTCATGACAAGAGAGGATGAAGAGAAGACGGCATTCATCACCCCATGTGGTATGTATTGCTTTTTACGGATGCCTTTCGGGTTGAAGAGTGCTGGCTCAACGTTTGCAAGAGCAGTCCAAATTGGTTTTGAACCTCAGCTCCATAGAAATATGGAGGCCTACATGGATGACATAGTGATCAAAACCAAGGACGGGCCAACTCTTGTGCAAGACCTGGAAGAGACATTTCCTAACCCGCGCAAGATCAACCTCAAGCTGAACCCTGAGAAGTGCGTCTTTGGCGGTCCGTCCGGCAAGCTTCTCGGATTCTTTGTGTCGCAGCGTGGGATTGAGGCAAACTCATACAAGATCAAGGCTATTGAGCATATCGAGGCGCCCAAGTGGATCAAGGATGTGCGTTGGCTCACCGGCCGCGTTGCCGCCATGAGCCAGTTCATCTCCAAGTCCGTCGAGCGCGCCCTTCCCTTCTTCAAAATATTGAAGAAGGCAGGCCCAATAGAGTGGACACCAGAAGCTGAGGCAGCACTGCAGGATCTGAAGAAATACCTTTCCTCCACGCCGATACTGGTTGCGCCTAAACCACAAGAGCCATTGCTGCTGTATCTGGCGGCGACGAATCAAGTGGTCAGCGCCGCACTAGTGGCACAGAGGGAGGTCGACGAGGAGGCAACAATGGTGGCAGAACCAGCGGATGGCAAGCCAAAGATTCCCTCGGCAGGGCCTGGTGCCGGCAAGGCGTGGCCCCCGGCAGAGTCTGGTGCCATCAAGGCAATGCCCGCGCAGTCGAGTGAAGTGGTGCCAAAGAAGAAGATGATGCAGCACCCGATTTACTTTTTCAGCTCCCTCTTGCAGGAGGCTAGGTCGAGGTATTCCGGCGTGCAAAAATTGCTCTTCGGCCTCCTTATGGCCTCGAGGAAGCTGCGTCACTACTTCCAGGCCCACGAGATCACTGCTGTCACCCACCTCCCATTGCAACGGATACTGCACAACCCGGACACAACCGGAAGGATTGTGGAATGGGCCTTGGAGTTGTTAAGTTTCGGTTTGAAGTTTGAAAGTACCTCGACAATTCAGAGCAGAGTCTTGGCGGAATTCATCGCAGAATGGACCTCGACGCCCGACGAAGAAGTCCAGGAGACCACTCTCCCCGGCAAGGAAGCAGACCGCGACTGGATCATTTACTTTGATGGGGCCTTCTCGCTGCAAGGCGCCGGTGCCGGTGTGCTACTCGTCGCACCCACCGGAGAACACCTCAAGTACGTGATCTAGATGCACTTCCCCAGGGAGATGTCCACCAACAAAACTACCGAGTATGAGGGATTGCTTGCCGGTCTCAGGATCGCGGCAGACCTCGGGGTTAAGAAGCTCATCGTCAGGGGCGACTCGCAGCTCATTGTCAGACAGGTCAACAAGGATTATCAGAGCCCATTGATGGAAGCCTACGTAGATGAGGTGAGGAAGCTGGAGGAATGCTTTGATGGTATCCAAGCGGAGCACGTCCCCCGAGCGGAGAACGACATCGCCGATTACGTGTCAAAGCGTGCCGCTTTCAAGCTACCTGTGGAACCAGGTACTTTTTGCTCCGGTTAACTCAACCATCCGTCGAACCATCAGCGGGGCAGAACAAGCAGAGGAAATCAGGTCCTGGCAAGTACTTTCCTACCGAGCCCCCTGGGGCCACCGGCAAGGGTGCTGCCGCAGACGCTGAGCCTGCCCAAGAGCGACTGGCTCTGACAAGGCGTCAAGCCCTGGCCGTAGAGACAACCGCTCTCATGGCGGAAGAAATGCCTTTGGTCCTTGCCGTCGAGCCCCAGGCTTCAGCATGGGCGCAGCATACCGTCCACTTCCTCCAAATAGGGGAGCTTCCTGAGGAGCAGGAAGAATCAGAGAAAGTAGCCCCTTGGTCCGCCCTGTACCAGTTCGTCGATGACGTCCTGTACCGGAGGAGGACAAACAGTATGAAACTCAAGTGCATCCCCCAGGAGGAAGGACTGGAGCTGTTGGCGGAGATACATGGAGGCATATGTGGCTCCCACATAGGGTCAAGGGCCCTTGCCGGGAAGGCATTCCGACAAGGTTTCTTCTGGCCCACCGCCCTCCAGGATGCGACGACACTAGTAACCAAGTGTGAAGCGTGCCAGTTCCATTCAAAGAAGCTTCATCAGCCGTCTCAAGCCCTTCAAACAATCCCTCTCTCCTGGCCATTCTCGGTCTGGGGGCTCGATATACTGGGCACTTTCCCCCGCGCTGTCGGGGGCTTTGAGTACTTGTACGTTGCGATCAACAAGTTCACGAAGTGGCTGGAAGTGGAAGGAGTGAGGAAGGTGACTGCTCAGTCAGCCGTCAAGTTCTTCAAAGGACTGGTCCGCCGTTTTGGTGTGCCAAACAGAGTCATCACCGACAACGACACGTAGTTCACAAGCCACACCTTCATGCAGTACATCCAAGACCTCGGCAGCAATGTCTGTTTTGCTTCCATGTCACATCCACGGAGCAACGGCCAAGCAGAGAGGGAAAATGCTGAAGTGTTGCGAGGCCTGAGAACGAAGACCTTTGAGAAGCTGCACAAGAGTGGAAGGCACTGGATTGATGAGTTGCCCGCGGTTCTTTGGTCGATCAGGACGACACCAAATCGAGCCACCGGCCAGACACCTTTTGCCCTGGTATACGAGGCAGAAGCAGTTCTCCCCATGAAACTCATATATGGGTCACCTCGACTGCTCGCTTATGATGAGCTTGAGCAAGAGCCGTTGCGCCAAGATGACGCGACGCTCCTTGAGGAAGATCGTCTTCGGGCGGCTGTGAGAGCGGCACGCTACCAGCAAGCCTTGCGCCGCTATCATAGCCGCAAGGTTCATGCCCGAAGCGTTGAGGAAGGCGACCTTGTTCTTCGGCGCATTCAGTCGGCCAAGAATTCCAACAAGTTGACGCCGAAGTGGGAAGGCCCTTATCGGGTAAAGCGAGTCACCAGGCCCAGCGCAGTCCGCCTGGAGACCGAAGATGTCATCCCAGTGAGCAAATCCTGGAACATCGAGCATCTTCGCAAGTTTTACCCATAAGGCGCGGCTTGCCTGGCCTCCCGGCAAGCCACCTTTTGTACATGCTTTGCCGACAAGGCATGTGACCCTTTGTACAAAGCTAGTCGCAGACCCTGAGCATAAATAAATGAAGTGCTGGCGCCCTAAGTTATAGCATGCATGCTAGGTCGAGTCTCTTCCTTGGTTAGGGTTGATAGTGCTTAGCAGCGACTAACACCTAGCCTAGAGGTCGAGTGCGTGTCTGTCTGTTCCTTTGTTGTCCTCCTTTGGTTCACAGGGCACGTGAGCACTTCTGCTGAGCTACTCGGAAAGAAGGAAACGGACCGGCGCCCCGACCCCGGCAAGCCAGAGTTGCCGAGGGCTGCAAGCACAAGGATCCAACCGCGGCAAGATGAGATTGCCAAGGGCTGCGGATCCAGATAAGTGTTTTATCCTCTATCATGCATTTCAGAACCGGACTGGGGCATGTGAAACCTCGTTTTTATGTCTAGCCTGTCGTGCTCCCCTTTTTCCTATACCTAGGGATTATTTCCTGGGTCCGGATTTGGTCGTAGCTGCGGCGGCAAGGGGGTGGGACGAGGAGCCTAAAAGCCCACTTCATCCCTGCCTCCGCCAAGGGCGCGAGGACGGTCGAGTGGAGTGGGGGGGGGGACGGCAAGGCCTATTGCCGGGCGAAAAACGTTTATCTTAAAACAATAACAAGGATCCGCTCCTTGTCGCGGGATTTACCCGTGAACGAAAAACCTGGCAAGCATCCCTTTTTCATTAAAAACATCCCATACAGGTACAGTTCGTGCGAGATGAAAAACATGAGCAAGGGGATTACAAGTTTTAAATTTAACAAAGGCCCGCAGACTTACAAACTAAAAAAGAGATAAGATGCCCATGATCCCTTTCTTGTCCCTCTCCTCAGGAGGCAGGTCAAGGAGGCGAAAGGGCAAAAGGGGTGCCTAGGAGAGCTACGAGCAGCAGAAAGCACCAAGAGAACATCTCGGTGGCCACCCACGGGTAGGCCGGTGATGACGGTGCTGGAAAAGGAGCTGGAAGACGAGGCGGCAGGAATGGCAATATGCGATGAAGGCGTCGGTGCCCGCGTACTCTGAGTTGACGGCCTTGCCGCCCACCCTCTTCCTCTTTCGCAGCCTCCCGACGCCAGCCGCCCAAGGAGACAGCCCCGCAAGGTTCAAGGAGCTGGCTCTACCCCCAGCCAGCTTCTACCGGAGGAGCGGCCAGGTGCAGATGCTGCTACTTCCGCACCCGCCCAGGCGCGGGGCATCCGACGCCTAGTCAGACTCATCCCCGCTATCCACCCCGTTGTCCTCCTCGCCGCTCTCGCTCGAGGACGAGCTTCCATCGTCAGAATCTCCACCAGAGGAGCTCTCCACGCAGCATTTCAGACGAGTTCCCAAGTCTCTGAAGACCTTGACGGAGAGCAAGTCGTCCTCCATTAACTTGAAGTAGAGGACGAGCCCCGCCGTCAGGCTGTGGATGCGGGTGAACGTCTTCCATCCACGGCGGAGATACATAACTCGAGGAGCCGGGAAGTCGACGTCGACCCGTGAGCCCCCGTTCCCGCAGCCCCTCATGTGCAACCTGAGGGTCTGGGGCAGGGCACGCTCCATCAACCGAGCGAACGGAGTGGGGAGACGAAGACGATGACGCGGGGCTCGGCGGAGCCTGATGAAGAACTCGCAAGGCTGGTCTTCAACGTGGCCCTCCATCGGGAAGGGAATCATTGGCAGGGGCGAGGCCGGCGCGCCGCCTGATGTCTACTACACAACCTTCTTCTTGTAGACGTTGTTGGGCCTCCAAGTGCAGAGGTTTGTAGGACAGTAGCAAATTTCCCTCAAGTGGATGACCTAAGGTTTATCAATCCGTAGGAGGCGTAGGATGAAGATGGTCTCTCTCAAGCAACCCTGCAACCAAATAACAAAGAGTCTCTTGTGTCCCCAACACACCCAATACAATGGTAGATTGTATAGGTGCACTAGTTCGGCGAAGAGATGGTGATACAAGTGCAATATGGATAGTAGATAATAGTTTTTGTAATCTGAAATTATAAAAACAGCAAGGTAGCAAGTGATAAAAGTGAGCGTAAACAGTATTGCAATGATAGGAAGTAAGGCCTAGGGTTCATACTTTTACTAGTATAAGTCCTCTCAGCAATACTAACATAATTGGATCATAAAACTATCCCTCAACATGCAACAAAGAGTCACTCCAAATTCACTAATAGCGGAGAACGAACGAAGAGATTATGGTAGGGTATGAAACCACCTCAAAGTTATTCCTTCCAATCAATCTGTTGGGCTATTCCTATAAGTGTCACAAATAGCCCTAGAGTTCGTACTAGAATAACACCTTAAGATACAAATCAACCAAAACCATAATGTCACCTAGATACTCCAATGTCACCTCAAGCATCCGTGGGTATGATTATATGATATGCATCACACAATCTCAAATTCATCTATTCAACCAACACAAAGGACCTCAAAGAGTGCCCCAAAGATCTAACGGAGAATCACGACGAAAACGTGTGCCAACCCCTATGCATAGGTTCATGAACCCGCAAGTTGGTCACCTTAACATACATCAAGTGGCACGCGGTATCCCATTGTCACCACAGATATCCACGGCAAGACATACATCAAGTGTTCTCAAATCTTTAAAGACTCAATCCGATAAGATTACTCCAAAGGGGAAACTCAATTCATTACAAGAGAGAAGAGGGGGGAAGAAACATCATAGGATCCAAATATAATAGCAAAGCTCGCGATACATCAAGATCGTATCATGTCAAGAACACGAGAGAGAGAGATCAAACACATAGCTACTGGTACATACCCTCAGCCCCGAGGGAGAACTACTCCCTCCTCGTCATGGAGAGCACCGGGATGATGAAGATGGCCACCGGGGAAGGATTACCCCCTCCGGCAAGGTGCCGGAACGGGTCTAGATTGGTTTTTGGTGGCTATGGAGGCTTCTGGCGGCGGAACTCCCGATCTATCTTGCGTTCTGGAAGTTTTAGGTCACGTGGAGTTATATAGGTGCAGGAAGTACGTCAGGGGAGCCACGAGGGCCCCACGAGACAAGGGGGCGCACCCTAGGGGGGTGGGCACGCCCCCACCCTCGTGAGCACCTCCTTCCTTCCTTGACGTGAGGTCCAAGTCCATCAGGTGTGTTTCCTTCCAAAACTAACTTCTCCAGTTGATTTTGTTCCGTTTCGACTCCGTCTAATATTCTTTTTCTTCAAAACACTGAAATAGGCATAAAACATCAAATCTGGACTGGGCCTCCGGATAATAGGTTAGTCCCAAAAGTAATATAAAAGTGGATAATAAAGCCCAATATTGCCTAAAACAGTAGATAATATAGCATGGAGCAATAAAAAATTATAGATACGTTGGAGACGTATCAAGCATCCCCAAGCTTAATTCCTGCTCGTCCTCGAGTAGGTAAATGATAAAAAAGATAATTTTTGATGTGGAATGCTAGTTGGCATAATTTCAATGTAATTCTTCTTAATTGTGATATGAATATTCAGATCCATAAGATTCAAGACAAAAGTTCATATTGACATAGAAATAATAATACTTCAAGCATACTAACAAAGCAATTATGTCTTCTCAAAATAACATGGCCAAAGAAAGTTATCCCTACAAAATCATATAGTCTGGCTATGCTCCATCTTCACCACACAAAATATTTAAATCATGCACAACCCCGATGACAAGCCAAGCAATTGTTTCATACTTTTAATGTTCTCAAACTTTTTCAATCTTCACGCAATACATGAGCGTGAGCCATGGACATAGCACTATAGGTGGAATAGAATGGTGGTTGTGGAGAAGACAAAAAGGGAGAAGATAGTCTCACATCAACTAGGCGTATCAACGGGCTATGGAGATGCCCATCAATAGATATCAATGTGAGTGAGTAGGGATTGCCATGCAACGGATGCACTAGAGCTATAAGTATATGAAAGCTCAACAAAAGAAACTAGTGGGTGTGCATCCAACTCGCTTGCTCACGAAGACCTAGGGCATTTTGAGGAAGCCCATCATTGGAATATACAAGCCAGGTTCTACAATGAAAGATTCCGAGTAGTATATGAAAGTGACAACATAGGAGACTCTCTATCATGAAGACATGGTGCTACTTTGAAGCACAAGTGTGGTAAAAGGATAGTAGCATTGCCCCTTCTCTCTTTTTCTCTCATTTTTTTATTTTTTATTTGGGCCTTCTCTTTTTTTATGGCCTCTTTTCTTTTTCTTTTTTTATTTGGGCTTCGTTGGCCTTTATTTATTTATTTTTCGTCCGAAGTCTCATCCCGACTTGTGGGGGAATCATAGTCTCCATCATCCTTTCCTCACTGGGACAATGCTCTAATAATGATGATCATCACACTTTTATTTTTTCTTACAACTCAAGAATTACAACTCGATACTCAGAACAAGATATGACTCTATATGAATGCCTCCGGCAGTGTACCGGGATATGCAATGACTCATGAGTGACATGTATGAAAGAATTATGAATGGTGGCTTTGCCACAAATACGATGTCAACTACATGATCATGCTAAGCAATATGACAATGATGGAGTGTGTCATAAACAGAACGGTGGAAAGTTGCATGGCAATATATCTCGGAATGGCTATGGAAATGCCATAATAGGTAGGTATGGTGGCTGTTTTGAGGAAGGTATATGGTGGGTTTATGGTACAGGCGAAAGTTGCGCGGTACTAGAGAGGCTAGCAATGGTGGAAGGGTGAGAGTGCGTATAATCCATGGACTCAACATTAGTCATAAAGAACTCACATATTTATTGCAAAAATCTATTAGTTATCTAAACAAAGTACTACGCGCATGCTCATAGGGGGATAGATTGGTAGGAAAAGACCATCGCTCGTCCCCGACCGCCACTCATAAGGAAGACAATCAATAAATAAATCACGCTCCGACTTCATCACATAACGGTTCACCATACGTGCATGCTACGGGAATCACAAACTTCAACACAAGTATTTCTCAAATTCATAACCACTCAACTAGCATGACTCTAATATCACCATCTCCATATCTCAAAACAATTATCAAGTATCAAACTTCTCATAGTATTCAACACACTCATAAGAGAATTTTATTATTCTTGAATACCTAGCATATTAGGATTTTAAGCAAATTACCATGCTATTTAAGACTCTCAAAATAATCTAAGTGAAGCATGAGAGATCAATAGTTTCTATAAAACGAATCCACCAACATGCTCTAAAAGATATAAGTGAAGTACTAGAGCAAACAACAAACTACTCCGAAGGATATAAGTGAAGATCAATGAGTAGTCGAATAATTATGAAACTATGTGAAGACTCTCTAACATTTAGTAATTTCAGATCTTGGTATTTTATTCAAACAGAAAGCAAAGCAAAATAAAATAACATTCTAAGAATAGAAAACATCATGTGAAGAATCAAAAACTTAGGATCAACCGATACTAACCGATAGTTGTTGAAGAAGAAAGGTGGGATGCCAACCGGGGCATCCCCAAGCTTAGACGCTTGAGACTTCTTGAAATATTATATTGGGGTGCCTTGGGCATCCCCAAGCTTGAGCTTTTGTGTCTCCTTAATTCCTCTCATATCACGGTCTCCCTAAATCTCAAAAGCTTCATCCACACAAAACTCAACAAGGACTCGTGAGATAAGTTAGTATAAACCATTGCCAAAACCTTATCATACTCTACTGTAGCAAATCACTAAAGTTATTATTCAACATTGAATACTAAATGCCTCTGCATATTTAACAGTCCTATCATCAAATAGAATCATTAAAGAAGCAAACATATGCAAACAGTGCAAACATAACAGCAATCTGCCTAAACAGGATAGCCTGTAAATAATGCTGCAACATCCATACTTCCATAGCTCCAAAAATTATGAAATAAAATTCCCACTGTAGTAAATTTATCAGATCTTAATATTCAAAAGGTTTGAACATTTTATCGCATTCTGAATTTCTAGGGAATTATACCAACAGCGGTAAACTTTCTGTTTTCGAACAGCAACATGTATACTTGTAACATAGGCATAGTAAAGGCTATCAATGCCACTTTTATTGAAATAAAAGATGCAAAAAATTGTTCTAAATAAAAGCAAGAAAATCATAACAAAATAAAATGATGCTCCAAGCAAAACACATATCATGTGGCGAATAAAAATATAGCTCCAAGTAAAGTTACCGATGAACGAAGACGAAAGAGGGGATGCCTTCCGGGGCATCCCCAAGATTAGGCTATTGGCTATCCTTGAATATTACCTTGGGGTGCCTCGGGAATCCCCAAGCTTAGGCTCTTGCCACTCCTTATTCCATAGTCCATCGAATCCTTACCCAAAACTTGAAAACTTCACAACACAAAACTTAACATAAAACTCGTAAGCTCCGTTAGTATAAGAAAATAAATCACCACTTCAAGGTACTGTAATGAACTCATTATTTATTTATATTGGAGTTAAACCTACTGTATTCCAACTTATCTATGGTTTATAAACTATTTTACTAGCCATAGATTCATCAAATAGGTAAACAACACATCGAAAACAGAATATGTCAAAAACAGAACAGTCTGTAGTAATCTGAATCAAACGTATACTTCTGGAACTCATAAAATTCTCAAATAAATTTCTGGACCTGAGGAATTTATATATTAATCATCTTCAAAAAGAATTAACTAAATATCACTTTCCAAATAAAAATTGCAGCAATTCTCGTGAGCGCTAAAGTTTCTGTTTTTGACAGCATGATCAACAAGACTTCCCCCAAGTCTTCCCAAAGGTTCTACTTGGCACAAACACTAATTAAACATATAAAACCACATCTAAATAGAGGCTAGATGATTTATTTATTACTAAACAGGAACAAAAATCAAGGAACTAAAATAAAATTGGGTTGCCTCCCAACAAGCGCCGTCGTTTAATGCCCCTAGCTAGGCATGATGATTTCAACGATGCTCACATAAAGGATAAGAATTGAAACATAAAGAGAGCATCATGAAGAATATAACTAGCACATTTAAGCCTAACCCACTTCCTATGCATAGGGATTTTGTGAGCAAACAATTTATGGTAACAATAATCAACTTGCATAGGAAGGTAAAACAAGCATAACTTCAAAATTTTAAGCACATAGAGAGGGAACTTGATATTATTGCAATTCCTACAAGCATATATTCCTCCCTCATAATAATTTTCAGTAGCATCATGAATGAACTAAACAATATAACCAGCACCTAAAGCATTCTTTTCATGATCTACAAGCATAGAAATTTTACTACTCTCCACATAAGCAAAATTCTTCTCATGAATAATAGTGGGAGCAAACTCAACAAAATAACTATCATGTGATTGAAAATTAAGATCAAGATGAAAAGTTTCATGGTTATTATTATTCTTTAAAGCATACGTGTCATCACAATAATCATCATAGATAGGAGGCATGCTTTCATCATAATAAATTTGCTCATCAAAACTTGGGGGACAAAAATATATCATCTTCATCAAACATAGCTTCCCCAAGCTTGTGGCTTTGCATATCACTAGCATCATGGATATTCAAGGAATTCATACTAACAACATTGCAATCATGATCATCATTAAAATATTTAGTGCCAAACATTTTATAGATTTCTTCTTCTAGCACTTGAGCACAATTATCCTTTCCATCATACTCACGAAAAATATTAAAAAGGTGAAGCGTATGAGACAAACTTAATTCCATTTTTTGTAGTTTTCTTTTATAAACTAAACTAGTGATAAAACAAGAAACTAAAAGACTCGACTGCAAGATCTAAAGATATACCTTCAAGCACTCACCTCCCCGGCAACGGTGCCAGAAAAGAGCTTGATGTCTACTACACGACCTTCTTCTTGTAGACGTTGTTGGGCCTCCAAGTGCAGAGGTTTGTAGGACAGTAGCAAATTTCCCTCAAGTGGATGACCTAAGGTTTATCAATCCGTAAGAGGCATAGGATGAAGATGGTCTCTCTCAAGCAACCCTGCAACCAAATAACAAAGAGTCTCCTGTGTCCCCAACACACCCAATACAATGGTAAATTGTATAGGTGCACTAGTTCGGCGAAGAGATGGTGATACAAGTGCAATATGGATAGTAGATAATAGTTTTTGTAATCTGAAATTATAAAAACAGCAAGGTAGCAAGTGACAAAAGTGAGCGTAAACGGTATTGCAATGATAGGAAATAAGGCCTAGGGTTCATACTTTTACTAGTGTAAGTCCTCTCAACAATACTAACATAATTGGATCATAAAACTATCCCTCAACATGCAACAAAGAGTCACTCCAAAGTCACTAATAGCGGAGAACGAACGAAGAGATTATGGTAGGGTACGAAACCACCTCAAAGTTATTCTTTCCAATCAATCCGTTGGGCTATTCCAATAAGTGTCACAAACAGCCCTAGAGTTCGTACTAGAATAACACCTTAAGATACAAATCAACTAAAACCCTAATGTCACCTAGATACTCCAATGTCACGTCAAGCATACGTGGGTATGATTATACGATATGCATCACACAATCTCAGATTCATCTATTCAACCAACACAAAGGACCTCAAAGAGTGCCCCAAAGATCTACCGGAGAATCACGACGAAAACGTGTGCCAACCCCTATGCATAGGTTCATGAACCCGCAAGTTGGTCACCTTAACATACATCAAGTGGCACGCGGTATCCCATTGTCACCACAGATATCCACGGCAAGACATACATCAAGTGTTCTCAAATCTTTAATGACTCAATCCAATAAGATTACTCCAAAGGGGAAACTCAATTCATTACAAGAGAGAAGAGGGGGGAAGAAACATCATAGGATCCAAATATAATAGCAAAGCTGGCGATACATCAAGATCGTATCATCTCAAGAACACGAGAGAGAGAGAGACCAAACACATAGCTACTCGTACATACCCTCAGCCCCGAGGGAGAACTACTCCCTTCTCATCATGGAGAGCACCGGGATGATGAAGATGGCCACCGGGGAAGGATTGCCCCCTCCGACAGGGTGCCGAAACGGGTCTAGATTGGTTTTTGGTGGCTACGGAGGTTTTTGGCGGCGGAACTCCCGATCTGTCTTCCGTTCTGGAAGTTTTAGGTCACGTGGAGTTATATAGGTGCAGGAAGTACGTCAGGGGAGCCACAAGGGCCCCACGAGATAGGGGGGCGTGCCCTAGGGGGGTGGGCGCGCCCCCCACCCTCGTGAGCACCTCGTTCCTTCCTTGACGTGAGGTCCAAGTCCATCAGGTGTGTTTCCTTCCAAAAATAACTTCTCCTTTTGATTTCGTTCCGTTTCGACTCCGTCTGATATTCCTTTTCTTCAAAACACTGAAATAGGCATAAAACAGCAAATCTGGGCTGGGCCTCCGGTTAATAGGTTAGTCCCAAAAGTAATATAAAAGTGGATAATAAAGCCCAATATTGCCTAAAATAGTAGATAATATAGCATGGAGCAATCAAAAATTATAGATACGTTGGAGACGTATCACCATCCCGTCCTCCTCTTCCCCGAACGCTACGGCCTCTGCCCCGGCCTCGCTCACGGCCTCGCCCCTCCCCCTTCCCCTCGCGGTCGGTTGCACCACCACGGGTTCAGGAGGGGGAGGGACGCGCAGTCGAGCGGCGACCCTCGCCGCCACCGTCGAAGGACCAGGTTCCCTCTCTCCATGGCAGGTGAGAGGAAGGAGCAGAAGCAGAAAGAGATAGAAGATGGAAGAATGCGGGGTGCCGTTTCCCCCTTTCTCCTCTTTATAAAGGAATGGGGTTGAGGCTCGGCCGCCCCGCTCGGCCAATCCAGACACCGAAGGCGCGTGGAATCAGGACCGACCCGCTGCCCAACCAGCGGCGACCCGGTTTCTCGCCTCCACCGTTTGCCACCACCAGGACGCGTGGCAGACGTGCATAACCGAGGGGATGGGTGAGGCGGCCTCTCCACTCCCTGTGATCGTGGGGAGTGGATGCCTTGAAGACCGCACCCCGACCCTGCTCAGTAAATGAGCCGCGCCTCCACGCCTCCCTCTTTTTACGGGGAAGACGCGAGCCACCTCTTTACAGCGGTGTGACGCATGCGTGTGGAAACCGCCCCATGCATGCTGCCCACATCACACACACCCCTCCACGCCACGCCACGTGCGCGGGTCGTGGGGGGCGGGGCGCACGAAGAATCTTACCACGGTAAAAACCGCCCCACCTGCCCACGCACCGTTTTGGGCCTGGCCCAACAATGTGTTGCGCTTATGTGTGGCCCAGGCCCGGGGGCTCCTGTCGGTGTACAAAAATAGGGGCGCATCTTTGTACCCCTTTTCCTGTGCACGGGCAGTCAGAGCCGCGCCCACGGCCACACCAAGCAGAATGAGGGAGGTGAGCCAAGGTAAGATCGAAGCCCAAGACAATCAAAGCAACGCCAAGGCCAAGACCACAAAGAGCAGAGGGACGAAGCAAGTTCCCCCGGCAAGACCCTTGCCTGGTGGCCTCAGTGGCCCCGGCAAGACTCTTGCCGGGACAGCTCGCCCCGCACCAACAGAGCGAGCCACCCTTGAGTCCACGGCCCCCAGTACCATCATCAACGTGGGGCCAGGGCTCGGGAAGGCACCCCTGTGGTGGCATGCTGATCTTTGTGAAGACATATTCAAGATCAGATTAGAAGACGATGATCCTCGGCAAGATCCTTGCCAAGGAAGGCCACCAGAGCCCCGACAAGATCCTTGCTGGGGACGACAACATGCCACGGCGAGACCATTGCCAGGCCCTCCGGCAAGGCCCTCGCCAAAGAAGCCCGCAAGACCACCGCCAAGCCCACGTCTACCAGGCTCCCACCGCCGTTCACATGCAGCTGCCAGCCCAACCAGCTGGGCGGGCAACTACGTGGCGACATGCAGCTCCCAGGCCAACTCATCAAGCGCCTGCGTGGCGGCATGCATATCTTCGTGAAGGCTCCACCACCGCGCCAACTCAGCTGCCTGCCTTCCTACGCGGCACCGCATGCATCCCTGGCCGGGGCGCATGTCGAAGCGAGGAGGAGCGGCGACGGACGGGATGGGCCTCACCCCCGTCCCCGATAAAGCAAGAGGACACCTAAGCAGTGCATTAAATGCACCTTGTCCTGTAATACGAGGGATAACCTCGTGCCACTGTAGACCTTTCCACTTCTCGTGTGCCACTGTGGCGACCCCTTTTTCCTATAAAAGGAGGCCCGAGGCGACAAGGAGAGGGATTCGGCTCTTTCGAACCGCACAATGACCACAGCTAGTTCGAGAGCTCAAGAACTCTCAGAAATACACCCACCAAAGCAGGACTAGGGTTTTACGCATCCTCACGGCCCGAACCTGGGTAAATGATCCTTGTGCTGTCTACTAGCCCTGCTCTCCTCGCAACCTGCACCCCGACAACCGTAGTAGGGATTCTTGTGATCCCATAGGTGTCGTTCCACACCGACAGTTTATTTGCACTGGCCGCCAACTTTGACAACCAGTGTATATGATATGCTGCTTTGTTCCCTATATTTGCACTGGTGGCGAACTTTGATGCCCAGTGGATGTAATATGTGTAATAGCCGTGATAGCCTAGCGTAAGTTGCTTGCTTATTTATTTCCTTGTTGTCTTGTTTATTTGTTAGCTTGTAGTCAGTGCAGTTCTTTTTCCGTGGTTTGCTAGTGGCCGCAATAAACTATTTTTTAAAACTAGGCCACAATAACCATGGGCTACATATTTACTGTAGTTACCATGGGCCTTGTACAGGCTGTAGAAACAATGGGCCGTCTAAGGGCCGTAGAAACAATGTGCCTTCTACGGGCCGTAGCATCAATGGGCCTTCTACGTGCCGTATGATGGATAGGCCAAACATGGGCCAATAACAGACCGCATTATGGGGTGTAAACGGGCTAGATTTGGAATCGTCCATTCATGGGCCGACAATAACGGGCCGTCGTTAATCGGCCGTATTTGATGATGCTATGAAAACTGCCTGAGGGAGTCCTGGATTAGGGGGTCTCCGGACAGCCGGACTATATACTTTGGCCGGACTGTTGGAATATGAAGATACAAGATTGAAGACTTCGTCTCGTGTCCGGGTGGGACTCTACTTGGCGTGGAAGGCAAGCTAGGCAATACGGATATGTATATCTCCTCCTTTGTAACCGACTTTGTGTAACCTTAGCCCCCTCCGGTGTCTATATAAACCGGAGGGTTTTAGTCCGTAGGACAAGATACAATCATACCATAGGCTAGCTTCTAGGGTTTAGCCTCTCCGATCTCGTGGTAGATCAACTCTTGTAATACCCATATCATCAAGAATAAATCAAGCAGGACGTAGGGTTTTACCTCCATCAAGAGGGCCCGAACCTGGGTAAAACATCGTGTCCCCTGCCTCCTGTTACCATCCGCCTAGACGCATAGTTCGGGACCCCCTACCCGAGATCCGCCGGTTTTGACACCGACATTGGTGCTTTCATTGAGAGTTCCTCTGTGTCGTCGCCGTTAGGCTTGATGGCTCCTTCTATCATCGATAGCGATGCAGTCCAAGGTGAGACTTTTCTCCCTGGACAGATCTTTGTGTTCGACAGCTTCGCACTGCAGGCCAACTCACTTGGCCATTTGGAGCAGATCGAAAGCTACGCCCCTAGCCATCAGGTCAGGTTTGGAAGCCTAAATTACACGGTCGATATCCGCGGAGACTTGATCTTAGACGGATTCGAGCCCCTGCCTTGTGCGCCACGCGGTCACGATGAGTACGATTTAGCTCTACCATCGGACCGTATTTAGGAGATCGCACCGGCAGCCGCTCCGAGCCTCAATTTGGAGCCAGTTGCACCATCCATGGACAAGTGGATAGACCCTGCCACGGAGGCCGTACCCTCAGCGGCGATCGAGCCGAATATCGACCTTACCCTTCACGAGAGCCGTGTTGCCAAACTGCCGGATCCTTCCCCGGCCACGGACTCCGAACCGCCTGCGCCCGTGCCTATCAAATCCGACTGGGCGCCGATCATGGAGTTCACCTCCGCGGATAACTTTCAGCACTCACCCTTCGGCGACATACTGAATTCATTAAAGTCTCTCTCCTTGTCAGGAGAGTCCTAGCCGAACTATGTCCGGCAGGATTGGGATGCGGATGACGAAGAAATTCGCCGCCCACCCACCACCCACTTATTAGCCACTGTCGATGACTTAACCAACATGCTCAACTTTGACTCCGAAGACATCGACGGTATGGACGATGATGCAGGAGACGAACAGGAACCACTGCCCACAGGGCACTGGACGCCCACTTCATCACATGACGTATACACGGTGGACACACCAAAAGAAAACGATGACGAGGAACGGAAGGACGCAACGAAGGGTTGTCCCCTTGAGAAGCAGTCAAAGCGGCAGCGTAAGCGCTGCTCCAAATCCCGCCTCGGCAGAAACAATGATCAGATAGACCCAGTGTTAGAGCAGGGTGAACCATCGCCGGACCACGGCAACACGGGAATCAAACCAAACAACCCGACTCTGTCAAAGATAATAGTCCGGACGACATCACACCGGACAGACTCCCGGAGCAACAGAATGCCCATCAAAGGCTTGTTGCCACTGTGAGGAGTCTAAAAAAGCAGAAGCAAAGGCTCAAGGCTGCGCAAGACACACTCAGAATCAGATGGAGTAACGTACTCAACACAACAGCGAAGTACGGCGGTAATCGCCCCACCAAGAGCTACCCAAAGTGGAAGTTGCTACCTGAATTCGATGAGGAGGCCTTAGATCCCCCGCAACCAAAAATTAAAATGGCCATCTGGCCGGATAGACGACCTCACGGCCAACATAGAGCGGCAAACAACGCCGCACATAAGCCAATACGTGATCCACGCGAGGGCTCGCATCAAAAGGACGGCACAACCAGATCCATCTATGGACCACGCAAGCGCACTCCAACATACGATGCAACACAACAAACATTCGAACACCATGGTACACCCAGATACAGGGGTGCCGCACACCCCCTATGTTTCACCGACGAGGTACTGGACCATGAATTTTCAGAGGGATTCAAACCCGTAAACATAGAGGCATACGACGGAACAACAGACCCTGGGGTCTGGATTGAGGACTATATCCTCCATATCCATATGGCTCGAGGAGATGATCTTCATGCCATTAAGTATTTACCCCTCAAACTCAAAGGGCCAGCTCGGCACTGGCTTAAAAGCCTCCCCGGAAGCTCCATTGGAAGCTGGGAAGAGCTCGAAGACGCTTTTCGGGCAAATTTTCAAGGGACTTATGTCCGACCTCCGGATGCGGACGATTTAAGTCATATAACCCAACAGCCCGGAGAGTCAGCCCAAAAGCTTTGGAACATGTTTCTTACTAAAAAGAACCAAATAGTCGACTGTCCGGACGCCGAAGCCTTGGCAGCTTTTAAACACAGCGTCCGAGACAAATGGCTTGCCAGACACCTCGGCCAAGAAAAGCCGAGAACAATGACAGCATTAACAAGCCTCATGACCCGCTTTTGCGTGGGCGAGGACAGCTGGCTAGCCCGGTGCAGCACCAACGACCCAAGTACATCCGAAGTTAGGGATGGAAACGAGAAATCACAATGCAGCAAAAATAATAAGCGCCGGAATAAAGAAGACAACCCGAAGAGCACGGCGGTAAACGCCGGATTCAGAAGCTCTCGGCCAGGTCAGCAAAAGCCGCCCTCTAAAGGCGCCAGAGATGAACTGTCCAGCCTAAACAAAATTCTGGACCAAATATGTCAGATCCATAGCACCCCCGATAAACCTGCAAATCATACCCACAGAGAATGTTGGGTCTTCAAGCAGTCTGACAAGCTCAACGCCGAACATAAGGGGCAGGATACACCAAGCGAAGACGAGGATGGGCCTCGCAAGCAAAGCACTGGGGAACAGAAGAAATTTCCACTAGAAGTCAAAACAATAAACGTGTTACACGAGATAAAGGGAAGAAACAAAGCAGCACTCCCAGATAAATATGCCCAAGGGCCTATCACCGCGGAATTCTGCCACTGGCCGTCTCAACCGATCACCTTCGACCATCAGGATTACTCGGCAAGTATTCAACGTGCAGGATGGGCTGCCTTGGTATTAGATCCAATAATTGACGGATACGACTTCACATGAGTCCTGATGGACGGTGGCAGCAGTCTCAACCTGATATATCAGGACACAATCCGCAAAATGGGGATAGACCCAACAAAAATTTGCCACAACAATACTACCTTTAAAGGAGTAACGCCAGGCCCAGGGGCTCATTGCACGAGCTCCCTGCTACTAGAGGTTATATTCGGCTTCCCCGATAACTTCCATAGTGAAAGTTTAACCTTCCACATTGCTCTGTTCCAAAGTGGCTATCAAGCACTACTTGGACGCGAAGCTTTCGCTCGCTTTAATGCAATACCGCATTATGCTTCCCTCACGCTTAAGATGCCCGGTCCACGTGGCATCATTACAGCAAATGGAAATATTGAGCGATCCCTGCGCGCCGAAGAGAGTGCGGCTGCCTTGGCAGCCGCACACTAAAACGGCCTCACCAACTAAAGCATTCGATAGGTCGTCAAGACTACAGACACGGTTAGACGAGTCCAATGCAGCTATATGTTTTTCATACAGGTTTGATGGCCACACCCCTATTACAAATACAAGGGGCTCAATGCGCGCAGACAAGTGGCAATTTTTACTCATCTTGAATTGTACATGGTTTCTTTAAACCTGCCTTTTGCACGACAATTTTTCACCTAAGTTCCTCTCTTTTACAGATGACCATCATGCTACACCCGTCCAGGATACGGCACAATGGAGACACAAGCACAGACGTGCAGCAGGGACCCATTCCAAGGATTCTTTTTAGATTAAAACCCTGCGTAAACCTTTCTTACTGTCTCTTGTTGATACACATCCCACGGATTCTCAGTACTATTGAGAAGGATGCTGACGTCTTGGCATGTGGCCACGTCAGAATAATGCACGTACCTGGACACCAAGGGCTTCTTACAAAGGGCACTATTTAGGCCCGGTTTATACCATAAAGACCGAATACCTTAGGGAGTGTTCGGCGTCGCGAGTTTGGCCTTATATGCATCAGTGATAACCCACAAGTATATGGGATCGCAACAGCTTTCAAGGGTAGAGTATTCAACCCAAATTTATTGATTCGACACAAGGGGAGCCAAAGAATATTCTCAAGTATTAGCAGCTGAGTTGTCAATTCAACCACACCTGGAAACTTAGTATCTGCAGCAAGGTGTTTAGTAGCAAAGTAATATGATAGTGGCGGTAGCGGCAACAAAAGTAAAGACAGCAAAAGTAATGTTTTTGGTATTTTGTAGTGATTGTAACAGTAGCAGCGGGAAAGTAAATAAGCGTAAACTAGTATATGGAAAAATCGTAGGCACTGGATCGGTGATGGATAATTATGTCGGATGCGGTTCATCATGTAACAGTCATAACATAGGGTGACACAGAACTAGCTCCAATTCATCAATATAATGTAGGCATGTATTCCGTATATAGTCATACGTGCTTATGGAAAAGAACTTGCATGACATCTTTTGTCCTACCCTCCCGTGGCAGCAGGGTCCTATTGGAAACTTAGGGATATTAAGGCCTCCTTTTAATAGAGAACCAGAACAAAGCATTAGGACATAGTGAATACATGAACTCCTCAAACTATGGTCATCACCGGGAGTGGTCCCGATTATTGTCACTTCGGGGTTGCTGGATCATAACACATAGTAGGTGACTATAGACTTGCAAGATAGGATCAAGAACTCACATATATTCATGAAAACATAATAGGTTCAGATCTGAAATCATGGCACTCGGGCCCTAGTGACAAGCATTAAGCATAGCAAAGTCATAGCAACATCAATCTCAGAACATAATGGATACTAGGGATCAAACCCTAACAAAACTAACTCGATTACATGATAAATCTCATCCAACCCATCACCGTCCAGCAAGCCTACGATGCAATTACTCACACACGGCGGTGAGCATCATGAAATTGCTGATGGAGGATGGTTGATGATGACGATGGCAACGAATCCCCCTCCCCGGAGCCCCGAACGGACTCCAGATCAGCCCTCCCGAGAGGTTTTAGGGCTTGGCAGCAGCTCCATATCGTAAAACGCGATGATTTCTTCTCTCTGATTTTTCTCTCCGAAAGCAAATATATAGAGTTGGAGTTGGCGTCGGAGGGTCAACAGGGGGCCCACATCCTTTCCACGAGGTAGGGGGGCGCGCCCTAGGGTGGGGGGGCGCCCCCCACCCTCGTGGAAAGGATGTGGGCCCCCTGGTCTTCATATTTGGCGAGGATTTTTTATTATTTTTTCTAAGACCTCCCATGGAGTTTCAGGTTATTGCGAGAATATTTGTTTTCTGCACATAAAACAACACCATGGTAATTCTGCTGAAAACAGCATCAGTCCGGGTTAGTTCCATTCAAATCATACAAATTAGAGTCCAAAACAAGGGCAAAAGTGTTTGGAAAAGTATATATGACGGAGACGTATCAACTCCCCCAAGCTTAAACCCTTGCTTGTCCTCAAGCAATTCAGTTGACAAACTGAAAGAAAGAAAGAAAAACTTTTACAAACTTTGCTTGCTCTTGTTATTGTAACTATGTCAAGCCAGCATTTAAGTTTTCAGCATAAATCATAACTAACCACATTTGCAATAATTCTCAGGTCTCATCATTACTCATATCAATAGCATAATCAACTAGCAAGTAATAATAATAAATCTCGGATGACAACACTTTCTCAAAACAATCATAATATGATATAACAAGATGGTATCTCGCTAGCCCTTTCTGAGACCGCAAAACATAAATGCAGAGCACCTTTAAAGATCAAGGACTGACTAGACATTGTAATTCATGGTAAAAGAGATACAATCATAGTCATACCCAACATAAATTAATAGTGATGAATGCAAATGACGGCTGTGCTCTCCAGCTAGTGCTTTTTTAATAAGAGGGTGATGACTCAACATAAAAGTAAATGGATAAGCCCTTCGCAGAGGGAAGCAGGGATTTGTAGAGGTGCCAGAGCTCGGTTTTGAAAGAGAGATAAATTGTATTTTGAGCGGTATACTTTCATTGTCAACGTAACAACTAAGAGATGGCGATATCTTCCATGCTAAACACATTATAGGCGGTTCCCAAACAGAATGGTAAAATTTATACTCCCCTCCACCAACAAACATCAATCCATGGCTTGCTCGAAACAACGAGTGCCTCCAACATACATCAGGTCCCAGGGGGAGTTTTGTTTGCAATTAATTTTGATTTAGTTTGCATAAAGCATGGGACTGGGCATCCCGGTGACCAGCCATTTTATCGTGAGTGAGGAGCGGAGTCCACTCCTCTTGAGAATAACCCGCCTAACACGGAAGATAAGGACAACCTTTGTTGATACATGAGCTATTCGAGCATACAAAACAGAATGTTTATTTGAAGGTTTAGAGTTTGGCACATACAAATTTACTTTGAACGGCAGGTAGATAGCGCATATAGGAAGGTATGGTGGACTCATCTAGAATAACTTTGGGGTTTAAGGGATTGGATGCACAAGCAGTATTCCCGCTTAGTACAAGTGAAGGCTAGCAAAAGACTGGGAAGCGACCAACTAGAGAGCGACAACGGCCATGTACATGCATTAAAATTAATAGACATTGGATGCAAGCATGAGTAGGATATAATACACCATGAACATAAATATCGTGAAGGCTATGTTGGTTTTGTTTCAACTACATGCGTGAACATGTGCCAAGTCAAGTCACTTAAATCATTCAAAGGAGGATACCACCCCATCATACCACATCATAATCATCTCAATAGCATGTTGGCATACAAGGTAAATCATTATAACTCATAGCTAATCAAGCATGGCACAAGCAACTCTGATCTCTAATTGTCATTGCAAACATGTTTATTCATAATAAGCTGAATCAAGAACGACGGGCTCTTCATATTTACAGAAACAAAAGAGGTCAAGTTCATACCAGCTTTTCTTATCTCAGTCAGTCCATCATATATCGTCATAATTGCCTTTCACTTGCACGACCGAACGGTGTGAATAATAATAAGAGTGTACGTGCATTGGACTAAGCTGGAATCTGCGAGCATTCAATAAATAGGAGAAGACAAGGTAGTATGGGCTCTTGGTTAAATCAACAATAATGCATATGAGAGCCACTTCAACAATTTAATTATGGTCTTCTCCTACTGACCCCCAAATAAAAGAAAAGAAATAAAACTATTTACACGGGAAAGCTCCCAACAAGCAAAAGAAGAACGGGAAATATTTTTGGGTTTTCTTTTTAATTATTTCTACTACAGCAGAAAAATAAACTACTACTAATATTTTTTGGTTTTTCTTAAGGTTTAACAAGCACACAAGAAGAAAGCAAGAAAAAGAAAATAAACTAGCATAGATGATACAATGAAAAAGTATGAGCACCGACATCTAGTAACGAGTGTGTGTGAACATAAATGTAATATCAGTGAGAAATACGTACTCCCCCAAGCTTAGGCTTTTGGCCTAAGTTGGTCTATAGCCACGGCTGGCCTGGCGGATATCCATAATAATAGTTGTTGGGGTCGTACTGTGATGAGGAGGAATAGTTGGGATCATACTGATGTGCAGCAGTTATCGCCTGCTGAGCTACAACGTGGAGTCGGGCTACCTCCGCTCTCCTCTCGTACTCTTCTGCCTCCTCTCTGGTAATAACACATCTTCCTTTTGCCTGTGAATCAAAGAAGGCAGGAGCAGGGAGAGTAATACGGAAAACACGTCGTTTATCAAAAAATAAGCGATATAAGAGTGGTGATTCAGACCTCTCGACAAACTGGCGCGAAACCATAGAGTCATAATCTAAATATGCAGGAGGCAACTCCATATCACCCTCACGAATATCTATCTCAAGAAAATTAGCTAAACGGGTTGCATAAATTCCTCCAAAGAAATCTCCATTATGTCTATTATGATGCAACCTACGAGGTACAATGGCTCCCATATGATAAGATTGGTCTCCTAACATAGCACTCCTAAGAATGCTAAGATCAGGGACACACATGTGACATGCTTCATCCTTAGCATTTATGCATCTACCGATGAAAAGAGCAAAACAATGTATAGCAGGAAAGTGAATGCTCCCTATGGTAGCCTGCATTATATCTCTGGATTCCCCCACAGTTATACTAGCAAGAAAGTTTCTAAATTCAGATTTAGGGGGGTCCCTAATACTGCCCCATGATGGAAGTTCGCAAGCAAAAGTGAAATCCTCTAAGTCCATGGTATAAGATTTGTCATAAAGATCAAACATGACTGAAGGAGAATTACGCGAAGATGAATACTCAAACCTCCTCACAAATGAACTTGTGAGATCATGATACTGGGGGCATTTTTTAGCCTCAAAATCCTCAAGACCAACATTGCGCAAATATGATTTGAATTCTTCTTTAATTCCCGCACGGTCCATAAAATTTTCCGACGGCCATTCGCAAGGCCGTACTGGGGCATCTCTTGGTGGATCCTCGTCAGCATCGCGCATAACAATTCTGGGTCCTTGCTTCTTAGAGGAACCACCTTGGAACATCTTCCTAAACATATTGTTTTTCTCTGAAAAATTCTAAAATTTTTAGTAACTTCAAAATAAAAGTAAACCAAACTCAATAAAACTAATAGTAACTACTCCTACAAGTGCCTAGAGCCTATATAAAGCATTAGAACTACTTGGAACCATATACATTTGACATGCAAGCTCAAGAACATGGTCACCTATGCAGCACAAATTTGCAATGAATAAAGCACTAGAACAAAAACTAATTGGACCAATGGAGGAGCCTCATACCAAGGAACAATCTCCCAAGCAGTTTTGCGAGAGGTGCTTTGAGCAAGGAGATCGAAAGTCGCAGCAAAAGTGGCTGGAACTCGTGCTTGAGTTGGTTTTTCGGGTTTGTGCGAGATAGAGGAAGAAGATGGGTGCTGGGATAAGTGGAGGAGGGCCACCGTGGGCCCATGAGGCAGGGGGCGCGCCCTATAGGGGGGGGGCACCCACCACCCTCGTGACCAGGTGGCAGCTCCTCCCGCGGTAATTTTTGCATAGTAAATCCTCAAATATTCCCGAAAAAACCATATTAAATTGGCATGGCATTCTGATGACTTTTATTTTCGGGATATTTTTATATTGCACGGATAAGTCAGGAACAGACAGAAAAAATACTATTTTTACTTTATTTAATATAAATAACAGAAAGTATAAAGAGGGTGTAGAAGTTTGTGCTTCTAGTTTCATCCATCTCATGCTCATCAAAAACAATCCACTAACAAGGTTGATCAAGTCTTGTTAACAAAATCATTCCGATAATCATGAAACCGGAGAAATTTCGAATAACACTAAGTTACCTCAACAGGGATATGCACATCCCCAATAATAAGAATATCATATTTCTTCTTGACAGTTGGTAGAGGAAATTCAAAACCTCCAAATATAATTGATGGAATTTTTGCAATAGAGTTGATACTATGAACTTGAGGTTGTTTCCTCGAAAAGTGTACCGTATGCTCATTACCATTAACATGAAAAGTGACATTGCCTTTGTTGCAATCAATAAGAGCCCCTGCAGTATTAAGAAAAGGTCTTCCAAGAATAATAGACATACTATCATCCTCGGGAATATCAAGAATAACAAAGTCCGTTAAAATAGTAACGTTTGCAACCACAACAGGCACATCCTCACAAATACCAACAGGTATAGCAGTTGATTTATCAGCCATTTGCAAAGATATTTCAGTAGGTGTCAACTTATTCAAGTCAAGTCTACGATATAAAGAGAGAGACATAACACTAACACCGGCTTCAAGATCACATAAAGCAGTTTTAATATAATTTCTTTTAATGGAGCAAGGTATAGTAGGTACTCCGGGGTCTCCAAGTTTCTTTGGTATTCCACCCTTAAAAGTATAATTAGCAAGCATGGTGGAAATCTCAGCTCCGGGTATCTTTCTTTTATTAGTAATGATATCTTTCATATATTTAGCATAAGGATTTGTTTTGAGCACATCAGTTAATCTCATACGCAAAAAGATAGGCCTAATCATTTTAGCAAAGCGCTCAAAATCCTCATCATCCTTTTTCTTGGATGGTTTCGGAGGAAAAGGCATGGGTTTCTGAACCCAAGGTTCCCTTTCTTTACCATGTTTCCTAGCAATAAAGTCTCTTTTATCATAATGTTGATTCTTTGATTGTGGGTTATCAAGATCAACAGCAGGTTCAATTTCTACATCATTGTCATTACTAGGTTGAGCATCATCAAGAACATCAGCATTAACATTTTTATTAGGTTCATGTTCATTACCAGATTGTGTTTCAGCATCAGACATAGAGATATCATTTGGATTATCAGGTGGTTCAGCAATAGGTTCACTAGAAGTTTGCACAATTCTATCATTTTTCTTTTTCTTCTTTCTAGAAGAATTAGGAACATCAATATTATTTCTTTGAGAATCTTGCTCGATTCTCTTAGGGTGGCCTTCAGGATACAAAGGTTCCTGAGTCATTCTACCAGTTCTAGTAGCCACTCTAACATCATAGTCATTTTTCTTACTATTCATTTCATTAAGCACTTCTCTTTGAGCTTTAAGTACTTGTTCTACTTGGGTGGTGACCATAGAAGCATGTTTGCTAATAAGTTTAAGTTCACCTTTAATATCAGCCATATAATCACCCAAGCGTCTAATCATATAAGCATTTTCTTTTAATTGTCTACCAAAATAAGCATTGAAGTAATCTTGCTTACACATAAAGTTATCAAACTCATCCAAGCATTGACTAGCAATTTTAGTAGGAGGGACTTCAGCTTTATCATATCTATAGAGAGAATTTACCTTTACTACCTGTGTCGGGATATTGGGATCAGGAGGTTCTTCAATAAATAAATAGTTGGGATCATAGGTTTCTTCAACAGGCGATGAGTTAAGACCATGTATTTCTTCAATAGGAGGTAAATTCTTAACGTCTTCAGCTTTAATACCTTTTTCTTTCATAGATTTCTTTACCTCTTGCATATCTTCAGGACTGAGAAATAAAACACCTCTCTTCTTCGGAGTTGGTTTAGGAATAGGCTCAGTAATTGGAGCAGGAGTCGGCTCAGGAGCTGGCTCAGGAGGTGCCCAATTATTTTCATTTGTCAACATATTATTCAATAGAATTTCAGCTTCATCCGGTGTTCTTTCCCTGAAAAGAGAACCATCATAACTATACAGGTAATCTCTAGAAGCATCGGTTAGTCCGTTATAAAAGATATCAAGTATTTCAGGTTTCTTAAGAGGATGATCAGGCAAAGCATTAAGTAACTTGAGAAGCCTCCCCCAAGCTTGTGGGAGACTCTCTTCTCTAATTTGCACAAAGTTGTATATTTCCCTTAAAGCAGCTTGTTTCTTATGAGCAGGGAAATATTTAGCAGAGAAGTAATAAATCATATCCTGGGGACTACGCACACAACCAGGATCAAGAGAATTAAACCATATCTTAGCATCGCCCTTTAATGAGAACAGAAATATTTTGAGTAAATAGAGGTAACGTGATTTCTCATTATTAGTGAACAGGGCAACTATATCATTTAATTTAGTAAGATGTGCCACAACAGTTTCAGATTCATAGCCATAGAACGGATCAGATTCAACCAAAGCAATTATATCAGGATCAACACAGAATTCATAATCTGTCGGTGTACAAAAAGAGGGGTACACTTTTTGTACCCCTATAAATGTGCACGGACAGTCTGAGCCGCAGATACCACCACACCAAGCAAGGCAAGGGAGGTGAGCCAGGGTAAGACCGAAGCTCAAGAGAACTAGAATGACACCAAGGCCAAGACCACGAAGAGCAGAGGGGACGAAGTGGACTCCCCGGCAAGATCCTTGCCGGGAGACAGTTCTAGCAGCCCCGGCAAGACCCTTGCCGCGACGACTTGTCCCGCGCCTATGGAGCAAATCACCCTTGAGTCCACTGCCCCCAAAGGGCAAGGATTCGGGAGACATCCCCGTGGCGGCATGCAGATCTTTGTGAAGACATTCAAGATCAGATACGCACTAAGGAGATGACAACCCTTGGCGGGATCCCAACCGAGGAAGACCACAAGGCCCATGGCAAGCGCCTTGCTGGGAATGACAGCAGGCGCCTCGGCAAGACCCTTGCCGAGGACACCCGCAGGGCCACCATCAGGCCCACGCCGACTAAACCTCCACCACCGCATGCATGCAGCTGCCGACCCAACCAGCTGGGCAGGCACCCGCGTGGCGGCATGCAGATCTTCATGAAGACCCACCACTGCGCCACCTCAGCTGCCTTCCTACCTACATGGCATCGCAGGTGTCGCTGGCCAGGGCGCGTGTCGACACAAGCAGGAGCAGCGACGGACGAGACAGGTTTCTCCCCCGTCCCCGATAAAGCAAGGACACCTAAGCAAGACGCATTAAATGCGCCTTGTCATGTGATGCGAAGGATAACCTCGCAGCACTGTACCCTTTCCACCTCCTGTGTGCCACTGTGGCAACCCCTTTTTTCTATAAAAGGAGGCCCGAGGCGACCAGAGGAAGGATTCGGCTTTTTGGAGGTCCTCACGCCCCATAGCTAGCTCAAGAACACAGATATACAATCCACCAAAGCAGGAGTAGGGTTTTACGCATCCTCGCGGCCCGAACCTGGATAAATGAACCATGTGCTATCTGTTTGATTCGCTCTTCTCACGACCCCGCGCCCCGCTAACCACAGTAGGGATTCTTGTGATCCCATAGGTGTCGTTCCCACCGACATCTTTGGCGCACCAGGTAGGGGGCGCAGTTGTGAGAATCGACTTTAGTAGTTAGTTCGGCGCTTCTTCACCATCATGGCGCCCAAGAAGAAGACGACGGTGGCGGTTGGCCAGTCGGAAGCCGGACAGCCCGTCCCGACGCGGGCGAGCAGCGGACCAGTAGCAGAAAGGACCCGGGGCGCTGCTCGCGAACACCAACACCATCCCAGCAGCCGGAGTTTGGGAGGCGGCGATGTTTGTGCGCCTGGTAACGGGACACACATCGCCAAATCCAAAGGCGGAACCAAGCCCTTCGCGGGTGGAGCGGGGCCTTCCAGGGTCATCGCCACCCCGCCCGAAGGCGACGCAAGGGCCTCCAAGACTCCCACGCGGGCGCCAACAATGCGCTCCTCCCAGGCAGCGCGCGACGAACAGCGTAATCACGCCGAAGATCCCGGGCGTCGCCGCGGGAAGAGCCCCGAGCGCCACTCCCGGGACGTAGAAGACATGCCCACTCGCCGAGGCGCTGGTGAAAACGGAATGCGACCACGGGGTCGTGATAGAGCTCCTTCTGACATGGCCAGAAGTCGAAGCGCATCGCGATCCGTGCAGGTTTCACCGCCACCGACGCCAGCAGAGGCCCTGGCGCGCGTGCAGTTGCTCCTCGACTTTCCTCCCACTATGGGGAAACTCGACGAATGGAGAGCCACTATCCGAAGCCTTGTTGCGGTGGCCAACAAAGACGAACCAAGTCCGGTGGGACCCCCAGGTCGACGCTCCGATGGAGTCCTGCAGACCAGTGGCGGAAAATCCGGCGGCGCCGCGACCACGGTGCATTCACCTCTTCCCCATCCAGTACCGCGGACGCCGGCTCGTCGCGACGTCGCGGGCGATGACATCTCCATAGCATCGTCTGACCCGCGGACCCACTGTGACCAGCGCCAAGTTCTTCGGGAACGAGCCCATGAAGACGCTCGAACCACTATCGAGCGCCGGCGTAGAGCGTGCCACTAGTCAGACAGGCGAGCAGGGCCTGCTGTGAACCACCCGGCCCCGGAGAGCCCTGGAGGCCTACCTTATGAGGTAGGCTGTCCGGCTTTTACCCGTGAGCTGCGGCAGTTCCAGTAGCCCACTCACCGCGCCTTCAAACCTGACATTGGCGAAAAGTACAATGGCAAGACTCACCCGTCTGAGTTCCTGAGCATCTACACCATTGCGATGCAAGCCGCCGAAGCCCGCGACGATAAGGTGCTTGCGAATTACTTTCCATTGGCTCTTAAACCCAACGCCATGTCGTGGTTGATGCACTTGTCGGTAGACTCTATTTCCTCCTGGTCACATTTGTGCCATGAGTTTGTGGGCGCCTTTACTGGAGGTCACCAAGCCCATGGCCAAGCAAGCGACCTGCATGTCATTCCCCAGAAGGGAGGCGAGAGTCTGCGAAAGTATATATAGAGGTTCAGCCGGGTACAGTACAATATCCCTGATGTTCACCCTGCCGCCATCATCAGTGCGTTCCATCAGAACGTGCGTAACCGCAAGATGCGCGAAGAACTGGCAATGAACAAGGTGAAAGATGTGGCAGAACTCTATGTTCTTGCTGACAGATGTGCCCGAGCTGAAGAGGGAAGGAAGTACCCCGGCGAAGATGACGGAGTGGAAACCGACTCCTCAGATGAGGATACTGCTGCCCCGGCGAAGAAAGGCCGGCGCCGCAACAGGAAGCGCAAAGGTAAAGCTGTGCTTGCCGTCGAGGGATCTGACGATGCTGGCTCCACCAAGAAAACCAAGATAGATGACCCCGACAAGGAAATTGCTGGATGTGTCGCCTGCCGGGCCTTGGCGGCTGCCAAGAAGCCAGGAAACTCCGACAAGCAATATTGCAAGATCCATCACACCAAAGGCCATGATCTCCAGAACTGCCGACAGGTTTAGCTCCTTGCTGAGAAGCAGAGGGCTGAATATGAGAGGCGGGACAAGGAGAAAGGCCAGGATGGTGCTGAGGGGTCCGGCAAAAAGCGTGACGGCCAGGCGGGCCGTCGCGGCAAAGATAAACAGCGGGAGAGGCCCGCCCGGGGCCATGACAAAAAGCCAGAAGACAATGATCACGAAGAGGACGATGAGTCTGGTGACCAAGAATTTCAGAAAGCTACAGAGGCCATGTGCGTCAATGGCGGCGCCTCGCTGCATACCTCTCACCGCCAGCTTAAACAGTGGGCGCGTGAGATTACAGCGGCGGAACCGTCGTTTGATGCCCAAAGGCCGCTGAAGTGGTCCAGCACACCTATCATTTTTTACACTGAGGATCACCCTGATCGCACTACTGCAGTCGGGTTCTTGCCATTGTTGGTTTCACCAACAATACGCAACCTCAAGGTGACAAAGATGCTAGTCGATGGCGGGGCCGGTCTGAACTTAATCTCGCCTGCCGTGATCGAGAAATTGCAGATTCCTGATGAAGACCTCGAAGAGATGGGCACGTTTCAGGGGGTCAACCCGGGAAGAAGTCAACCAAAGGGAAAGGTCACATTGCCCGTGACTTTTGGGAGTGATCTAAACTACAGGACAGAAAGGATTGTGTTCGACGTTGCCAAGATCCCCTTGCCTTACAACGGGATCCTTGGCCGCCCAGCGCTGGCCAAGTTCATGGCGGCGTCACATTACGCCTACAACACCCTAAAGATGCCGGGGCCTGTGACGATCATCACCATCCCATCAGACAAGAAGGATGCGCTAATTTGCGCTGACCAACTCTACCAACAAGCAGTTGCAGCAGCCGCCACTGCTAAGGCGCTTGCTCCTGCCGCTGGAGCCCCGGGAAGGCAAAAGAAGAAGACCGGTGAGACCTCAGGCACCCACTCCGGCAAGCGCACCTCTTCGGAGTGTAGAGCTCCCATCGAGGACGTGCCAGAGAGCTCCGCCGACAGAAACAAGAAGTCCAGGGCCACACCGCCGGGAACCAAGAAGGTTTCTGTCAAGGAGGACGGCACGGGAGGAGCTTTTACCATAAGCTCCACCCTTGACGACAAATAGGAAGACGTGCTCGTCACCTTCCTGCGGGCGAATGTCGATGTGTTTGCATGGCAAGCATCCGACATCCCCGGCGTTCCCAGGGAGGTGATTGAGCACCATCTTGCTGTCTGTCCTCATGCGCGGCCCGTCAAGCAAAAGGTCAGAAAGCAAGCTTTGGAACGACAAGAGTTCATCACAGAGGAGATCCGGAAACTGGAAGCAGCGGGTTTGGTAAGAGGAGTGCTCCATCCAACGTGGTTGGCCAATCCGGTGGTAGTGCGCAAGGCAAATGGGAAGTGGAGGCTGTGTATTGATTACACAGATATTAACAAGGCTTGTCCCAACCCCTTCCCGTTGTCGTGCATCGACCAGATTGTTGACTCCACAGCTGGGTGTGATCTGTTGTCATTCCTCGATGCCTACTCCGGCTACCACCAGATCTTCATGACAAGGGAAGATGAAGAGAAAACGACATTCATCACCCCATGTGGTCTGTATTGCTTTATACGGATGCCTTTCGGGTTGAAGAGTGCTGGTTCAACGTTTGCAAGGGCTCCAGATTGGTTTTGAACCCCAGCTCCACATAAATATGGAAGCTTATATGGATGATATAGTGGTCAAAACCAAGAACAGGGCAACCCTCATATCAGATTTACAAGAAAAATTTGCAAACCTACGCAAGATCAATCTCAAGCTGAACCCTGAGAAGTGCGTCTTCGGTGTCCCGTCTAGCAAGCTTCTCGGGTTCTTTGTGTCACAGCGTGGGATAGAGGCCAATCCGGACAAGATCAAAGCTATAGAGCAGATTGAAGCGCCCAAGCGAGTCAAGGATGTGCGTTGGCTTGCTGGTTGCGTTGCCGCCATGAGCAGGTTATTTCCAAGTCCGCCGAGCGTGCCCTTCCCTTTTTCAAAATTTTGAAAAAGGCGGGCCCGATGGAGTGGACGCCAGAAGCCAAAGCAGCATTGCAAGATTTGAAGAGGTACCTCTCCTCCGCGCCAATACTAGTTGCGCCTAGGCCACAGGAACCGTTGCTGCTGTACCTGGCGGCAACGAACCAGGTGGTCAGCGCCGCACTAGTGGCGCAAAGAGAAATTGATGATGAGGTAATAGCAGCGACGGAGCCCGATGCCACCAATGCCGAGACGATGCAGCCAATTGAAGTGCCGCCGAAGAAGAAAATGATGCAGCACCCGGTCTACTTTGTTAGTTCCCTCCTGCAGGGGGCTAGATCGAGGTACTCCGATGTGCAGAAACTGCTCTTCGGCCTTCTTATGGCCTCGAGGAAGCTTCTTCACTACTTCCAGGCGCACGAAATCACTGTCGTCACTCGCCTCCCTCTACAACAGATATTGCACAATCCAGACGCAACGGGAAGGATCGTAGAGTGGGCACTGGAACTCTCCAGCTTTGGCCTCAAGTTTGTGAGTACCTCGACGATTCAAAGCTGAGTCCTGGCGGAGTTTGTTGCAGAATGGACCACGATGCCTGACGTAGAAACCCAAGAGACTGCTCTCCCCGGCAAGGAGGCAAGTTGCGACTGGATCATGTACTTTGATGGAGCTTTCTCCTTACAGGGCACCGGGGCTGGCGTACTGCTTGTCGCGCCCACCGGAGAGCACCTCAAGTACGTGATCCAGATGCACTTCCCCAGGGAGGTGTCAACAAACAATACGGCTGAGTACGAAGGGCTGCTTGCTGGTCTTAGGATCGCGGCGGACCTTGTAATCAAGAAACTCGCCGTCAGAGGCGACTTGCAACTTGTCGTCAAGCAAGTCAACAAGGATTACCAGATCCCGTTGATGAAGGCCTACGTCGATGAAGTGAGAAAGCTGGAAGAGCGTTTTGACGGTATACAGGCAGAATACGTTCCCTGAGCGGAGAATGATATCGCCGATTACCTGTCAAAACGTGCTGCCCTCAAGCTACCTGTGGAACTAGGTACCTTTGTGCTTCGGCTAACTCAGCCATCCATTGATCCATCAACAGAGCAGAATAAGAGGAGAAAATTAGGGCCCGACAAGTACTTTCCCGCCGAGCTCCCCGAAGCCGCCGACAAGGATGTTGCCGGAGACACTGAGCCCGCCACGGGATGGCTGGCTCCGACAGAGCATCAAGCTCTTGCCATGGAGACAGCCGCTCCGATAGCGGAGGAAATGCCTTTACTCCTCGCCGTCGAGCCCCAGGCTCCAACGTGGGCACAACATACCGTCCGATTCCTCCAAACAGGGGAACTTCCTGAGGAGCAGGAAGAAGCAGAAAAAGTAGCCCGTCGCTCTACTATGTACCAATTCGTCGATGACGTCCTGTACAGATAGAGGCCGAACGACGTGAAATTGAACTGTATCCCTCGAGAGGAAGGATTGGGCTGTTGGCGGAGATACATGGAGGCATATGTGGATCCCACATCGGGTCAAGGGCCCTTGCCGGCAAAGCGTTTTGGCAAGGCTTCTTCTGGCCCACCGCCCTCCAGGATGCGATGACACTAGTCACTAGGTGTGAAGCGTGTCAGTTCCATTCAAAGAAGCTTCATCAGCCAGCTCAAGCCCTTCAAACCATTCCTCTCTCCTGGCCTTTCTTGGTCTGGGGGCTCGACATACTGGGCCCTTTCCCCCGCGCTATCGGGGGCTTTGAGTACTTGTACATTGCAATCGACAAGTTCACAAAGTGGCCAGAAGTGGAAGCAGTGAGGAAGGTCACAACACAGTCAGCCGTCAAGTTCTTCAAAGGACTGGTGTGCCGTTTTGGTGTACCCAATAGGGTTATCACCGACAACGACACGCAGTTCACAAGCCACACCTTCATGCAATATATTCAAGACGTCGGCATCAAGGTCTGTTTCCCTTCCATTGCTCACCCACGAAGCAATGGCCAAGCTGAGAGGGCAAATGCTGAAGTACTGTGAGGCCTGAGGACAAAGACCTTTGACAGACTGCACAAGAGTGGAAGGCGCTGGATTGATGAATTGCCGGCGATTCTTTGGTCAATCAGAACGACACCAAATCGAGCCACCGGCCAGACACCCTTTGCCCTGGTATACGGGGCAGAAGCAGTTCTCCCCATGGAACTCATATACGGGTCACCTCGAGTACTCGCTTATGACGAGCTTGAGCAAGAGCAATTGCACAAGATGACGCAACGCTCCTTGAGGAAGATCGTCTTCGGGCGGCTGTGAGAGCAGCGCGCTACCAGCAAGCCTTGCGCCGCTACCATAGCCGCAAGGTTCATGCCCGAAGCTTTGAGGAAGGCGACCTTGTTCTTCGGCGCGTTCAATCGGCCAAGAATTCCAACAAGTTGACGCCAAAGTGGGAAGGCCCTTATCGGGTAATACGAGTCACCAGGCCCGGCGCAGTCCGCCTGGAGACCGAAGATGCCTTTCCGGTGAGTAACTCCTGGAACATTGAGCATCTTCGCAAGTTTTACCCGTGAGGCGCGGCTTGCCGGCCCCCCCGGCAAGCCACCTTTTGTACGAGCCTTGCCGATGACGCATGTAACCCTTTGTACAAAGCCAGGCGTAGACCCTGAGCATAAATAAATGAAGCGCTGGCGCCCTAAGTTATAGCATGCATGCTAGGTCGAGTCTCGTCCTTGGTTAGGGTTGATAGTGCTTAGCGGCGACTAACCCCTAGCTTAGAGGTCGAGTGTGCGTCTCTTTGTCTTTCTTTTGTCTTCTTTGGTTCACAGGACACACAGATATCCGTGCCGAACCACTTGGGGAGAAAAAAAAGAGGAACAGACCAGCATCTAGCCCCCGGCAAGCCAGTATTGCCGGGGGCTGCAAGAGCAAAGATTCACCCACGGCGAACCAGGGTTGCTGGGGACTGCAGCTTCAGATAAGTTCTTCATCCCTTATCATGCATTCCATTATGGACTGAGGTATGTGAAACCTCATTTTCCCCTAAGCTACCGTGCTCCCCTAACTCTAGGCCCTAGGGCTCGTTCCTGGGGCCAAGTTTGGTCGTAGTCACGGCAGCGAAAGGATGAAACAAGGAGCCTGAACCCGCCTCATCCCTGCCTCTGCCAAAGGCGTGAGGAAGGTCGAGCGAAGTGGGGAGACGACAAGGCCTGTTGCCGGGCAAGGAAATGTTTATCTTGAAGATATCAAGGATTTACTCCTTGTTATGGGTTCCACCCGCAAACAAATGACCCGACAAGCATCCCTTTTTCATTAAAAAAACATTCCACTCAGGTACAGTCCATAGGGAATGAAAAACATGAATGATGGGATTACAAGTTTTAAATTCAACAAAGGCCCGAAGGCTTACAAACTAAAAAGAGATAAGGTGCCCGTAATCCCTTTCTTGTCCCTCTCCTCAGGAGGCAGGTCAAGGAGGCGAAAAGGACAAAAGGAGCGCCTAGGCGAGCTACGGGTGGCAGAAGACACCAAGAGAACATCTTGGTGGCCGTCCAAAGGCTGGATGGTGATGGCGGCGCCGGAAGCAGAGCTCGAAGACGAGGCGGCAGGACGTCAGCACGCGTCGAAGGCATTAGTGCCCGCGTACTCTGACTTGACGGCCTTGCCGCCCGCCCTCTTCCTCTTCCGTAGCCTCCCAACGCCAGCCACCCAAGGAGACGACCCCGAGAAGTTCAGGGAGCCGGCGACACGGATGATGGGGTCGCCGGTGCCGCACGGAGTGGCACCCAACACCTAGTCGGACCCGTCATCCTGCTGCCTACTACCCTCGTCGTCGCTGCCGCTATCCTCCTCGTCACTCCCGCCCGAGGAGGAGTCTTCACTATCAGAAGAGCTCTCCACGCAGCACCTTGCACGGGTCCCAAAGAGCCCGAAGACCTTGACGGAGAGAAGGCCACCCTCCATCAGCTTAAAATGGAGAGTAAGCCCCTCCGTCAAGCGGTGGATATGAGCAAACGTCTTCCATCCCCGACGAAGATACAATACGTGAGGGGCGGGGAAGTCGACGCAGACCCGCGTGCCACTGATCCCGCAGCCCCTCATGTGCAGCCGCAATGACTCCGGCGGATCCAGCTCCATCTCCCGTGCAAATGGAGTCGGGAGATGAAGGCGATGGCGCGACGGCCGGCGCAGCCTGACGAAGAACTCACAAGGGTCATCCCCAACATGGCCCTCCATTGGAGGAGGAGCTGCTGGCGGAGGCGAGGCCGGCGCGCCGCCCCATCCTCCCCTTCCCCGAGCGCCCCGGCCTCGCCCATGGCCTCGCCCCCTCCCCCTTCCCCTCGCGGCTAGCTCTTCCACCGCAGGCGCAGGAGAAGGAGGGACGCGTTGTCGAGCGGCGACCCTCGCCGCCACTGTTGAAGGACCGGGATTCCCTCTCTCCATGACGGATGGAAGGGAGGAGCAGAAGCAGAAGGAAGAAGAAGATGAAAGAATGCGGGACGCCATCCCCCCTCCCGCTCTTTATAAAGGATCGGGGTTGGGGCTCGGCCGCCCCGCTCAGCCAATCAAGATACGGAAGGCGCAGGGAGCCAAGACCGACCCGCCGCCCCAACCAGCGACGGCCCGGTTTCCCGCCTCCATCGTTTGCCACCCCAGGCGCATGGGAGACACGTGGCGGACATGCAGAACCGAGGGGATGGGTGAGACGACCACTCCCCACCCCGTGATCGTGGGAAGTGGACGCCTTGAAGACCGCGCCTCAGCCCCATTCAGTAAATGGGCCGCGCCTCCACGCCTCCCTCCGTTTATGGGGAAGGCGCGAACCGCCCCTTTACTATGATGTGACGCATGCCTGCGGGAACCAACCCCATGCATGCCGCCCACGTCACATGCGCCTCCCCACGCCGTGCCACGCGCGGGAATCGTGGGAAGCGCAACGTGCGAAGAATCTTACCGCGGTAAAAACCGACCCGCCTACCCGCGCACTGTTTTTGTGCCTAGCCCAACAACGCGTTGCGCTTATGTGTGGCCCAGGCCCGGGGGCTCCTGTCGGTGTACAAAAAGAGGGGTACACTTTTTGTACCCCTATAACTGTGCACGGGCAGTCTGAGCCGCGGATACCACCACACCAAGCAAGGCAAGGGAGGTGAGCCAGGGTAAGACCGAAGCTCAAGAGAACTAGAATGACGCCAAGGCCAAGACCACGAAGAGCAAAGGGGACGAAGTGGACTCCCCCGGCAAGATCCTTGCCGGGAGACAGTTCTAGCAGCCCCAGCAAGACCCTTGCCGCGGCGACTCATCCGCGCCTACGGAGCAAATCACCCTTGAGTCCACTGCCCCCAAAGGGCAAGGATTCGGGAGACATCCCCGTGGCGGCATGCAGATCTTTGTGAAGACATTCAAGATCAGATACGCACTAAGGAGACGACAACCCTTGGCGGGATCCCAGCCGAGGAAGACCACAAGGCCCCCGGCAAGCGCCTTGCCAGGGATGACAGCAGGCGCCTCGGCAAGACCCTTACCGGGGCCCCGGCAAGGCCCTTGCCGAGGACACCCGCAGGGCCACCATCAGGCCCACGCCGACTAAACCTCCACCACCGCATGCATGTAGCTGCCGACCCAACCAGCTAGGCAGGCACCCGCGTGGCGGCATGCAGATCTTCGTGAAGACCCACCACTGCGCCACCTCAGCTGCCTTCCTACCTACATGGCATCGCAGGCGTCGCTGGCCAGGGCGCGTGTCGACACAAGAAGGAGCGGCGACGGACGAGACAAGTTTCTCCCCCGTCCCCGATAAAGCAAGGATACCTAAGCAAGACGCATTAAATGCGCCTTGTCATGTGATGCGAAGGATAACCTCGCAGCACTGTACCCTTTCCACCTCCTGTGTGCCACTGTGGCAACCCCTTTTTTCTATAAAAGGAGGCCCGAGGCGACCAGAGGAAGGATTCAGCTTTTTGGAGCTCCTCACGCCCCATAGCTAGCTCAAGAACACAGATATACAATCCACCAAAGCAGGAGTAGGGTTTTACGCATCCTCGTGGCCCGAACCTAGATAAACGAACCGTGTGCTATCTATTTGATCCGCTCTTCTCACGACCCCGCGCCCTGCTAACCACAGTAGGGATTCTTGTGATCCCATAGGTGTCGTTCCCACCGACATAATCTTTATCAGGAACACATATAGGTGAAGTAGCAAAAGCAGGATCGGGTTTCATTTTATCTCTAAGTGATTCTTTGTTCCATTTAATTAATAACCTTTTAAGCTCATATCTATCTCTGCAAGCTAAAATAGCTAAAGAAGCATCTTGATCAAATAAATAACCCTCAGGAATAACAGGCATATTTTCATCATCACTATCATCATCGTATTCAGATTCAATAATTTCTTTTTCTCTAGCCCTAGCAATTTGTTCTTCTAGAAAATCACTAAGTGGCACAGTAGTATCAGGCATAGAAGCAGTTTCATCATAAGTATCATGCATAGTAGAAGTGGCATCATCCATAACATGCGACATATCAGAATGAATAGTAGAAGAAGATGTAGGTGTCGCAAACTTACTCATAACAGAAGGTGAATCAAGTGCAGAGCTAGATGGCAGTTCCTTACCTCCCCTCATAGTTGAGGGATAGTTGTTGGTTTTAAGATCTCTCAAGTTCTTCATAATGATAAGCAGATATAAATCCCAAGTGACTCAAAGAATAGAGCTATGCTCCCCGACAACGGTGCCAGAAATTAGTCTTGATAACCCACAAGTATATGGGATCGCAACAGCTTTCGAGGGTAGAGTATTCAACCCAAATTTATTGATTCGACACAAGGGGAGCCAAAGAATATTCTCAAGTATTAGAAGCTGAGTTGTCAATTCAACCACACCTGGAAACTTAGTATCTGCAGCAAGGTGTTTAGTAGCAAAGTAATATGATAGTGGCGGTAGCGGCAACAAAAGTATAGACAGCAAAAGTAATTTTTTTTGGTATTTTCTAGTGATTGTAACAGTAGCAGCGGGAAAGTAAATAAGCGTAATCCAGTATATGGAAAACTCGTAGGCACCGGATCGGTGATGGATAATTATGCCGGATGCGGTTCATCATGTAACAGTCATAACATAGGGTGACACAGAACTAGCTCCAATTCATCAATGTAATGTAGGCATGTATTCTGTATATAGTCATACGTGCTTATGGAAAAAGAACTTGCATGACATCTTTTGTCCTACCCTCCCGTGGCAGCAGGGTCCTATTGGAAACTTAGGGATATTAAGGCCTCCTTTTAATAGAGAACCGGAACAAAGCATTAGCACATAGTGAATACATGAACTCCTCAAACTATGGTCATCACCGGGAGTGGTCCCGATTATTGTCACTTCGGGGTTGCCGGATAATAACACATAGCAGGTGACTATAGACTTGCAAGATAGGATCAAGAACTCACATATATTCATGAAAACATAATAGGTTCAGATCTGAAATCATGGCACTTGGGCTCTAGTGACAAGCATTAAGCATAGCAAAGTCATAGCAACATCAATCTCAGAATATAATGGATACTAGGGACCAAACCCTAACAAAACTAACTCGATTACATGATAAATCTCATACAACCCATCACCGTCCAGTAAGCCTATGATGCAATTACTCACGCACGGCGGTGAGCATCATGAAATTGGTGATGGAGGATGGTTGATGATGACGACGACGACGAATCCCCCTCTCCGGAGCCCCGAACGGACTCCAGATCAGCCCTCCCGAGAGGTTTTAGGGCTTGGCGGCGGCTCCGGATCGTAAAATGCGATGATTTCTTCTCTCTGATTTTTTTCTCTCCGAAAGCAAATATATAGAGTTGGAGTTGGCGTCGGAGGGTCAACAGGGGGCCCACGATGTAGGGGGCGCGCCCTAGGGGGGGGGGGCGCCCCCACCCTCGTGGAAAGGATGTGGGCCCCCTGGTCTTCATATTTGGCGAGGATTTTTTATTATTTTTTCTAAGACCTCCCGTGGAGTTTCAGGTTATTCCGAGAATATTTGTTTTCTGCACATAAAACAACACCATGGTAATTCTGCTGAAAACAGCGTCAGTCCGGGTTAGATCCATTAAAATCATACAAATTAGAGTCCAAAACAAGGGCAAAAGTGTTTGGAAAAGTAGATACGACGGAGATGTATCAATCAGCTCCGAATCATGTCTTTGGTCAAATGTTGGGTTTGCCCGGCTCCTGTGTTTTGCTGCCTTACGTTCTGCTCTATCGGCTAAGGCGGCACCAGGAGAACTACTGCGATTGTGCCCCGGTTCATACGGACGAGCACCTCAGTAGAGAAAGCCAAAAACTGACTGTCATGATATAGCATGAGGCTGGTCAACCACTCGATGACCTATCGGAATGTTAGAATTCCTCCGCCTTAACGAAGGGCCGTTTCCCAGTCAGGCATGTACGCACCCCAAATTCGGGAGAGTGCGGAGCCACCAGGGGCTATATAGTAGCCCCACTGTCAAAATCCTATGGCTAAGTGAAAGTTTTAAAGCATTGTAGTCCGATTGCCTCGTTCGCTGCGCTATCACCTCCTTAATAGGACCAAGACGTTGGATTAAGTGTGAACACGCGTCTTCTGTGAACACCTCCACATTATATGCGTGGGGGTTGAAGCCGACGACTGCAATCTTTCAGGTTATATACATATATACATAAACGGCTACACAGGAGGCATCATATTACTTTCAGGCAAAATTATAAATACAGCCTTAATAAATTTCATAAACATTGTTTTTACAATGGGAATACATGTCACTCAAACATAATATTCTTCGAGCACTGGGCCTCTATCAAACGAGCACCCTCAATAACTTCTTCAAAATAGTGCTCGGCAGCCACTCGGCCTATGGCCGAACCCTACGCCGCAACAGTGGCAGCATCCATCTTCGCCCACTATGCTTTGACACAGGCAAAGGCCATCTGCGAGCCTTCTATACACGCCGACCTTTTCATCGCATTGATGCGCGGCACCGCACCAAGGAACTGCTGCACTAAGCCAAAATAGCTGTTCGGCTTCGGCTTTTCTGGCCACAAATGATCTACGACGGACCTCATGGCAAGTCTAGACAATCTATTGAGTTCGGCCCATTCGGCAAGCTGATCAGTTAGTGGAAGCGGACGCTCTGGAACGTTAAACTGCGACTAGAATAGCTTGTCCACTTCACGATCTGTTTGATCTCGGAAGTATTCGGCCGCATCGATAGCACACGCCGTCAAATCCAGATATGCGTCCGCCGAACTCGACAGCCGATCCAGAGGGGCATACCGCGGATCTCCGAACTTCCTCCGCAGCAAAAAGGGCTTCCCAGCCACTATATCATCGGCTTCATGCAGCTCCTCCTTCTTCGCTCTCATGGCAAAGCGGGTGTCTTTGGTCGCCATCATGGCCTTTTTGAGGTCCGTCGCCTTCGCTCGGTTTTCTTCTTCAAGGAACTGGCAACGGTCGGCAGTGTCTTTTACCGTTACAACCATCTCGGCCATCTTCTCTTTGCTCTCGCAATGCGCGGCCTTCTCGGCTCTTAACTCTTCGGCCGCTTTCACAGTGGCCGCATTACTACTCCTTGCTTGTTCTTTGGCTCGGGCAAGTTCCGCCCGAAGGGTCTTCACGGTGGCATCTCCATCTGCAGTCACAACATATTAAAGATACTGGCATCACACTGCTCTTCCTATGTGACATTCACCAGAAAATATCACTTACCCTGTGCCTTGTCAAGCCGCTTATTAACAAGCTCGATGTCGGCATCCGCCGCATCCAGTTGCCGCTTTAGTTTGGCAATCTCATGAGTCCGGCCAGCCACCGGAGCTCCAGCCACCTGCACATAAAGGCGGTTTGGTTATTACCTGGGACTATGATCCTCGGTTCGCCGTCGTTCTCGACGACAACCAGAGTCTCAGGGGCTACTATCTACATAGGGCACACCTAAAAAGGTGCGGTACTATCAAAAAGTATATCATTTCACGTACCTCAAAGCCCGTCAGTAGACTCATAAAGGCCTCATGCAATCCGCTTTCGACGGACGAAATTCTTTTCATCACCGCACCCATCAACATACGGTGTTCTTCTGAGATGGCCGCTCGCTCCAACAGCTCCCTCAGTACGTCCGACCGCATACCAGACGGTGTCAGATTCTTCTGTTTGCTCTCTTCAAGAGCCGGATACTGGGGACTTCGGGTAACCATAGGATTATCTTCTGGCTTCACCGGATCCGGGGAGGCCCTCCGAGACGACACTTCAAGGTCGCCCGCTTCTTGAGCGGAGGAGTCCGAGGGAGGCGTTTCGCTCTCCATCATCTCTGGAAGAAGATCCCCCGAAGAGGAGCTTTGCTGAGAAGGGCTGAGATCCAAACTGCAAGATAAATGCTTCGGTTATTTTCCTTGGAAGAAAGGTAGAATATCTTTACTATCAAGTATTTTTTGATAACTTACAACTCGTTAGAGGGCTGATCTCCGCACGGACTTTGTGTAGCAAGAGCACCCTCCGGGGCCGGACCCTCTGGTGAAGATTTCTTCTCCCATTTGGAAGCCTTGGCTTTCGGATCTTCAGAGGCGGTCCTCTTCCTTCCCCGGGGCAAGAGAATGTCGGGTTCTTCCCCTTTGTTATCCTCCCTCGCGGAGGCGCTCATTCCATTGGTTGGAATTGGTAGCCGTGGGGGCCCGCTTTCGCCCTCATTATTCCCCCCTTTATATTCCTTTGAGGGCTCCGGGCAAGGTGCTAGCTCGAGCATCTTTTCCAGTACCGGATTGTCCAAACCCTCAGGAAGGGGGGCCGAACACCGAATCATCTTCGCCTTTGTTAGCCAGTCCTGGTCAAAGAGCGATTTCTCAGAATGACCTCATGATAAATGAAATACGGTGTGTTCGGCTAGAGGATTACTTACTTGGTCGGCGGTACGGTTGCTGCTTAGGCCCACGTCCTCGGTAGTATCCGGATACTCTATTTGGGGTCCGAAGAATGATTTATACATCTCCTCGTGTGTCAGGCCGAGGAAATTCGGAATAGTGCGCGGTCCTTCTGGGTTGAACTCCCACATGCGGAGGGGCCGACGTTTGCAAGACTAGACTCGACGAACCAGCATGACTTGCACCACCGTGACCAGAGTGAAATCTCCTTCGAAGAGATCTTGAATGTGGCTCTGCAGTATTGGCACGTCCTTGGCTGGACCCCAGCTCAGCCCTCTGCTAATCCATGACATCAGTTGTGGTGGAGGGCCCGAGCGGAAAGCAGGGGCAGCCACCCACTTGGCACTTCCGGGAGCTATGATGTAAAACCACTCCCATTGCCATAATCCGGACACCTCTGGAAAGGAACCCTTTGGCCATGGAGCTCCAGTGATCTTTCTTATTAATGCGCCTTCGCACGCTACATGCTGCCCCTCGACCATCTTCGGCTTCACCTCAAAGGTCTTGAGCCACAAACCGAAGTGAGGGGTAATGCGGAGGACGGCCTCACATACGACAATAAATGCCGAGATGTGGAGAAAGGAGTCCGGGGCTAGATCGTGGAAATCTAGCCCGTAATAGAACATCAAACCCCTAACGAAGTGATCCAGAGTGAGGCCTAGACCTTGGAGGAAGTGGGATATGAACACAACATTCTCGTTGGGTTCGGGAGTAGGGACAACCTGCCCTCGGGCGGGCAGCTGATGCGAAACCTCGGCGGTCAGGTATCTGGCCTCCCTCAACTAATGGAGGAGGGCATCCACCGGCCTTGAAGGCTAGATCCGGACATGATTGAAGGTCCGAAGGACCTGACCTGGGCTTTGGGTGTTAGAACTCGAGGCGGGGTAAGGATTCGATTGAGCACGGGAGGGAAATAGTAAAAGCCTCGTCCCTTTATAAAGAGGGTGAATATCAAGCGTCCTCCTTGTGGCCGTTTGGGACTTGCCTAAAATCTAGGAGTCCTAGGCACGGTTGGGTTACCCATGACCGTATTGATGAGAATCCCGTAATTAGGGGAACACGATCTCTACTTTGACAAGACGTGTCAAGAAACTGCCTCGCTTTACGAGAGGAGCTGGTTGAAGAAAAACGGTTCGAATAATCACCGAGACATGGCCTAATGTCATGTTGCCCAAGCGTGTCAGTAGATTAAGATTTGTGGAAATATTATTCTCTCTACGGTGGCATGTGCAATTTATTTTGCAGGGTCGGACACTATCCTGGTATTCAAACTCTTCTGTGATGTGTTCGGAGGAGGAACCTGCCTTGCAATGCCGAAGACAACACTGCGCGCTGGACTCATCGTCATTGAAGCCTAGTTCAGGGGCTACTGAGGGAGTCCTGGATTAGGGGGTCTCCGGACAGCCGGACTATATCCTTTGGCCGGACTGTTGGACTATGAAGATACAAGATTGAAGACTTCATCTCGTGTCCGGATGGGACTCTACTTGGCGTGGAAGGCAAGCTAGGCAATACGGATATGTATATCTCCTCCTTTGTAACCGACTTTGTGTAACCTTAGCCCCCTCCGGTGTCTATATAAACCGGAGGGTTTTAGTCCGTAGGACAAGATACAATCATACCATAGGCTAGCTTCTAGGGTTTAGCCTCTCCGATCTCGTGGTAGATCAACTCTTGTAATACCCATATCATCAAGAATAAATCAAGCAGGACGTAGGGTTTTACCTCCATCAAGAGGGCCCGAACCTGGGTAAAACATCGTGTCCCCTGCCTCCTGTTACCATCCGCCTAGACGCATAGTTCGGGACCCCCTACCCGAGATCTGCCGGTTTTGACACCGACACGACCCAACGGATTAATAGGCTGCGAATGGGCCAATTGTAACCGCGGGCTGAATTTGGCCCACAAGTAGAAAAGGCCAATAACGGGTCGTAAGTAACTGAATGCTAGAAATGAGCCCAAGAATAAATGGGCCCTGAGAAGGCCGAAAGATAACATGGGTTGCAAATGGCCCAATGGAATAATGGGCCATTAATGGGTATAAAGGGGTACACTGTTCATTGCGGGCCAGATTCACCACGGGCCGTTAATGGGCCAAGAGTTACAAATGGCCTCGTATGGGCCGAAAGACATCATGGGCCATACATGGGCCAGAAGTTACAACGGGCTGGAATCATATTGGATGGCCTAGATGAAGCTACTGGGCTTAATTCCGATAGGCCGTAACGGGCCGTGAGTTAGTGGGCCATAAATGGGCTATATACGAACATGCCGTTAACTTGCTTTCTGTCATGGGATTGTCACGACAGATGTCCTAGTGTGAGGACTTAGTCGTGGAGCCATCGCAATGTAATTAGCTTAAAGGGGTTAAAGCGGGACAAAGGATGCAAGGAGTTTATACTGGTTCGGCCCCTTGTGGTGAAGGTAAAAGCCTAATCCAGTTGCGATGGGATTGCTAGGGTTTCGATGACCAGGGATCGAATCCGCTTTGCCTGGCTCTCGAGTTGTTGTTTTTCTGTCCTTGAACCGCTGCAGAGTCGTCCCTTTATATACACAGGTTGACGCCCGACAGATTATAGAATCCCGGCCGGCTCATAAGCGTGCCCGGCTCGGTTTCTATCCTTCCTTATCTTACAACACAAGTTACACACCTTATGGCGGTTTATGTCTACAGGCCCTAATCCGCCTTTGGGCCCTAAGGTTTTAGATCTCTTATAGTAAAGCACCATACTCCTTGTCTTCATGGGATTCAATATGGATAACTCATTACAGGTATAACCCGGCCCCTCCTGGGCGGTTTATACTCAGTAGTTATATCCCCAACATTAGGCCCCAGATTGATTTGAACCTGTTCATGTCAACCTTCAACACTTTAGGAAAATTTCTTCTTCAGCACCTTCGAGTAAACCTTGTAATCCGCCATGCCATCATCTTCCAGGATTATAATAAACCATCATGACGTCACCTGTTTATTAAAAAACTGTATATACCTTACTTTTATTAATGAGCCTCCGAAAATCGAGGCGACAGCTCTGTGACATATCCATTTTTTGGGCTCCTCGATTCCCATGCCTGTCGCTTATCCCTTCGTCTTATAAATAGGGCCGAGGGTCCCTTTCCTTTTCTCCCCTTGCCTCTTCGTCTTTCTTCCACCTCGCATCGCCTCAGTACTCGAGCAATGCCACCGCCATCGACCTTCGCCTCTGCTCCAACCTTGGCCGCTACATCACCCTGAACGTACCAGAGAATCACGGCGCCTCTCTGCTATTCAATAGTTTCGGTGAGTTCTTTCTTTCCTCTATAGATCCGTTTAGGGTTCGCACGGGCTCATGGAAGCTTCGTTGTGTTCTTCCCCTATTCTTCATTAGAGCCTATATGATAGACTCCAAACCTGATATACTCTTGTGCGGTAGCAATGATAGTCCTTCTTTTGCCATCAAATCTTCTCTTTTGTGTATAAAAAACCCGATCCGGAACTTCATGAACTGCTCAAGCACTAACCTTTAGGTCTAAATATTTTCCTTTTCCTGACATGTGGTAGATATGAAATTCTAACATGAAACTGTGAAACTTGTTCTTCCTCACTTAGTCATTTTTCGGCTTCAGATCTATACTCTCATTGTCCATGTAGGCGGTTTATCTTTTATAAAATAACCTTCCATATACCATTAGTCCCCTTGTAAACCGCCAATCGCTTTATCATTTATAATAGCATCAACCTCCGGTTTAACAATTTTTGCATGCCTGAAAACCTTTTGTCTCTTAACCTGCAACGCTTTATGCTTGTCAACCATGAATCTTAAACCGGCACAAACCTTCCTTCATGTTGTCTAAGAAATGGCCAAGACTTTTTATGCTTGTAACTGGGTTCCATCCCGGGTTACGGAAGAAGATATGAAAGGATGTGTTATAACTTGCGCTTTATCGAAACAGAGTGAAATCCACTGGCGAGCCCCCGGTCCAGAAAATCCTCCTGAGCCCAAGGATGGCGAGATAGTTCTGTTTATTGATCATCTGAACCATGGCTTTAAACCTCCCAGATCAAAAATAATTCACGATGTGCTTGCTAGCTTCCAGATCCACCCTCAAGATATTGGACCTAACTCTGTGTCCAATATTTGTAATTTTCAAGTGTTTTGTGAGGCATATCTGCAAGAAGAACTGACCGTTGAACTATTCAGGGACCTTTTCTATTTAAACTGCTGTACCGAATTTGTAGACGGGCCCAATACTGAACTTGGCGGTGTTTCAATTCGAAAAAGGACAGACGTCAGCTTCCCTCATGCCAAGCATCATAGTCACCCTAAGGATTGGAACCAGACTTGGTTCTATTGCAAGGATACTTCCCCTGATGATGAGAATCCTCTGTCGGGTTATCGTCCTCAACGACTTACCAATACACACCCGTTTCCCCAAAGGCTGACTACAAAAGAACGGGCCAAGTATGCACCACAACTTGCCAAGCTCAGAGCCTTTGTGGCTAATGGTCTGACAGGAATTGACTTTGTTCGTTGCTGGATATCTTGGAGTATTTTGCCTTTAAGCCGTCATCCTGGTTTAATGTGCAAATATACATGGGACTTAAAAGACCCTCAACGGCACACTGACATTCAGTTGACTGACGCTGAAATCACTGAAGCTGTCAAAAAGATACTGGATGAATCGGTGGCTGTCTGCAGCAAAACAGGGCTAAGTCCCTTCTGCGTTTTGAATAAACTTCCAGCTGTAAGAATTTCCTAACTCCTGTTTGTACTTGATATTCTTAACTCTTTCTTATAACCTTTGTCAATCTTTTAATAGGGTGACGACCCACTTTGGAAGAAGAAACCTCAGGATAAACCGGCCAAGACCCCTCGACCCAAAACAAAGGTCGTCAAAAAACCTGCCAAGAAGAAAGCAGCTGAATCCACCGAGCCGAACCTCGACGAGGATCTTGATAATCCGGACTCAGAGGTAGAACTTGATTCTCTTGGTTCATTTTTCATATACCTCATTGACAATGACCCTTATCAGGATGACACTGAAGCTAGCCGGGCTGAAGATGTAGAGGTAATTATTCTTTCCTCCGGTTCAGTCCTCAGCCAACACAGAAAACCTGTCAAGCAAACCGGAAAGTAAAATTTTCACACCCTCTAGCTTATCTGGATCCCAACTTTCTTTTGAAAAAACAGCAGCATGAAGCTCGCCGCACAACCCGGCACAACGGCCATATAGTTACTTCAGCTGGTTTACCGAACACTCCAACCGGAAACGTCGATCAGAGGTCTCATATATTTCTGATACTCCTTATCCCAAGGCGGGTTATTTCAGGCAACCTCTCAATCCGTCTGATTCAAACTATCAGGGCACACCTCATTCATCATCCGGCGAGTCAACGGCCACACAACTCCCTCCTCTCAAGACTGTTCCTGGGTGAGCACTTTAAACTTAACTCTTGATGCTTTATACTTGTTTGTTATACCAACCTTTATGTCTTTTACTTTCAGAGCCAAGGCCAGGCCCAACAAAAAGGCCAAATTGAATAAAACGGCTGATGATAACCCGACCACTGAACCGGAACAGATCCTAGAACAATTTGAGCCGAATGCTGACGCTATATACATGATGATCCAACACCAGAACATCATGAAACCTTTGCTGAACCGATGGAAGATGATCCCACTGGCCATGCTACTGACCCGCCAAGTCCGCCCAAAGCTGCAAATAAACCGCCAGGCCCAGCCAAAGCGGTTGATGACCAATCGGACGATGTCATTGTCACTAGCGTCGGCCACACCACCCCTGACAATCCTATCGCTTTATCAAAGCATAGTGCCAAGGAAGAATTTTCTACTATGGATAAGGGCAAGTGGAAAACAGATTTATCCATCTATACCCACCTCAACGCCCAAGAGATTCATTCCGGCTTCTTAAACCGCCTGTATAGAAGCCGCGAGTATGAGGCTGGTTTAGTGGGCCTGATGAAGGAGCGATATGAGGTAAACACTGTTAACTCTTCATAATTGGTTTTCTTGTGTCCAATTTCTAATATCAACTCCAGCAGCCCCCAAGGGCCGGTTTATGATATTAACGTGAACCGGGACTTTGTAATACTTCAACTTTGCCTGCGTAGCCCCCAAGGGCCGGTTTATCGTTTCAGGATGAACTGGGACTTTAAAGTATGAATCTTGCAATTTTTTCTTGTGTAGCCCCAAGGACCGGTTTATTCCCTGAGGATGAATCGGTACCTTTCTGTCATGAAGCTTCCAAAATTCTTGATAACCATCTTTATAAACCGATTGAGGAAGAAAAAACCCATAATTTTGACTTGAGCAAATATACATTAGCCCCCAAGTGCCAAGTGTATAACTTGTTATGTGCTTGGGACTTAAAATGTCAGTTGATAAAAGCCATATGCATTATCCCCCAAGTGCCAAGTGTATAACCTGTTATGTGCTCGGGACTTCAAATATGCACTACTAACTCATTAAATGTCGCTTGCAGGCCGATCTGATCCAAAAAGAATCTCAAATCACCGACCTTCAGGAAAATATTAAGTCCCAGTAGGCAAAAACTTCCAAGGCTAAAGAAGAGCTGAATGGCGCTTTAACAGCCATGGAACAACTGAAAGAAGGCTTTAAAGGAGAACGGGTAGGATGGGACGCTGAAAAAGTATCTCTGCTAAAACGGGCGGAGGACGCTGAAACAGCCCTTAATCCGGTAACAGAAGAACTGGCTGGCTTGAAGCGGCCAATCAATGCCATGACCATTGCAGTGTTTGGTAAGTACCCTTATGACAAGTTTCAACATGTATTATCCCATGAACTGCCGGTTTATCAATATGTTCAATGATGCAGGATCTCTCATTACCCATCTGGGATCTGATATGCAGAAGAAGTTGAAGGCTGCCTATACTCTTATAGATCAGTTATATACCGGTGCACAACGGATCATTTGTACTGCCGCTCATAACAACCCGCCCCCAACCTTGATCAAGGAAACATTAGAAAAGCTGTCAATGCTGCCTGCTGATGACCCACAAGTATAGGGGATCTATCGTAGTCCTTTCGATAAGTAAGAGTGTCGAACCCAACGAGGAGCAGAAGGAAATGATAAGCAGTTTTCAGCAAGGTATTCTCTGCAAGCACTAAAATAATAGGTAACAGATAGTTTTGTGATAGGATAATTTGTAATGAGTAACAAGTAACAAAAGTAAATAAAGTGCAGCAAGGTGGCCCAATCCTTTTTATAGCAAAGGAGAAGCCTGGACAAACTCTTATATGATGTAAAGCGCTCCCGAGGACACATGGGAATATCGTCAAGCTAGTTTTCATCACGTTCATATGATTTGTGTTCGGTACTTTGATAATTTGGTATGTGGGTGAACCAGTGCTTGGGTGCTGCCCTTACTTGGACAAGCATCCCACTTATGATTAACCTCTATTGCAAGCATCCGCAACTACAACAAAAGTATTAAGGTAAACCTAACCATAGCATAGAACATATGGATCCAAATCAGCCCCTTACAAAGCAACACATAAACTAGGGTTTAAGCTTCTGTCACTCTAGCAACCCATCATCTACTTATTACTTCCCAATGCCTTCCTCTAGGCCTAAATAATGGTGAAGTGTCATGTAGTCGACGTTCATATAACGCCACTAGAGGAGAGACAACATACATCTCATCAAAATATCGAACGAATACCAAATTCACATCACTCTAATAACAAGACTTCTCCTATCTCCTCAGGAACAAATGTAACTACTCACAACGCATATTCATGTTCATAATCAGAGGGGTATTAATATGCATATAGGATCTGAACATATGATCTTCCACCAAATAAACCAACTAGCATCAACTAGAAGGAGTAATTAACACTACTAGCAACCCACAGGTACCAATCCCAGACTTGGAGACAAGAATTGGATACAAGAGATGAACTAGGGTTTTGAGAGGAGATGGTGCTGGTGAAGATGTTGATGCAGATTACCCTCTCCCAATGAGAGGAGCATTGGTGATGACGATGACGATGATTTCCCCCTCCCGGAGGGAAGTTCCCCCGGCAGAACAGCTCCGCTAGAGCCCTAGATTGGTTCCGCCAAGGTTCCACCTCGTGGCGGCGGAGTCTCGTCCGGAAAGATGGCTTATGATTTTTTCCTCATCGAGGGGGTCCATGAGGTAGGGGAGCGCGCCCAGGGGGTAGGGCGCGCCACCTCCCTCGTGGGCAGGGTGTGCCCCCCTAGTGAACTTCTTGCGCTCAGTATTTTTTATATGTTCTGAAAACATCTTCCGTGAAGTTCCAGGACTTTTGGAGCTGTGCAGAATAGGTCTATAATATTTGCTCCTTTTCCAGCCCAGAATCCCAGCTGCCGGCATTCTCCATCTTTATGTAAACCTTGTAAAATAAGAGAGAATAGGCATAAGTATTGTGACATAATGTGTAATAACAGCCCATAATGCAATAAATATCGATATAAAAGCATGATGCAAAATGGACGTATCAACTCCCCCGAGCTTAGACCTCGCTTGTCCTCAAGCGAAAGCCGAAATCGAAAAATAAGTCCACATGTTCAGAGATAGAGGCATCGATAAAAATAAAATACAGACATGAGGACATGAGGGCATCCAATCATTCTTAGAATAGCAACTTATATAATTCTTGTCATATGATCTCTTATGCCAGAGTAACAATTCAATCACAATTTCAAGTATGAATCATAAACTTCATTGAAAACTAACAAACTATAATCTCAGTCATTGGAGCAATTGCAATTTATCATAACATAGGAAAGACTCAATATATAAGAGCTTTTCAGCAAGTCCACATACTCAACTATCATATAGTCTTTCACCATTGTTAACACTCACGCAATACTTATGGGTATGGTGTTTTAATCGGACACAGAGAAAGATAGGGGCTTATAGTTTTGCCTCCCAATGTTTTACCTCAAGGGTAATGTCAACAATAATAGTTCATGAAAACTCACATCCAATTAGCCATGTATACTAGGATCCTTCCAACATGTTGTGCTTGCCAAAAGATAAAATGTAAAAAGGAAGGGTGAAGATCACCACAACTCTTATGTAAGGTAGGAGATAAAGGTAAAAGATAGGTCCTTCGCAGAGGGAAGCAGAGGTTGTCATGCACTTTTATGGTTGGATGCACAAAATCTTAATGCAAAAGAACGCCACTTTATATTGCCACTTGTAATATGGACCTTTATTATGCAGTCTGTCACTTTTATTTCTTCCATATCACACGATCGTATAAAGCTTATTTCCTCCACACCAATCAATCATACATATTTAGAGATCAATTTTTATTGCTTGCACCGATGACAACTTACTTGAAGGATCATACTCAATCCATAGGTAGATATGGTGTACTCTCATGGTAAAACTGGTTTAAGGGTGTTTGGAAGCACAAGTAGTATCTCTACTTGGTGGAGAGGATTTGGCTAGCATGAGGGGGAAACGCAAGCTCAATCATGTTGAAAGGTCCAATACAATATAATTTATCTCAGATGTAAGAAGACATAACCTATTACGTTGCCTTCCTTGTCCAACATCAACTCTTTTAGCATGTCATATTTTAATGAGTGCTCACAATCATAAAAGATGTCCAAGATAGTATATTTATATGTGAAGACCTCTCTTTCTTTATTACTTCCTATTAATTGCAACGATGACCAAAACTATGTTTGTCAACTCTCAACAACTTTTATTCATCATACTTTTTATATGTGAGCTCATTACTCTCCAGAAGATCCATATGATCTCTTTGTTTCTTTTTATTTCTTTCTCTTTTCTTTTATTCACTTAAGATCATGGCAAAATAATCAATCCCTTGACTCAACACTAATCTTTATTATATATAGCTCATGGACTCGATTACATAGAAGGATCATAAAGCAAAACTCACAACTGGATCATACTACAAACTTTCACTACAAAAAATACACTTCCGTGATGATACGTGTTTGTCACAGTAGGTCATTTTTTTGTCATGCATGTACATCCATGACAAATTTATGACAGAATCAAGATAGTCATACCTGTGTTGTCGTAGAAGTGTTCCATGACATTACCAAAATTATCATCACGGAAGTGTCCACTTCCATGACAATAAATCGCGCATCACAGAAGTGCTTTCGTCAAGGGTGACCGACACGTGGCATCCACCGTAACGGAACGCTGTTAAGCTATTGGGTCGGGTTTTGGATCCAATAACCTGTTAACAGCCCCAACCAATGGGGATTTTCCACATGTAAAATCATCATTGGCTGGAGGAGACACATGGACCGGCACATCAAGTTTAAATGGGCCGGCCCAACTGAAGGCCCATAAGATTTTGCGGACCATAATGGGCCGGCCCAGCTAAAGGCCCACGAGATTTTGTGGACCATAATGGGCTGGCCCAGCTAAAGGCCCACAAGATTTTGCGGGCCATAATGGGCTGCGCAGGTAAAGGCCCACAAGATTTTTTTTGTGCCATAATGGGCCGGCCCAGGTAAAGCCCACAAGATTCTTGCGGGTCATAATGGGCCGGCACACCTAAAGGCCCACAAGATTTCACCAACATTAACGGGCCGGCCCAGCTATAGGCCCATAAGATTTTGTGGACCCTAGTAGGCCGGCCATTAACTGCCTGCCATGTTTTGGGCCAAATGTCGGCCCATATTTGATCCGGTCCATTAATGGCCTGCAACGCTCCGGGCCTAATAGTGGCCCATATGAGATCCGGCCCGTTAAAGGCCTACCACATTCTGGGCCAAATTACGGCCCAGATCAGGTCCGACCCTTTAAGAGGCTTTGGGCTCAATTATGGCCCATATCAGATTCGGCCCGTCAACTGGACACTATACTTTTGGGCCCACTTGCTAAAGGCCCACTTAGTAATTCGGTCTGATATTAGCTTTGACCTGTTAAGGGCCCATTTAACATTTCAGCCCTATATTAATTTCATCCTGTTAAAAGCCCGTCATATAGTTGGGCCTAACTACGGCCCGGTTTGCATCCGGCCTGCTCGCAGCCGATATCTGATTGGGCCAAACAAGGACCGAGACAATTTTTCGGCCTGTTAAAATCCCGTGATTTGATTTGCACAATCATGGGTCGGGGTTCATTTCGGGCTGCTGCCGGCCCGTGAGCTAATCGGCACGTTTCAGGCCCAACCTACATCGTGATTGCATGACGGCCCGATTATGTACCGTAATTTTATGGTTTGGCCGGTTTGCTGCGAAGACAGGATATATATACAGTAAAATAACTACAGCATCGTGAATAAGAAAAAACCTATACTATACAATAAAGAAATTACGGCATATTACATCCACTGGGCATCCAAGTTCGCCACTATGATAATAAAGCACAAGCAGACAACAGATTACATACACTGGGCATCAAAGATCGCCACTAGTGCAAATAAACATGCCGACAAAATAATATACAAAACCGACAACACTTAAATAGAGTTCAAGAAAGGTTAGCCATGCTGGCGAGCTGCAGCGCAAGCAGCTGAGCAAGATGATGAGACTGCGCTTGTTCAACACTTATATCTTCCTCACTCTGAAAGATAAACAAGCAGACAGATGACAGGTTTTGCACATAAAAGTATCAGTGCTGACAATTCATCATATTTCTTAATCACGAATAAAGTGACACGGTTTAAATTTGCATTAACACAATATGGTATTGTTCAGGTCAAGACATGGCTGGAAATGACATTGTGAAGGAGTTGGCAGCTTCACGACACCACTTGATTACAGATCAAAAACTCATAAGTATCAATGGTTAGTGTGCTGTCAATTTATACCATTTCAGATTGGCAAATAAAGAGACGGTTTAAATAATAGTAGAATGATATGACATTGTTCATAGTTAAGACATTGCAGAATATGACATTGTGCTGTAGTGGGTAGGTTCACCACACCACTGGATTACAGATGAAGAACAGAAGCATACATGCAGTGCAAAAGAGGATCACTTGCTTTATATAGTTTAATTTACATGGTAAGAAGAAGGAACTTGGTTGTACAACTGAAAACTTAAATTGAGAAAGGACGAACTTTTGTTTATGAACTACATATAATAAACTTTAAACAAGCAATTTGATGCAAACACCAAAAATAAACAGCTGTTGCAGTCATGCCTAACCAAATATATACAACAAAGTTTGAAGTCTTGAGATGGACAAATTTACATTATTGGTGAAGACAGGCTCTATAAAGGCCTTGTCCATGCTGATGGGGGGGGGGTAATTCAAGAAGTTTACCACAGAATCTTCTTCAAAAGCATTGCCTTTATTCTACATTTTGTTAAGAGTAAATATAGATGTGATAATATACGAAAAAATGGAGAATATTTAAGATAAGATGAAGAGTGATGCTACATAACCAAGTAGCTATAAATGTAAGTGCAGCGATACAGGCAAAAGGTACAGCCAAGAGCAATGCACAGCTAAACTTCTTCAGTACCAACCTTATGGTAAGAGTAAATATAGATCTGATGTGTAGAAAATGGAGGGCAAAGGAAAAAAAGTTGCAGAGTGATGGTACATGAACACCTACCTGTCATTATAAGTACACTGATAAAGGACAACATGTACTTACAAGAACAATGCAGAGCTAAAAAAACATTGGCATTGGATATATTCTACACTAATGTAACCATTCATACAGATCAGATAATTTGGAGCAAACAATTGATAAAAACATTGGCATTGGATATATTCTACACTAATGTAAGCATTTGAGTGGAAAAACATGGTACGATGACAGATGGAATATGTATTGATAATGGATGGGCATGGCACCTCGACATATATGATGAGTAAATTAAGCAGATGGCGGTGCAACAAAGTAGAAGAAATGCAAGACAACATATGCAAGATATGCGCAATCAATAAAACCTTGCCAAATTAGAACAGGCACCTTGATGGGTGAACAGGACAGGCCATCTGCCTTTGACTCCTCGAGGTTAGAATAGTCATTAGGATGATATTCTGAACAAGAATCAACAGGTGGGGAGCGTACGAGTTTCATTGCTTCCAGAATGGCACTCAATGCCTTGGTGCCAATTTTGTAAGTCATTGCAGTGTTCCACAATATTCTTCTGATGCGCGGATTCTGATATTCACTGTAATTGCGTATGATATCTGAGAACCATGAAAACATAAATAGTTGTGAGATTATCTTTGTAATGTAGATGATATTCTAATATAGGGGCGCCCCTGTAAACACTTGTGTGCTATCACTGGATTCTGATGAGAGAGCTCATGTGTGCTGTAATATGGTGCGTGCATTTATATAATCTGGCACAAGTACACAAAAAATAGGCTCCAGAAGTAAGGATAGCTGGCAGATGATAGGTTCATAATATACTGTATACAGAGTTTATTGCCAAACCATGATAACAAGAGCACACAACAACTAGGCAGACCATAGTGTACATAACAGGGGTACACCATAACCAGGATATATAAATCGGGAAAGTGGAACTGGCTGGAAATTATGGTGTTGTATTGCCGCTAGTAATTGAAAGCCTATCGATCACGTACATACCAGCTCTATCAGCTGTTAGACTGCAGATGTCCCTGCTCCCCTTCCTGACAAGGAACATACTGTGCTTCCCATATAGAACACCGCACGGGCCGCCGGCCGAACCACCGCCCCCATCGCCTGTGTTCCTCCGCCACCCCCACCCCCACCCCCGCCCCCACCCGCGTCGAGTTTTCTTCGTTCAACGAGGCCCCACCACCGCCCCCGAAAACCACCGTTCCCACCCGAGCCCCTTCGATCGCACCAGCGAACTCCAGCGAGCTCTGAAAATTTGACTGACCCAATTTTGAAATTTAGTCTACTGTGATTTAACTAGTGTGGAATATAAAAGGGGAAAACCATGAGCATTGCGAGTATGGTGTTGAGCGTGCCATGGTGGATCTGAAGGTGCAAACCGGACAAAGGCAACTTCGCAACCAAGACAAGAAATCAGAGTAAAGCAGTGGCGATCTATTTTCTTGCTGCGATAAATAAGTTGAGCAGATACGAAAGAGTACTGCCTTTGGTGCGGCGCCGTGTACGCATCTGCTGAGAATTTGACGGTGCTGCGGTAGCGATGGCTGTCAGCGGCGTGGAAGCAGATCTAGGAGGGTAGATGGTGGCGGCGGGGCGCGGTGGATGAGATGGTCGTAGGAGCGGCGCCGACAAGGTGGACGACGGCGGGGATGAAGCGAGAGGACGGGATGCAAGGATCCCGGTCCGAAGCCGTGGATGAGAGAGGTCGATCTCTCGTAATGGACGGCGGCATCGAGGTATCAGCTCCAGCATGGTGGAGGAGGACGGCGGTGGATGGGGTGGCGGACGGCGGCGGACGGAGGAGGGTGGGGTGGAGAGGGTGTTTTGGCGCCCACGGAGTACGAATGGGGAAAAGGGAGGTAGAGAGGAAGGGGGGAACCATGTATTCAGGGCGCGCTTGTCTCAAATGCGAGGAAATTTACAAACTTAGCCCCCGTTTCAAATTTCTACTACATCACAGCAACACTAGTCGGTTGGGGATAGGACGGTAATCTCGCATACACCGAATATTTGCCAACGAGAGTTTGTTTTTGGCGCCCACCGTGTATGAATATGAATCGGGGAGGGAGTCCATTTCAGCCGAGGACACACTGTGTTTTGGCGCCCACCGTGTATGAATCCGGGTGAGAGGCGGTTACGTCACGTTTGGGTGAAATTACAAATCTACCCCCATCGAAACCTATAGAAATCCAGCATATAGGCTTTGCGTGGCAGGGATAGGAAGTAGTGATTTCCATCTCACAGATTTTGGTTTCGGGCGGTTACTGCGACTTTCCCCGCTTCGTTCAAATTTTGCAGAGTGCACGTTTACCGTGCCAACTCAATTCGAATCCCGTTTGTATTCTATTTTTTTCCGGGCGGGATCCATTTTCAATTGGAATTACATTCTATATACATCATTTTTTATATATACTTTCAAAAGCACAACACCATTTATACATAAATATGGTTTACAAATGGCATGATCTCAGATTCATATGGTTGTATTCATCAATTTGGATTTTCAAATATTTGAAACCACTTTATGTTGAAATCCAATGTATGCATTCCTCGCTAACTGTCTCCAATTAATGTGTGTTTCATGCGGTTTTTTTACTTCTCAAACATGTATAATGTGTTTCACACACGCAACATATAGTGTAATCCCGTTTAGACATTAATTGCATATAAACAATACATTGTTTGTAATTGAAGAATCTATGGATCACCAATATTGATAAACTATATAACATTACACGTGTGCCCAAATTCAAATGAATATGCATGTTTGATACACCAATTTGCGTTATGATATTATCGATGTCGTGATCTCCAGTTTAAATATTTGAATCCCCTTTAATCTAGATATTCGTCACATATAGCTATCACTCATGCTTATTGTCGGTGTCAAAACCGGCGGATCTCGGGTAGGGGGTCCCGAACTGTGCGTCTAGGCCGGATGGTAACATGAGGCAGGGGACACAATGTTTTACCCAGGTTCGGGACCTCTTGATGGAGGTAAAACCCTACGTCCTGCTTGATTGATATTGATGATATGGGTAGTACAAGAGTAGATCTACCACGAGATTGGAGAGGCTAAACCTAGAAGCTAGCCTATGGTATGATTGTATGTTATTGTTGTTGTCCTACGGACTAAAACCCTTCGGTTTATATAGACACCGGAGAGGGTTAGGGTTACACAAGGTCGGTTACAAAGGAGGAGATATCCATATCCGTATTTCCTAGCTTGCCTTCCACGCCAAGTAGAGTCCCCTCCGGACACGAGACGAAGTCTTCAATCTTGTATCTTCATAGTCTAACAGTCCGGCCAAAGGATATAGTCCGGCTGTCCGGAGACCCCCTAATCCAGGACTCCCTCAGTAGCCCCTGAACCAGGCTTCAATGACGATGAGTCCGGCACACAGTATTGTCTTCGGCATTGCAAGGCGGGTTCCTTCTCCGAATACATCACAAAAGAATTTGAATACGAGGATAGTGTCCGACCCTGCAAAATAAGTTCCACATACCGCCGTAGAGAGAATAATATTTTCGCAAATCCAATTCGCTGACTTGTTTTGGCAGCATAACGTTATGTCATGGCCCGATGATTATTCGAACCGTTTCCTTTAACCAGCCCCGCACATAACGCGAGGCAGTTTTTCGACACGTCTTGTCAAAGCAGAGATCGTGTCCCCTTATTACGGGATTCTTATCAATACGGGCGTGTGTAACCCGACCGCGCCATCAATTGCGGCGCCTGGGGGATAAGCGAGTTTTACCAGGCAAGTGGGGATGCTTAGCTTCGTCCGCCCATATAAAGGGATAAGGATTCACCTTTCTATCCACGCCTTCTTCCTCCTTTGCTCATCCGTTTTCGCACGCTCGAGCTCTAGCGCCCAAGTACACACTTCCCACCTCAACCTTCTCCAACCATGTCCGGAGCGGGAGGCAGGTGGATGGTCTCCTCCGTCATGGAGGGAGACATCAAGAAACCGAGGAGAGCCAGATACCTGCCCGACGACATCGCGCACCGGCTTCCAGATGAGGGGCAGCTCATCCCCACCCCCAGGCCCCATGAGAGGGTAGTATTCCTCACCCATTTCCTCCGCAGACTGGGATTCCCTCTCCACCCATTCGTCCGGGGGTCATGTTCTATCACGGCCTGGATTTCCACGATCTGGCCCCGAACTTCATCCTCAACATCTCGGCATTTATCGTCGTGTGCGAGGCCTTCCTCCGCATCAAGCCCCAGTTCGGCCTATGGCTGAAGACCTTCAATGTCAAGCCGAAGGTGGTGGGCGGCCGCCAGGCGGAGTGCGGAGGTGCCATGGTGGGCAAGATGCCCGACGTAACATGGCTTGAGGGCTCCTTTGTGGAAACCATAAAGGGGTGGCAATTGGGGTGGTTGTACATCACTGAGCCGCGCGACCCTATATGGGCAGCGGCCCCCGAGTTCCGATCTGGCATCCCCACGTGGCTCACCTCCTGGAAAGAGAAGGGCCTGTCCTGGGGTAGTTCGGAAGAGCTGACTGGACTCCAAACATGTATTCAAAACATGGTGAACAAGAAGCTCAAGCTTGTCAACATAGTCCAAGTTATGCTCATCCGTCGGATCCTCCCGTGCCAACAACGGGAGCTCAACTTGTGGGAGTTCGACCCAGCGCAGCACCGAACTCTGAACAGGCTCTTCAACACGACTCATGAAGATGCATGGAGGGTGCTGTTCAAAAGTGCCGAGGTCCCCCCTCCTATTATTGAGGATCGCAGATTCAGCGCGAAGCGCCAAGCCAGTGCGGTAAGCTGCTTTACCTATCACAGGATACTTATTTTTTTATAGATTGACTCTATGCGGGATCTAAACCCCCGTACCTTTGACATGACTCGTAGAAGATGGCTGGACAGATTGACTGTCCGGCTCCTTTGCCCGAAGGCCCCGCAGACGCTCTTCTGGCGAAGATGTTGACTCCGGCCCCTTATACGGTGCCGAAGAAGACCAAGAAGGCCAACGGAACCCGAAAGAGTTCCGGACACCAGGCGTCGTCGGACTCACCGTCTGATGACTCTGCGACGCACTCTATCACAACCCTAGCTCTGGCCTTTGCTTGTCATTGCATATGCATCCATGCATCATCTTAAATTCCAGTAAATTGAATTGAGGGAATTCTCAACCCTCAGAAATCACCTCAGAAATAATCAACATTAAAAAAATCTCTTCAAACAAGCCCAAGAAAATGTTCCTGTTAATATCTGGAAATATTGGCAAGAGATAAAATTCAAACCAATATTTTTAGAATCTCAGGAATATTTATTTTGGGCCCTTGAATTAATCCAATAAATATTTGAATTGGACTTATATTTATTATATAATAAATATATGTTCAATAATTCTGGAAATTGTTGTGTGGTTTGGGTTAAAGACCACTTAGTTCGCACAACTATTTTCATGAAGTTTTGAAGTGGTTTAGTATTTTTGCTAAATCAGAAAACAAAGACAGAAATAGAAAACAAAAACAAATAAAAAAGAAAAGCAGAGAGAGAAGCCCACCTGGACCTTACCTGGCAGCCCAAGTGGCCGGCCCAGCCCACCTGGCCCCCTCCCCTGTCGTCTTCCTCCTTTGCCAGGAGGATGGGCGTGTGGCCGCCGTGCGCGCACACGCGCCCAGGCCACCTCCTGCTTGTCGCTTCCCCGACCCCCTAGAGATGCCACGCACCTCCCTGGCACCACATCCACTTCTCCCTCCGACCCTATCCTCCTCTGCTGTCTCTCCCTCCCGCGACCGAACACCACCATCAACGCCGCTCACTACCAACGCGCCCACCGAGCTCGCCTGACCTCCCCACCGTATCCCCAGGCTCCGCCGTGGTTCTGCACGTCGACGAGAACAACAAAACAAGCCCCGCGAGCCCCTCAACCCCGCCATCACCGTCGTCCTCATCCTCGGGAGCTGACCACCGCTGTTGTCGATTCGCCAGCCACAGGACATCCCCGAGCAAGCCGAGCCCATCATCGTGATCACTGTGAGCTGCACCATCGTTTCCCCCTAACCCCACGGCCTAGCGCTCGCTGTAGCACCATTTTCCATGACGTCCGAAGCACGCCGCCGCACGAGCTCGTCGCCGACGAGGCTCCGGTGGCCAATCGGCCCCGTTCATATGCCTGTTGGCTTTGTGAGAGCCTGCAGAACGCGTAGGTGCTACCCGTTGATCCTCCCGTGCACGGTGTCGTCGTTTTCATCGGTGCCCGAACTCCGGCGGCCGCAACCGAGCTCACCGCCGTCGACTCCGGCCACCCCAGGCCCGGAGACCACCACCATCCGACGCGCCATCGCGCCAGCTCTCCGTAGGGCCAAAGGGCGCACCGAACGGTGCACTGTAGGCGAAACCCGAGCCACCCCGGTGCGTCTCCGCCGCGTTTTTGGTAGTCGCCGACGAAACTCCGGCAAGCCAACGTGGCACACTTAGTTAACACTAATGACGCCATTAGCTGATCACTGTGCCACTGACGGATGGGCCCCACGCGCTAATTAACCCCGGAATTTATTCCCTGTTTAACTTAGACTAACCCACCGGGCCCACATGTCAGGTTGACTTTGCTGACGTGGCCTTTGACCGGTCCCACCTGTTGTTGACTCGAGCCAACACAGTGTGACTGACCAGTGGACCCCACTGGTCAGGTTTGACTTGGTCAGCCGTAGTTGACTTGCTGGGGTCAGCATGACACAATGCCGACGCAGTAAATGATTTTATGGATTTTAAATAATTCAGAAAATTCCAGAAAATAGCCAAAACTTCTAAAATTCATAGAAAATTATCTATAACTCAGAATGAAATAAATTATATATGAAAAATTATCAGAAAAATTCAAGGAATCTGTTTATGGCATTTGCATGCATGTTTGAACAACCTAGGGTTGCTGTACAGGGCAATTTGCATAATTGACATTTAAATAAGCACATATGGAGTTTGAATTTGAACCCTTGGTTCAAACCAACTTCATTTAGTATGATTGCTAGTTTCATTACCTCAATCAATAGCATATTGCCATGACATTATATGCATCATAATTGTTGCATTGCATTGATTGTGTTCCTCATTGTTTGCCGGTATTTGTCCCCTCTCGATAGACGTGGTTCCGACGATGAGTTCGATGACACCGATGAAGAACTATACTATATTCAGAAGTGCCAGGCAAGCAAAAACCCCCTTGTTCATTCCGATACAATCCCACTCTCTCGCTCCTGCTCTCTTTTACAACATTAGGACAACAACGATTCAACTGTTACATGCTGCGGTAGTTGAACCCCTTTCCTCTGCATGACCTGTCATTGCCACAGTAAATAGATGAAACCCACTAGCATGAGTAGGAGTTGTTTGAGCCCTGATGTGCCTACTCATTCATGCTTGTTTGTCATGCCTGCTATTGCATAGAGTTGTGTCGGGTCTGATTCATCGGGAATGAATTGGAATGGTGATGAACATGTCCTACTGTGTGTGAGCTAAGTGTGTGAACACGATTTGGTAAAGGTAGCGGTGAGAGGCCATGTAGGATTACATGGTGGGTTGTCTCATTGAAACCGTTCTTCGGAACTGAGTTCTGTGTCTGTGATCCATCAACAGCTACTACCACTCATTGGGATCCTTAATTGACCCTCTAGGCTTCTTAATCACCCTAGTCCTCTGTCCAAGAGTTGCAACTAGTTTTTGGTGTTTGTAGGATATGTGTTGGCGGCCGTGCGTAGCACTGACCCCAGGGGTGGGCTATGTTGCGGTAGATACACCGTGGCCAGGCATGCCGGGCACCCGTTTGGTGTCTCGGAACCCTGTACACATCGTTCGGGGCCATATGTGGAAACCTCGGCCGGACTCCCTGCGGATGGAACCTGGATAGGCGATAAACCTGGACTAGAGAGTTGAGTGTTTAGGTAGGCCGTGGCCGACACCCTCGTTGGGCTTCCGCTTGAAGGTTGCCGAGTACATGTCGTGTAAACGACGGTAAGTGGTGGGAGCGTGTGTGAAGAAGTACACCCCTGCAGGGTTATCATTATCTATTCGAATAGCCAGATTCCTCAGATATGGAAACTTGGACCCCTTGCATAGTTCATAGACAAGTGAAAGTGGATACTCTAAAACTCGCAAGATAAGCGTGAGTGCTATGGATGGCGTTCTCGTAGCGAGGCGGGAGCGAATCCATAGTGGTGTATTGATATGGTGAATATGTGGACTCGTGTGCGCCACCTCAAAAGAGTTGCTTGCAATTGTAGTTCCGGTTAGCCACTGAGTCAAAGCTGGCTTGGTGTAGTTAAACTCCATCATCCCCTTGTTGATACCGATGCATATGTAGTTAGTTCTGATGTAAGTCTTGCTGAGTACATTTGTACTCACGTTTGCTTAATTTATGTTTTTGCAGAGAGACTTCAGTCTCGCTGGTAGTTCCATGTGGACTTCGATGTTTAGCTTGATACCTCAGCTATGATCTTGTGCCCTCGGCAGGATCTGGTAGATAGTCAGGCTTCTCAGCCTTCTTCATTTGTAGTTGTCTGTACTCAGACAAGTTAAGCTTCCGCATGTGCTTTGATTTTTATGCTATGATTGTTGGGTCATGGGACCCATGTTTGTAATATCTCGCTCCTTGGAGCCTAATGCATAAATACTTGAGTCGTAGAGTTATGTTGTGATGCCATGTTGTATTTAGACATATCGAGCATATTGTGTGTATGATTGAAATGCTTGGTTTGTGTGGGATCCGACAATCTAGTTGTTTATCCTTGGCAGCCTCTCTTATGGGGAAATGTAGTCTAGTGTTTCCATGAGCCATAGTAGACCGCTACAGCCCGGTTCACCGGAGTTCTGTTAGCCCAGCACTACTGCTCAGGACACCTGACTGGCCGGCATGTGTTTCACTTCGTTCCTGTGTCTGTACCTTCGGGGAAATGTCACGCGGTGACATCCGGAGTCCTACCTAGCCTGCTACAGCCCGGGTTCCCGGAGTCTTGTTAGCCCAGTGCTACAGCCCGGATTCAAACGCTGCTGACCGACATGCTCGATGTGATTCATGTATGCCTGTCCCCATATGCTGGTGCCGCTTTGGGTTCACGACTAGCCATGTCGGCCCGGGTTCTCTGTCATATGGATGCTAGCGACACTATCATATACGTGAGCCAAAAGGCGCAAACGGTCCCGGCCATGGTAAGGCGACACCCGTGGGGATACCGCGCGTGAGGCCGCAAAGTGATATGAGGTGTTACCGGCTAGATTGATGTGACTTGGAATCGGGGTCCTGACAGCTTTGGTATCAGAGCCTGACTGCCTGTAGGATTACCAAGCCAAACCGGTCGAAGTTGTGTCTAGAAATGCTTTAGTTATGTAGGGGAATTGATTGTGAAAGGAAACGTAAGGCTCTTTTTACTCCTTTACCTTATGGCCTTCTGATCTGAGTCATCCTCTTCTCTTCTACGGGGTTTAAGAACTAGGCCTTCTAATCTATCTATCAGGATGACGTGTTACTAATCCATAGACTTATAGGATTGATGGATTCAATTCTTAGTTCAGTCCCTACTATTTCTGTGTGTTGATAGTTGATCTCGGAACCTTGATATTGTGTTGTTGAGTGGTTATGCCACCATTTTGCATGATGTCTCAAATCATTTTGCGCATTTACAGCCGTTATGCTGTCCGAGTCATCCCAGGTCTCTACATAGTCTGATGCATTTGCAAATCCTTTCTTTCCGTTCCCGATGTCCTTTTGGGCCAGATTAAGCACACTACACGGTCTGTGAGGTACTCCGTTGCCTCGGCGTATATGTTGGAGCTACTATTATGACCCTAGGTGCCTTATGAAACCATCTAGTCATCTAGCCATGTTTGGTGTTCTAGTTTGATGATTCTGGCCACCATTCTCGAAAGCATCCCGTGATGCCACTTAGTAGTAGGCATTCTACTCCTGGGTTCTTGACCCAAGATTCACCCTACTTACCTCATGTCGATAGTGTTTGCTAGTTCCTTTAGGATATTAGTAACCTTTGCATTAGTTCTCGAGGTCCGTGGTATTTCCTTCTTCCAAATACCACGAACCATCCTTGGCAGGAGTTCCTTTGAACCAAAATATCACAACCAGAATACTCTTGAGGAGTTCTCCATTCATAATTGTGATTCTGCCAGTTCTACCTTTCTGCATGGGTTATCTGGAAGAAACCTGTTGAACTTGGTTCGACATATTAATCTATGCATCCACAACTCAGAAAGTTATATGCTCCTTGAGTTGTCCATCTTCAGTTGTATTTCGACCATCTTCTATCAATTGATAGTCAAGAGTATGCATGCATTCGTTCATCGATGCCTAATTATTCTTGTGGTCTGTCAAGTCATTCTATTCCAGAATGACTAGGAGAAACAAGCTCCAGTACCTCATCCATTTCTAGGATTGGGTCAAAGCAGTTGTATTCCGCAGATCAAATGCCAATCCAGCTTTTGCTCTGTTCTACCTTGGGGTATTGCCATCTTTATGTCAGGATTGTCATGAGAATCGCACCACCTCTTATGAATTCTTGACGCAGTAATACTTCTCGCTATCATTATTTATTCCTCGTTCCCGTGTTGTCGCAACCGGAATGCCGACAAGTGAATCATGATGTGTGAAATCAATACTCCTAGCAACCCCGTTGCTTGGTAGTTAATGGACAATAATCTTATCCTTAGCGTGCCAATTATTAAATCATCATCCTAAGATTGATCGTGCTACCTAGTCCTTACTTCCGGTGCACTCTTCGATCAATGAGTTAGGATTGTGTCAATCCCTCACTCTTTTGATCATATCAACTTGCCCTGAAAAGCAAGGTTGTTCTCGAGCTTAGTAACATATCGGTGGTTCGTGACTCTCCGAATATCTTCTCGGAAGTGCTACCAGGTTGTCACCTGACCGCTATGTTAAGTTCGTGATCAAGTTGGTTTCTTGTAAACCACCCCTTCTCCAAGAATCCATGTTGGATATCCCTGAGCTGGTTGGTTAAGCTAAACAACAACTTGGAGAGTTGGAAGATACAAACTTGTCTGACTTAGTTCATGTTAAGGGATATCCTTTTGTGTGTGTGTGTGTGTGTGCTGAAGGAAGGTGATATCTCCATCGATTGGTCCTCGTGATCAGTTGTTGGATCTATTGCCTTGTCAAAACTTTGACTTGAGTATGGGCTATCGTCAAGTCAAATCAGAACCAAAGATGTTCGTAATGTTGTCTTACTCATGGATGATCCCTCGAGCATACACCATTACATCTTTTGGTCTGACCAATGCTATCACCGTGTTCACATGATGGTGGAAGTCCAGTGATATGGAAATTCCGATGAGTTGCTGTTGAGCCCATCAGCAGCATTTTGTCTCCCCCATGATTCGTTTTAAACATTAAGCTAGTGTTGGAAACTTTGTAAACAATGCCTTCATGTTCCGTTCATGAAGCATATGCTTGGATGGAAGAAGTGACTTCCTCGAATTCATGTGCATTTGGTGTAAGTTGCCGCCATGAATTTGAGAAAGGTTTGTTTTGTTTCCTCTAGAATCATCCCAAGTTAGTCACGCATATGTGCGAAGTACTCTATGGTTTGATAGGTTGGCCGCCTCCATTCTGTATGTGTTCCTAGCACACCAAGCCACTAATTGATTTGTTCAAGGAGAAGAAGTTCTTTCTTAGGATCCGGACTTATGAAAGGACTTCGTTATCCTCGTTGATGGTTCCCAACCAGGACTCGGTAGTGTTTTGTTGTAAGACTACTATGTGGTCATGTTTGTCTGGGACAACGTGTTCACATGTTTGTAGCAGAACCCGCTCATGTTTTGGAGCTTGCTACCAAGTTCATCTCCTGAGAATCTCGCAAGGCCATCTCGTTGGTTTGTGTTGCAAACTTTCCTTCTCCGGACATGCTGTCTGGAATACCCTGTTACCAACCAGATCTGAATCTCAGGCAGGTATGATGGTTGGAACTATTCCAAGATCTATAATGTAGGTTCCAGCAAGGTTGATGCTCCGGCCGACACACCTAGCCGGAAGATCTATCATTGTAGTATCTTGATTGATCTATTTGACCATCTTCTCCATGAGGATTTCGTGCAACTTATTCTAGAAGTTCCTCCTTAGGGTTCCTTGTGCTCTTAGTCTCTTCAATTTTACCATGACCAATCAAACAGTGGAATCACCCTCGACCGTTGAGTTCTCCTTAGTTACTAGAATCTTTCCCAGCATTAGCATTTTGTTCCTAGATTGCACCGCCATTGTGCCAATCCCCCATGGGTTGCCCTTATCGGTAGTTGTTGTCCAATATCATCTTCAAAAGTGGACTTGTCATGGGTCCCATCCATTTCCGGTGATAAGCAAAAATAATCCATTGCTTTGTCTTCAACAAGGTAGTCCACATCATCCATTCTGGTGTGAGCATGCCATTCTTTCGAATTCGTTCAAACGATCGTTTGTGATTGCCTTAGGGTGGTATAGAGAGTTGCAATGATCTTTGAATCAAAAGTAATTCTTTTTGCCACTTAAGGGAATAATTCTACGAGTCACCTTCCCCGAGGTGTCCCGTTATGGTGTCATGGGCAACTTAACTCCTCGCTACTTTGAAACCCACGTCACCATCTATTTAAGCGTCGAATTGTTGCCTACCAATTTGAACCTTTGTCATATGTTTCTCATCCATCATCTCTGATGTGTGTTTTGTGTCTCAGCTCAAGGGATGTTTCCACGTCTCATTCCGTGAGTTGATCTTGTGTTCATTAAGATCGACGATCCATTCCTGTGAGTTTGTCTTGCTCTCTTGTCGCCATGTTGGATGAAGTTCTCGAAGGAAAGGATGTCATAATCAATATGATGTAGCAGATCAACATCTCTGAGAAGGGCAGTTGGATCATGAAGATCGTGTTATTAGCTTTGTGTCCCCTCTGTCTTCTTACCTCACGTCCTGAATCTCGGGACGAGATTCTTGTTTATTGGGGGTGAGTTGTCACAGCCCTAGCTCTGGCCTTTGCTTGTCATTGCATATGCATCCATGCATCATCTTAAATTCCAGTAAATTGAATTGAGGGAATTCTCAACCCTCAGAAATCACCTCAGAAATAATCAACATTAAAAAAATCTCTTCAAACAAGCCCAAGAAAATGTTCCCGTTAATATATGGAAATATTGGCAAGAGATAAAATTCAAATCAATATTTTTAGAATCTCAGGAATATTTATTTTGGGCCCTTGAATTAATCAAATAAATATTTGAATTGGACTTATATTTATTATATAATAAATATATGTTCAATAATTCTGGAAATTGTTGTGTGGTTTGGGTTAAAGACCACTTAGTTCGCACAACTATTTTCATGAAGTTTTGAAGTGGTTTAGTATTTTTGCTAAATTAGAAAACAAAGACAGAAATAGAAAACAGAAACAAATAAAAAAAGGAAAGCAGAGAGAGAGAAGCCCACCTGGACCTTACCTGGCGGCCCAAGAGGCCGGCCCAGCCCACCTGGCCCCCTCCCCTATCGTCTTCCTCCTTTGCCAGGAGGATGGGCGTGTGGCCGCCGTGCGCGCACACGCGCCCCGGCCACCTCCTGCTTGCCCCTTCCCCGACCCCCCTGGAGATGCCACGCACCTCCCTGGCGCCACATCCACTTCTCCCTCCGACCCTATCCTCCTCTGCTCTCTCTCCCTCCCGCGACCGAACACCACCATCGCCGCCGCTCGCTGCCAATGCGCCCACCGAGCTCGCCTGACCTCCCCACCGTATCCCTAGGCTCCGCCGCGGCTCTGCACGTCGACGAGAAGAACAAAACAAGCCCCGGGAGCCCCTCAGCCTCGCCATCGCCGTCGTCCTCATCCTCGAGAGCCGACCACCGCCGTCGTCGATTCGCCGGCCGCAGGACATCCCCGAGCAAGTCGAACCCATCATCGTGATCACTGTGAGCTGCGCCGTAGTTTCCCCCTAACCCCGCGGCCTAGCGCTCGCTGTAGCGCCGTTTTCCATGACGCCCGAAGCACGCCGCCGCACGAGCTCGTCGCCGACAAGGCTCCGGTGGCCAATCGGCCCCGTTCATATGCCCGTTGGCTTTGTGAGAGCCTGTAGAACACGTAGGTTCTACCCGTTGATCCTCCCGTGCACGGTGTCGTCGTTTTCATCGGCGCCCAAACTCCGGCGGCCGCAACCGAGCTCGCTGCTGTCGACTCCGGCCACCCCAGGCCCGGAGACCACCACCATCCGACGCGCCATCGCGCCAGCTCTCCGTAGGGCCAAAGGGCGCATCGAACGGTGCACTGTAGGCGAAACCCAAGCCACCCCGGTGCGTCTCCGCCATGTTTTTGGTCATCGCCGGCGAAACTCCGGCGAGCCAACGTGGCACACTTAGTTAACACTAATGACGCCATTAGCTGATCACTGTGCCACTGACGGATGGGCCCCACGCGCTAATTAACCCTGGAATTTATTCCCTGTTTAACTTAGACTAACCCACCGGGCCCACATGTCAGGTTGACTTTGCTGACGTGGCCTTTGATCGGTCCCACATGTTGTTGACTCAAGCCAGCACTGTGTGACTGACCAGTGGACCCCACTGGTCAGGTTTGACCTGGTCAGCCGCAGTTGACTTGCTACGGTCAGCATGACGTAATGCTGACACAGTAATTGATTTTCTAGATTTTAAATAATTTAGAAAATTCTAGAAAATAGCCAAAACTTCTAAAATTCATAGAAAATTATCTACAACTCAGAATGAAATAAATTATATATGAAAAATTATCAGAAAAATTCAAGGAATTTGTTTATGGCATTTGCATGAATGTTTGAACAACCTAGGGTTGCTGTACAGGGAAATTTGCATAATTGACATTTAAATAAGCACATATGGAGTTTGAATTTGAACCCTTGGTTCAAACCAACTTCATTTAGTATGATTGCTAGTTGCATTAGCTCAATCAACAACATATTGCCATGACATTATCAAGCATCATAATTGTTGCATTGCATTGATTGTGTTCCTCATTGTTTGCCGGTATTTGTCCCCTCTCGATAGACGTGGTTCCGACGATGAGTTCGATGACACCGATGAAGAACTATACTATCTTCAGAAGTGCCAGGCAAGCAAAACCCCCCTTTTTCATTCCGATACAATCTCACTCTCTCGCTCCTGCTCTCTTTTACTGCATCAGGACAACAACGATTCAACTGTTACATGCTGCGGTAGTTGAACCCCTTTCCTCTGCATGACCTGTCATTTCCACAGTAAATAGATGAAATCCACTAGCATGAGTAGGAGTTGTTTGAGCCCTGATGTGCCTACTCATTCATGCTTGTTTGTCATGCCTGCTATTGCATAGCGTTGTGTCGGGTCTGATTCATCGGGAATGAATTGGAATGGTGATGAACATGTCCTACTGTGTGTGAGCTAAGTGTGTGAACATGATTTGGTAAAGGTAGCGGTGAGAGGCCATGTAGGAGTACATGGTGGGTTGTCTCATTGAAACCGTTCTTAGGAATTGAGTTCTGTGTCTGTGATCCATGAACAGCTACTACCACTCATTGGGATCCTTAATTAACCCTCTAGGCTTCTTAATCACCCTAGTCCTCTGTCCAAGAGTTGCAACTAGTTTCTGGTGTTTGTAGGATATGTGTTGGCGGCCGTGCGTAGCGCTGACCCCAGGGGTGGGCTATGTTGCGGTAGATACACCGTGGCCGGGCATGCCAGGCACCCGTTTGGTGTCTCGGAACCCTGTACACATCGTTCGGGGCCGTATGTGGAAACCTTGGCCGGACTCCCTGTGGATGGAACCTGGATAGGTGATAAACCTGGACTAGAGACTTGAGTGTTTAGGTAGGCCGTGGCCGACACCCTCGTTGGGCTTCCGCTTGAAGGTTGCCGAGTACATGTCGTGTAAACGACGGTAAGTGGTGGGAGCATGTGTGAAGAAGTACACCCCTGCAGGGTTATCATTATCTATTCGAATAGCCGGATTCCTCGGATATGGAAACTTGGACCCCTTGCATAGTTCATAGACAAGTGAAAGTGGATACTCTAAAACTCGCAAGATAAGTGTGAGTGCTATGGATGGCGTTCTCGTAGGGAGGCGGGAGCGAATCCATAGTGGTGTATTGATATGGTGAATATGTGGACTCGTGTGCGCCACCTCAAAAGAGTTGCTTGCAATCGTAGTTCAGGTTAGCCACTGAGTCAAAGCTGGCTTGGTGCAGTTAAACTCCACCACCCCCCTTGTTGATACCGATGCATATGTAGTTAGTTCTGATGTAAGTCTTGCTGAGTACATTTGTACTCATGTTTGCTTAATTTATGTTTTTGCAGAGAGACTTCAGTCTCACTGGTAGTTCCGTGTGGACTTCAACGTTTAGCTTGATACCTCAGCTATGATCTTGTGCCCTCAGCAGGATCTGGTAGATAGTCAGGCTTCTCAGCCTTCTTCATTTGTAGTTGTCTGTAGTCAGACAAGTTAAGCTTCTGCATGTGCTTTGATTTGTATGCTATGATTGTTGGGTCATGAGACCCATGTTTGTAATATCTCGCTCCTCAGAGCCTAATGCATAAATACTTGAGTCGTAGAGTTATGTTGTGATGCCATGTTGTATTTACACATATCGAGCATATTGTGTGTATGATTGAAATGCTTGGTATGTGTGGGATCTGACAATCTAGTTGTTTATCCTTGGCAGCCTCTCTTATGGGGAAATGTAGTCTAGTGCTTCCATGAGCCATAGTAGACCGCTACAGCCCGGTTCACCGGAGTTCTGTTAGCCCAGCACTACTGCTCAGGACACCTGACTGGCCGACATGTGTTTCACTTCATTCTTGTGTCTGTTCCTTCGGGGAAATGTCACGCGGTGACATCCGGAGTCCTGCCTAGCCTGCTACAGCCCGGGTTCCCGGAGTCCTGTTAGCCCAGTGCTACAGCCCGGATTCACACGCTGCTGACCGACATGCTCGATGTGATTCATGTATGCCTGTCCCCATATGCTGGTGCCGCTTTGGGTTCACGACTAGCCATGTCGGCCCGGGTTCTCTGTCATATGGATGCTAGTGACACTATCATATACGTGAGCCAAAAGGCGCAAACGGTCCCGGCCATGGTAAGGCAACACCCGTGGGAATACCGTGCGTGAGGCCGCAAAGTGATATGAGGTGTTACCGGCTAGATCGATGTGACTTGGAATCGGGGTCCTGCCACACTCTTCCCCTGAAGACGAGGAGGAAGAAGAAGAAGATGCTCCCCCACCGACTGGGGGAGACAGGAAAAGGAAGGACGCCCCAACTAGGGGGCCGAAGGGTCCAAGAAGGTAAGGACCCTCCTTCCGGACAGCTCCACCGCCGCCGACGAAGGCGAAGACGAGTGGATGCCTAGGGCCAAGCCCCCGGGGAGATCGTAAGTATTCGGATACCAGAGTAACACATAGGATTCCTTTGTCGCACTGCTTTCCCTAACGCCGAACATAATTATGCAGGCCGCCACGAGCTAATATCGAGGTATCATCAGACGGCTCCCTGGCCTCATCGGACATGGACAGCGATCCAGTCCTGACTGCCACCTCCCCTCATCCTGCCGACGACGCCAAGGTGTTGTCTCAAGAGGCACCGGATTGAGGGGAGACAGTCTCGGAGGCGCCTCAAGGCGACCTTGTGAACTCTGGGAGCCGAGGGGACGGGGCCCCTGAGAGCTCCGAGTTTGGCCCGCGCGGGAGCTCCAGCGGTTCCAGGCTCGGGCAGGCGGCCTCCTTCTAAGAGGGGCAAGACGCCTGTGCCGGTGACCTCTGTCCATCCAGAGGCGCCGGACAATCTGCTGGAGGCACTTTGCAGCGCTTCCATCAACGAGGAGCACCACACTATCATGAGTGCGGTGATCCAGAAGGTTCAGTCCGCCAAGAGCGGATTGACTGAAGCCTGTGCCAGCCTTCTAACAGGCTTCGAGGTAAGCGTTTTAAAATGTAGTAGAAATATTACCGCATAGACAGTAGCCCCTGATGCTTTGTTCGGTGTTCACAAAGAAAAGCCAAATAGAGGATCAAATAATATCGCATGAGTCTAACATAAGTGTGTCAATATGCATATGCAGGCTTCGCCGTTGGCGTCCGCCGCACTGACTGCGGAGGTCGCCGTACTGAAGCAGGACCTCGAGGGGTCCAGGAAAGAGCTCGACCTTGCCATGAGGTAGCTCGAGGAGAACAAGGGTAAGTAATACCCTGTCTATATATATGTATATATAAAAGAGGACGCGATTGCAAAATGACAGGATCATCGTATGTTTGCCAGGGGCCACAACCGAGGTGGCGACCCTGAAGCAAGCGCTAACCAAGGCCGAAGACAAAGCGGCCAAGGAGCGCATTGAGTGAGAGAAGCACGAGGCTCGGGTGGGCGAGGTGTAGCAAAAGCTCCAGGCTCTCGTGGACAAGCACGAGGCGTTGGAGCGTGACTCAAAGACGTGGGAGTCTGAGCTTGCCGCGACCCTCGAGAGTGTAAAAAGTGCTAAGGCCGAAGCCCAAAAGGCCCTCCAAGAGATCGACGCGATGAAGAAGATAGCGACGGGTAAGGCTTTCTATATGCAAAGCAAGCATGTAAAAGTAAATTACCGATTACTTACCCGGATCCGAAGCTCTTCAGGAGCATTCGCAGATTTGCCCCGCAGTGTGTCCGATGCCGCACAATTTTACCAGGCCAAGGACGGAAGCTCGACGAAGAAGCTGTTCTGGTCTCAGTATGCTGAGGCCAGACATCCTGTGCCAATGAGCGACCAGCTGAAGCAGATGGTCGAGCTACATAAGGCGACTGATCAGGCTATGAAGAGCTTTATAGTCCGGCTATGGCCTGGCGACGCCCTTCCGAACAGCTTCTTCGGCCTGGTGAGGCGGCTTGTGGATGCCTGCCCGCGGCTGGAGCTCGTCAAGCGATCTTTCTGCATTGAAGGTGCACGCCGGGCTTTCGCCCGTGTGAAATTGCAGTGGGTCAAGCTAGACGCCGTGAAGCTGATCAAGGAGGGCCCGCCGAAGGGCAAGGAGCACCGCCACCCCGAGATGTACTACGAGGGTGTTCTGCCGGGTGCCCGTCTCATCGCGGACGAGTGTTCAAAAGATGTAATATTTGAATGAGACTTGCTCATTTGATCCTGTATGTATGAAAACTTGTTTCATATGCGCTATGCAACACTTGTTGGAATTTAAAATATTACCTTCTGTTTGGCTGTTTATACAATCTGAGAGATGGCTAGTCCTCGGCTTCTGCCCCCATGCCACGAGTGCTGGGGTGTTCAGGATAAACCTGAGCACTCTTGTTCCCATGTTTGGGTCCTTCGAGGGAGGTGCTCAGCACAGCGAACAAGGCAACCGGACTAATAATGCTTTATCACTCTCACTTAGCCATAGAATTCTATAATTTTATATTTCGGCGAAGTCCCTGGTATTCGGAAGGCCGAATTCGGGGTGCGATACACGCCTTTAAGATGGACAGGGCCGACCCCTCACTCTAAGCGGCATAAGTCTTTAGGGACTCGAAAACCTCGCCGAACGGCGACCAGTCTCTCGCCTTATCATGACAGTCAGTTTTAGCTTTCTCTACTGAGGTGCTGAACCCAACAGAACCGGGGCACAATCGCAGTAGTTCTCCTAGCGCTACCTGAGTAGATAGAGCGGAACATAAGGTACCAAAACATAGGAGCCGGGCAAACCCAACATTTGACCAAAGACATGATTCGGAGCTGATGCATATAATGCTATAAGTTCGGGGTGCTGCACTTGTGAAAGTGTTCGGACTTTTCACACCGCATTGTGGGGTACGTAAGCCCCTGGTGTATTGGCCGTACCATAGTGTACGGTTGCAAGGCGTCATTAATGAACCCATATATATATATATATATATATATATATATAACAAGAATGCAATAATAGTCGTAATGTCATGCATTGTTTATTAAAAAATTGCGTTAAAGCATAGTTTTACAGATAGTGTGATAAGCAAAGAGTAGGACTATGTCCCTCACAAGGGCAAGCTGAGGAATGATATTAAATTGAATATTTCACTCATTACTGTAATCAACCTGGGAATTCCGTGGTATAACATAGCTGTCTGCCTCCTTGGTTGCTGCATCATGTGTTCGGCAATAGTGCTACTGGACAGTGTTTCCAGAGATTAAGGTCCTGAAAGAAAAAGAAAAATAACCAAACGGGAAGCCCCTAGTGCGGTTTAGGCCGTGTTTTGGGGTGTGCCGCAGTTGTGCCCCCTCCCCACCTGTGCCCATGGTATTTTTAATGCATAATTATGTACGCACGGCACGAGTTTCGCCGCTGGGCTGGGATTGGGGTGGCCGCCATATTGCTATGCGAGCTCAGATCGCGCCAGGCGGTCTATTTTCCCATTGCCCCGAGCGCGCTTGAAGGTGTCCGGGCTGTGAAGCGCCGAACTGGTTGATTGCCTTGAGAGGCTGCTTTGCGTTTCTGCTGTGAGGGCTGCGGTGTGCTCCTCTGTTCGGAGAGAGCGCTCTGTGTTTCCATTGACTGTAATAACTCCGCTAGGTCCTGGCATCTTGAGCTTGAGGTATGCATAATGTGGTACCGCATTGAATCTAGCAAATGCAGTTCGCCCGAGCAGTGCGTGATAACCACTGCGGAATGGGACTATATCGAAGATTAACTCTTCGCTTCGGAAGTTATCCGGGGATCCGAAGACCACTTCCAGTGTAATTGAGCCTGTGCAATGGGCCTCTACACCTGGAATGACGCCCTTAAAGGTCGTTTTTGTGGGTTTGGTCCTTGAGGGGTCTATATCCATTTTGCGCACTGTGTCCTAATAAAGCAGGTTCAGGCTGCTGCCGCCATCCATAAGGACTTGACTGAGGTGAAATCCGTCAATGATTGGTTCTAGGACCAGTGCGGCGAATCCGCCATGACGGATACTAGTGGGGTGGTCCCTGCGATCGAAGGTGATCGGACAGGAGGACCAAGGGTTGAACTTTGGGGCGACTGGCTCCAACGCATATACATCCCTGAGCGCACGCTTCCGCTCCCTCTTGGGGATGTGGGTTGCGTATATCATGTTCACCATCCGCACTTGCGGGGGAAACCTCTTCTGTCCTCCAGTGTGCGGCTGCCGGGGCTCCTCCTCGTCATCGCTATGCGGCCCCTTGTCCTTGTTTTCGGCAATTAACTTGTCGGCCTACTTGAACACCCAACAATCCCTGTTGGTGTGATTGGCTGGCTTGTCTGGGGTGCCGTGTATTTGACACGAGCGATCGAGTATACGGTCCAAGCTGGATGGACCCGGCATACTTTGTTTGAATGGCTTTTTCCGCTGACCGGGTTTAGAGCCTTTGAATCCGACATTGACTGCCGTATCCTCAGTATTTTCGCTGTTAATGCGGCGCTTATGTTTTTTGCGACGTGACCTGCTATTGCCATCCTTGGTATCTGAGGTACCATGGTTCTTTGATATGTTATTACTGCAAGCCAGCCAACTGTCTTCTCCCGCACAAAAGCGGGTCATGAGTGTCGTGAGAGCTGCCATAGATTTCGGCTTTTCCTGACCAAGGTGCCAGGCTAGCCATTTGTCTCGGATGTTGTGCTTGAAAGCCGCTAAGGCCTCCATATCCGAACAGTCAACGATTTTATTTTTCTTTGTAAGGAACCGAGTCCAGAATTATCTGGCCGACTCTTCTAGCTGCTGAGTTCTGTGGCTCAAATCATCGGCGTCTGGTGGTCGCACATAAGTGCCCTAAAAGTTGTCGAGGAATGCGGCTTCCAGATCTTCCTAACAGCTAATGGAGTCCGCTGGCAAGCTGTTAAGCCAATGCCACGCTGGTCCTTTGAGCTTTAGTGGGAGGTATTTGATGGCGTGTAAGTCATCACCGCGGGCCATGTGGATGTGGAGGAGGAAATCCTCAATCCATACTGCGGGATCTATTGTGCCGTCGTATGATTCAATATTTACAGGTTTGAAACCTTCTAGGAATTGATGTTCCATTACTTTGTCTGTGAAGCATAAGGGGTGTGCGGCGCCTCTGTATTGGGCTATATCGCGACACTGCTCGAATGGGTCTTGCCCGCTATGTTCGGCCCGACCGGATTTGCTTTTACTGTATCCGGCGTGACGTTTATTGTCTCGGAGAGTGGTGCACCGTTGTGATCCGTAGATCGATCTTGCATGCTTTGCTTTGTCCTCCAATATGTCTCGCAGGTCTGGCGTATCTCCCCATGCCTTTTTATTTGAATGGCGTTGGGGTGGAGGCTGAGCTTTTGGCTGGAATCCCTCTCTATCGCGGCCACGAGGTGGCCGATCAGCCGTATCATACGCTTCTTCCTCCAGTCGGGGTAGTAGCCTGCACTTTGGGTAATTCTTGGAGGGGCGCCCGAGTTTATATTCCTCAGCCGCGAGGACTTCAGTCCATCTGTCAGCTAGCAGATCTTGATCAGCTTGAAGCTACTGCTGCTTTTTCTTCAGGCTATTTGTCGTGGCCGTAAGCAGGCGCTTGAAGCGCTCTTGTTCAACAGGATCCTCTGGTATGGCGAATTCATCATCGCCGAGGCTTGCCTTGTCATCGGAGGGGGGGATGTAATTGTCATCCTCCTCCTCTCCGTATGCCGCTCTCTCAGGAGAGCTGGCTCCTTCATCCTCCTGCTCTAAATCTTGCAGGAGGGGATTGTTGTTGTCTTCGGCACTATCCGGAGTGTTATTATCTCCTGTGCCGGTATCACCACTTTTGCTTTGGCGGGACATAGAGCGGCGCCGCTGACATCAGCGCTTGGGTTGCTTCTTGGAGGGGCCATCCTCCGCTATCTCGTCGCCATTGCCTTCATTGGGTGTATCCACCATGTATATGTCATATGACGAGGTGGCTTTCCAGTGCCCTATAGGCGCTGGTTCATGTTTGTCTCCTACATCGTCGTCCATACCGTCGATGTCTTCGGAGTCGAAGTCGAGCATGTCGGTTAAATCATCGACAATGGCTACGAAGTGGGTGGTGGGTGGGCGTCGGATTTCTTCGTCATCCGCATCCTAATCATGTTGGCCATAGTTCGGCCAGGGCTCTCCTGACAAAGAGAGAGACCTTAGTGAATTCAGAATCTCGCCGAAGGGCGAGTGCTGAAAGATATCCGCGGCGGTGAATTCCATGATCGGTGCCCAATCGGATTCGATTGGTAGGGGCGCGGATGGTTCGGAGTCCGGAAAAGAGTCCGGCACCTTGGAGTCATGGGCTGCGCAGAGGGTTAGGCTGGTGTTCGGGTTGATCACCGTTGAGACTGCAGCCCCTGAGGCGGTGTCTAACCACCTGTCCTCGATTGGCGTAGTTGGCTCCGAGCTAAGGGTCGGAGCTGATGCGGGCGCGGCCTCTAGGGTACTGTTCGGCGGCAATGCTAGGTCATACCCATCGTGACAGTGCGGCGCGCCTGGCTGTGGCTCGAATCCGTCGAAGATCAAGTCTCCGCGGATGTCGGCCGTGCAGTTCAAACTTCCAAATCTGACCTGACAGCCAGGGGCGTAGCTTTCAATCTGCTCCATATGGCCAAGCGAATTAGCCGGCAGTGCAAAGCCGCCGAATACGAAGATCTGCCCGGGAGAAAAATCTCACCCTGGACCACATCACTATCGATGATAGTAGGAGCCATCAAGCCTAACGGCGATGACATAGAGGAACTCTCAATGAAAGCACCAATGTTGGTGTCAACACCGGCGGATCTCGGGTAGGGGGTCCCGAACTGTGCGTCTAGGCCGGATGCTAACAGGAGGCAGGGGACACTATGTTTTACCCAGGTTCGGGCCCTCTTGATGGAGGTAAAACCCTACGTCCTTCTTGATTGATATTGATGATATGGGTAGTACAAGAGTAGATCAACCACGTGATCGGAGGGGCTAAACCCTAGAAGCTAGCCTATGGTATGATTGTATGTTATGGTTGTTGTCCTACGGACTAAAACCCTTCAGTTTATATAGACAACGGAGAGGGTTAGGGTTACACAAGGTCGGTTACAAAGGAGGAGATATCCATATCCGTATTGCCTAGCTTGCCTTCCACGCCAAGTAGAGCCCCCTCCGGACACGAGACGAAGTCTTCAATCTTGTATCTTCATAGTCTAACAGTCCGGCCAAAGGATATAGTCCGGCTGTCCGGAGACCCCCTAATCCAGGACTCCCTCACTTATATAGGACTATCTCTCTGGACCTATACGCGTTCATCGTCTCTCAGGTATCTCTCGTGCTACCTGTATGTCGACAATGATCTTTTATCTTCGTAACACACTGACGGTACTCTCTCCCTCGACCTTCATCACTCTATCTCTCTCTAAGTATATCTCGCTCCCTGCTATGTGTCTCTAACTATGATTCTCCATGTGGAATATCTTTCTCTCACACAAACACAAAACTTTGTCTCCCGGGGTCTCATTTCTCTCTACTATTCCCATGTGTGCCACTCGCACACCCCTCATACAGAGATGTCTTTCGCTCCTTAGATATGAGAACCTATGACTCTTCCTCTTCAATATCTCTTTCTCACACACAAACACAAACTCTGTCTCCCAAGGTCTCATATTTCTCCATTGTTCTCTTGTATGTCGCTCACACACACCCTCTCTCCCTAGAGATATCTTGTGTTCCCTCATATGTCTCTCTAGCTATCACTCTCGTTGTGAAATAGCTTTCTCTCTCGCAGACACAAAAATCCGTCTCTCTGGATCTCATTTCTCTCTGATATCTGTTTGTATGTGACTCACATGCACCCTCTCTCTATCTCTCTCACACCCACACACATAACCCAGCCTTCTGATCCACTATACTTCTATCTCTAACGCACACTAGCTAGCATCTTTATCTTTCTATTTATCTGTTTCTCCATCAACCTTCTTTCTCGCCCTCACTCTTGATTCCTATCACGCACACTACATATGTTTCTGTCTACATGCAGTCAAGTGCCCTCTCACACACATATCTAACTTCACCCTTTGAACCACCCGACGGTCATCTCCAACACCCAAACTAGCGGATGTCCCTCTAGCTAGCATCTCCATCTCTGTATCTATCTGTAGTTTCTCCATCAACATTTCTTTCTCGCACGGAGTCTTGCTTCCTATCACCCACACTATATATGTCTCTCCATACATATGCATTTATAGGTTGGTCTCTTTTGCACAATCATTGCGCCTCACTCCCTCTGCTCGCCATAGATGCATGCTCCAGCCCACACCACTATCTCTTAAAGACAAAAAACACATGCTCAATTGTCGGGACTTCTTCCATGCATTCTCACATGCATGCATATTGTCATACCGATCCATCTCTCCCATGTTGTTGATCTTATGACTTATGTCTTCTTTCTTTTATCTCGATCATTCGCGCGCGCACACACACACATATCCCACGTATACATGTATACCTCTCACACATGCACGTTCAAGGTCTCTATGTCTCCATACGTAGTTAATTACCCTCAATCCTAACGCCACATCGAATCGTTCTCCTCTTTTGTGCACATAACTTCCGCCTGGATGGGTAAAACACACACTCACACTTAACAATCTCCTTCTAGCTACCCCTCGCCTCTCACTCTTCCCCTATATCCCTGAAACCAATAAGACCATCCATTAGTTTAATTCCCGCCTACATGCACCATTGATATATAGTAGTCTTCCCCAGTGTCTCTCGAACAAACACGTTCTCTCGAAGTCGACTCCTCTCACGCGCACACACCTTCTCTTCCCTCTCTACGGGCATTTTCTCTCTCGCACCCCATCGTTGGTGGCCTCTGCCATACACATCACCTCTCTATGATGAAAGCCATGGACACTTAAATTACATCCGCCACAGAGGACCCCGCGACACACACACACACACACACACACACACACACACACACACTAAACTCCATCTCTCTCTCTCTCTCTCACACACACACAAACACACACACGCAAGCACGCGC
>NC_041388.1:302795531-302852444 GCF_002162155.2 Triticum dicoccoides | reverse complement strand
GACTCCATCTCTCTCCCTCTCTCTCACACACACACAAACTAAGAATCCATCTCTCTCTCTCTCTCTCACACACACACACCCCACACACACACTAAGACTCCATCTCACACACACATGCTCTAGGCGGAGCATTTGTTCCTACCACCCTTCATCCAACCTTACCCGTATGATGAACAATCAGCTTTATTTACTTGCATAACATGGACAAATTCCACTTTACTTTAGTAGTCAGCAAACTTATCATCTGTGCCCTTATAAAAAAACAAGTTGGTGGTGATGGCGTGCCTGCCATCTTGTAATATAGACCGTATGATCTATATCTGAGGATAGAAAGCAAACTATGATAATTTTACAAAAGATACCCGCACCTCTCTCCACATCATTATCTCCCGCAACCTCATCGCTCAGCAATTAAAAAAGGAATAAGTCTCTGGAACAATCTAGCATGCATGGTGGCCACTGCCGCCTGCCGGCGCCGTCCATCCCCATGCCTCCGCCCATTCCGACTACCAGTCACCACCACGCTCCACTCCTCCTCGCCTTATCTCTCATCTTTCATTTTTTCGATGACATTCTCGAGATACCAGTTTTCCGATAAAATTCTCGAGATATCATTAGTTTTTACACATGGGATTACTCCTGCATGGGTCAATCACAACAGGTGTTCTGTAAAAAAATGCATATTGATGTTCCATGCAATGCACGAGAATCTTGCTTGTAACTATATAACGCAAATCACGAGCAGGAAGTGACATTTTTTTGACACAACCACGTTAACATGGCCACGTAAATCACTAGCTAAAGTAAATACCATTATACTTATATCCCGATGCAAAAGGTTGAGTACATGTCCGAAGAGTAGAGTCGCACACACGCACTCTATCTCTCAGAATCTCTCTCACACACACACCAGTTACGTGACGCCCACTTAAGCAGACATGTATGTTGCAATTTGTGCACCCGCGGGTACACGTGATGCTGCGCATTTATTTAAGCCGAAAGGTGAACCCAAACAGTAGCTGCATTCATTCCCCTCCCGCCGCCTCTTCTCTGGTCACCGTCGCCCGGTAGCCATGGGCCGGCCGAAGGTAACAACATACGCCATACTCCCGCCGGAGCGGCGCTTTAATATGGAAATTTTAGTGGCCATGCATGCATCTTTTTGTGCTAGCACTCCTATATAAGGGTTGACCGGTCGCTTCCCGCGGACGTGCGCGAGCAGTGGAGAAGGAAGGAGAAGGGAAGTGGGCTGTGGAGTAATGTTTTTTACCACAATTTCCTAGGAAACGGAGTGCAATAATTGAGTAGTTTTGCAAACTACCAGTACTACACCTGAAACGGTTCAAAACCTATACTCCCTTGCCAGCGCGCGCTTCCCGCATGAAACGGTCAGCGTCGCCCTGGAGCATCAGTGCCGCATAAATGCCCGGCCAGAGCGGATGCGACCTCTCACTGGCACCGGCTTTGAAGTGGCGCGACGGCCGAGAGAGCGCCGCTTCCCGGTGCACGCGACTGCTCCGCATCAAGACTGGCCATAGGCCCTGTTTGGAGCCATGGGTTAGAGTTAGTTTGAGCTAGTTGGGGCTCAAATAGCCGTAAACTATCCAAGAATGAGGGTTTAAATTGGAGCAAGTTGCACCGAACCCACCAAAAAAAACTATCCCACCCATGAGGGTTTAAACTGGAGATAGTTCTCATTGGGACCACTGAAAAATCACTTTTCTCTCTCCATGAAGTGCATTTATTGTCAATCTAACCCTGTCACCCAAACACCTCTTGGGCTACAGTTAGTTCAGGGTTAGTCATGAGTTAGTCTAACCTCTAGCTAAGTTAGAGTATCAAACAGGAGCAGTATAGGACATGCAAGTTGCTCAAAGCATACAGGCAAATTCGTACGTGAAAGGATTTTTTTCTTTTTGAAAACGGAACGTGAAAGGAATTTTTTTTAGAATGCTCTTGGCATGTCGCTAACATGTGATAGTTAACCGACCTCAATAGACGGCAGAAACGCCAGCCCGCCACACTTTGATAGAGACGAGGAGGGAGAAGCAATACAGGCTGCTGGATTACTAGAGATAGGTGTCGCATGGAAGCCAAGAAATATGGTGATAGCGTGGGTTAGCCATGTACTAGTATGATGTAACTACACTTGGCTGCTGTGTTTCGTACTCTTCCAGTCCACTTTGGAGATGATTGGTTAATTTTATATCACTGAATAATATTAAATATTATGAGTGCAGACGCTCCACCACGAGGTTCCTTGCTCCTTCTCGGTCGTCCGGAATCTATGTTCTTCCACTCTATTTTTTTACATGAGCTTTGTTCATCCTTTTGCCAACACGCGAGACATCTAGCATCAAGGTGCACGTGTTATACAAGGATCATTCCATCTATATGAAGAACATGTGGGACTGGAACTACGAGACGAACATGTACCCAGGAGTGGATGTACGAACCTGAGTAATGTAGCGCAGTAAGTGAAGTAGAAAGGCACAAATCGTATGAACATGCATGGCATATAGGGTGTGTTTGGTTGCGTTCTTGTCTCAACATAGTTGTTCCCTCTTCAGGCATGCTCAACTCAACACCCCTCTTCATGCATGCTCTCTTCATGCATGCTTCTAGTGTATTTGTGCTAAACTAGTGTGGACTCATGCACCCTCCATACACTCTACCAAACACCCAAAAGTAGTTCGAGAAGGGAACTCTTGGGCGGCATTTGTCTCTTACTACGTACTACCACTAAATGTTGTACGTGCAATGCACGGTGATGTTATGGAGTACGTGCCTAAGTACTCTACTACTACTATATTAGTTGGAGGCACATATTAACTTTTATATTTGTTTACGTGTATGCCCCGAGACCTTCCAACTAGACGTGTCTTTGTCTCCATTTTTTTTGTGGAAAACGTGTCTTTGTCTCCAGGTCGCACTTTGTATCGTTCATACCACTAAGTACTACTACGTGTGGTCACCGACCCAGAAGTGGAAGAAGTGGAGACGCTCTACCACGCCGTTTTTTTACGCTGGGCTCTACCACGCTGTTCATGTCCCACTCCTTTCGCTGACGTGTGGGACATCCAGCACGTGCCATGTTTGGCACCCTTCGTCGTAAGAGTTGAAATGCTAGCATTCATCAGAAATAAAAATTAATTATAAATCAGAAGTGATACTATTTTTTTGCGAACCAATCAACAGTGATACTATACCTCGATATCAGAAAGAATACTACTCCGTTCGCCAACATGTGGGACGTCGACCATCCTGGTCCACTTGCCATGCACGCAGAACTCCAAGGGAGTCAACCAGGTCGTCGCGCCGCAGTAACAATGACTAATGAGCCGTCAAATCACTAGCCCACTTCCCACTTTGAAGTTGCTTGGACGAAGGAACCATCATGACTTTGTTGAATTCCGCTTCTTGACGAAAACTACTGTACCAGCAGTACTGCTAGCTACAGTAGTTACTACAACAGAGGCCTCCTTTCGTTCATAGGATAGGAATATGAAAATCATAGGAAGTGAGATGACATGCATCTCAATTCCTATAGAGAAAGAGATTCCATTTGATGCTTAGGATAGGGATTTTTCCATTTAGTCTAGGCTATTGTACTGGTAATTTGCTCTAAAAACTACAGTAGTAACTAGTAGTACTGGTACATGCTCGTACTCAGACACACACACACACACTAACTACTAGTACTACTACTTCTCACATGCTGGCCAGACGCCGTCATTCTCCTTCACGGCTTTGTCAGCGACACCCCACCGTGCTTGGATCTCCGCCGACCTCTCTGCAGCAGCGCGTGCGTCCTTTTCTTTCTTGCGGCGGTGGCCCTCTCTTTTCTTGAGTGCTTTCTAACTTTTCCGCTCCCTCTATGCGGCTTTGGCCGCCTCTTGATCTATCGCCCATTCGGTCTTGGCATCTTCAAATTCCTCCCACATAGTTGTGAGGTCGCGAGCGGCGATGAACTCGGCACGGCAGGATGCCATCACTTCCCTACCATTTTGTGTGCGGTCGTGGGCGGCGAGGAAATCGGCGCGGCGGGATGCCATCGCTGCCTTACCGGTTAGTGTGTGGCGCGGTGGCATGAACGACGCTTGGTGAGAGCTCTGGGGTGGAGTGGCCGGACAACCGTATAGTGCATTGGTTTGTCAAGAGCTCAAGGACAGAAGACAAAGCAAATTTGGATTCCCCTTCAATCCTGGTCATTTATTACCGAGTAAAATGCATTGGCGGTCATCGAACTTGTCTTGGTAGCTCACTTTGATCATTGTATATGAGATATGGTGATTATACGGTCACTGGCTCAGCGTATAGCTCCGTATTTGTCTGGTTGACCAGTCAAATAGTCCGCATGCGCCTCATCAGCTCGTGTACTTTATCTATCTACGCGGGCCTACCTATCAATGGAGAAAGAAATACTGTAAAAACCAAAATTATGCTAGAGTCCGGACCGCTTCCGGAGCCCGCTCTCACCGCCCTGGCCCCTCAAGACGCTAGCTGCCCGCCGCATGCATGCATAGCAAGTAGTACTCCTTATGTGGAGGAGAGAGAGGCATTGACAAAGTCAAGGAGCGGGCTCTGCAAGAGCCCGTCTCTACACGTGCTCCTAGGTATAAAAAAATAATTCTAAAAAAGGCATAAAAACAATTGTGTCTTAAAAAAAGAAAGGTAAAAAACATTTGAGAGGAAATAGATAGAGAGAAAGTGAGAAAAAGCTGTAACCTGGGCATTACATGAGGAAGGAGGGAGTGGTGCACATGCCAAGTTCATTGGGCTGCCGTGTTTCATACTCCTCCGTCATAACAGTGGAGACAATAGCTTTCATCAAAAATAAACAATGAATACTCATTGCTCGTCCTCTATATCGGAAAGAATACTTTCATTCGCCGACATGTGGGACGTCGACCATCCTGGTCCACCTGCCATGCACAAAATTATCCTGGTCTACCCTGGTCGTATCGCATGCCCAACCTTTCCCACTGTAAGTTGTTCAGACGAAGGAACCATCATGATTTCGTTGAATTCCGCTTCTTCAAGAAAACTTACTGTACCCATAATACTGCTACCACACGCGAAGACTGGACGGCACTGTACCACGTCATATCACTGAAAACCCACTAGGCCAAACTAGCCCTCCTAGGTCATCTATATTGGAACGGAGGGAGTACATCTCTACACTGCTATGATTTTGTGTTGCACGTCATATCACTGAAACCCACTAGGCCAAACTAGCCCGCCTAGGTCATCGATCGCTAAGCCTACAATTTTAGGAGCTAGGGCTATTGGTCGATCGACGAGGGATAAGTATAAGCGTACCACGAGCTCATCAGCCCCAACGTTTCTCTTCGGTGAGTGTTTTGCAAGTACTATAGCTCGCACAGTAGCTAGCCTACTAACACCAAGAATCATCAAACAAGCCCTATTGTTATGATAAACAGTTCAAACTTACATCTAATCATGCCATATATTACATCAAAAGCTGGTGAGGATACATCTGTTTCCATAACTCGGAGAGGGTTCGCATGATTCACTATCAAACAAAAGTAGCAAGATCCGCCCACACAAGACAGTGCACTAGCCCTAAGATGGTTTGATAACACGCATCGTTCTGGTAATTAAACACAAGGCAATGCAAACTATCCTGAAGGATTAGTGCGACCAACTATTTCTTGTCATCGATCTCTCGGGCAATGACCACAGCACGGACAGCGGCATGGGAATCGATTTCTGAGGCGATGTCCGCGGGACTGACCGCAACATCGGAATTGATCTCTGCGGCGATGTCCACAGGATGGACAGCGACATCGGAATCGATCTCCGGGGCAATGCAACAGGACGGGCCACAACATCGGAATCATCAAGGACGTCCATCGGCACCTACACAACCCTAACATATTAGCAAGCACATTGCAAATAATCAAAAACCACAACTATGGTAATAAGCCATTATTTTTTACCTTGTGCAGCTCACCGGGGGATCTCATCCCTCCGGGGGCCATCTCCTTGTCCTCGATGGGGACCATCACCTTGCCAGGGGAATACTGCTTCTCAACGGCGACTATCTCCTCAAACTCGGTCTTGAGCCTCACATAGGTGGCAATCAGAGTTCCTGGGGTAGGCACGGTGGGGCCATTGCTGTTCTTCCAACTTTCTTTGAGGAGTTCATTCGCCAACGTCCTCAACTCTTGGGCCAGTCCTTGTTTCTTGGAGTTCTTCGTCTCCATGGGTTGGCCCGCCAACATGGTCAACTCATTGGTCGGTGCTTGCTTCCTGGAGATCGCTGTCTCCAGTGGGTTGTCCGCCGGCAAGTCTTTGCTTTGTGCTCGAGGATCCATCAATGAACTGACAAACAAAAAGCAATCGAAAGGAAACCACAATCGCAATGAAAACGGGAAAAGAATAGGATGTGGAATCGGTCGGTGCTTCGCAAAAAGAAAATTCTTGGAATGAAAATATAGCAGCATAACTAATTCGCCCACCTTTCCTTCATTGGTACAGAAGAAAAATGGCAGAAGTGAGTAGCCTGGAGTGAGGTTTTCTTCAAGAAAGGGAAGAAAGGGCTTGAACGAGCGTTCCAGTGAAATGATGGTTCCTTCGTCCAGTCCAACTTGGAGGCCACCTTACCACTGCTGGTAAAGGTGCGCGTTTTGTGATATGACGGGTCATGACGGCCACACTGGGGTGACAGGTGAGTCACGACTGTAGCACCTCGCTGTGATCTGGTGGATGGCACGTGGGCCCAGATGCTTTGAAATGTCCCGCATGTAGATAGAGCGGCTAGTCATATACTCCCTCCTTTCCGGTTTATAGGGCTCAATTCAAAAATTTCACCAACCAAGGTAGATGGTGAGTGGTGGAATCCTTTTTGTAATTTGCAAAAGCACCCAATTAATGCTCTTGTTTTCTTCAAAAATGTATGTTTACCAATGTATTAATTGCAATGCATGCATGCATAAAGTACATGCATTGGTCAATTTTCTCTTAATACCTGCATGCAATTATTTAATGCACCTTGGAATCTAAACTTGTGATGGGGAACAACCAAATTGAGTCTTATAAAATGAAAAAACTAAGATTTTGAGATAAGCCCTATAAACCGGAAAGGAGGGAGTAGGAGTGCTCAATATTGTGCACCGCGACCAAGGCGGAGAGGAAAATGAGAGAACTACGTAATTAATGCATGAGCTTAATTAGGGTAGTTTTGTAAAGTACGAGATACATTTCTCCAATCGCAAAATGCCTTGGTTCATGAGATTTGAGATTTGAGCCCTATAAACTGGAAGGGAGTGAGTACTGCACACGGTGTAGTCTAGTCACTTGTTGAAATATCTAGAAAGGCAAATACTCCTTTCCGGTTTACAGGGCTATACTACTCCCTCCGTCTAGGTGTGTAAGTCATCTTATGAAAACCAAATACGTAGTCCCAAAACACTTAGGCGCGGTGCATTAACTTCTACCTTGTTTCTTGTTTCTTGACATATCAACCAATAAGAGATGAGAGGTGTGCATGCTTTTAATGACTTGCAATGGCTAGTTCATTGCATGCAATGCTATTAATTAGCAAATAAACATTGGTGACCCCAGGAGTAAACGGTGCTAAGCGCGTGGACCTATGTAGAATGAGTATCAACCAATGGATAATGGAGTTTAATTGTTAAACAATAGCAATTTTGTCTCATGCAAGAGCCTGGCTAGTACTCCAAGGAACCGCACCACGCGAGCGTTCGCAACTGCCACGTTCGGGTCGCGATTGGCTCTTCGCCTCTTTGAGAAGACGAACAATGATGTTACTCCTACTACAATATCAAATCCACTGCTGCATGTCCGTCCACCTCGTGCGGGAGGGATAGCGTGTAGCGAAAGCTTCTACTTACCGCTCCTGCCTTTGCGTCTATGACAGGTGGGCCCAACAGGTGGTTGGCCCTCCTGTCATGCATCCAAAGGTAGGTGCAGTTAAGGCACCGGAGCTCAGTCCGCGAGGGAGAGGGTGTTGTAGTAATCAAATTTCTCGGTCTTGTACGAGTTGATGAAGATAGGGGTTGCTTGCTTGCTAGGGTTGCTTGCTACGTATATATAGGCTGGAGCCTCCGCGCTTGCTTGCTAGGGTTGCTCTATTCACACACTCTCATCCTCTCCAGATCTAAACAAGATAGGGGTAGTAACACTGTCTTTCTCCCTTCAAAAAACACCGGCTTTCTATCCTCACCGCTGGTTACAGATCCGGACGTATCCCCCTCCGCCGGTGAAGGGGAGGAGGGGCAGCGTTTAGGCCATCGTTGACAGCGAGAGAGGAGACCCACTGCCGGCTGCACCGTTATCTCTGGCCGAGCGCCGACGCGGGAGGTCCTCCGATCCCTTCGTCGTTGCCTGTGGGCGGATCCGGCCTCCCGCCGCCCACCTATCCACATCCCGACGACCTTCAGGTATATCTTCGTTCGAAACCGCCTTAGCTCTACTTCCCCAGCTTGCTACGTCGCTGCATGTGCATCATTTTCTACCTCTTAGCCCCTCTCGATCGGATGGTCCAACGTCACATATTTTTTTTCTTCTATTGTAAGAGGTAAAGCTACTTCATGGAGTCGAATCTTGTACTACTTGGTTCAAACAAGAAATAAAGTGGGGGTGGGGGAATTTAGTATGTACATCGGACTTGGTACAAACAGGAAGGAAAGGGGGTGAAAGTAGTACAGACTGGTCATCCAACCGGTCTCTTGGTCGAAAAGGGAAATACAGGGGTAACGCTGTACACAGTGGTATGACCAGGACTAGATTTGTCATCCACACATAGGAGTAGGTGGCTAGAGTGAAAAAAATGGGACCAACCCAGATATGTTTCTTGGATGTTTGTTTCTCGGGGCAACAAACTATGAATCACCACTTTATGCCCCTGTTTACGTACATGGTACTGGACTGCTGGTGCACCCACTGTCCCATGCCCTTATACCAAATATTTAGGCTCCGTTCGGAATAAAGGGGCAGAAAACATAGGTCTTGATGAAAATATAGGAATAGGAAAGGAATGTAGGTATAAAACTATGGAACAGCGAACCGGAGGAAACTCTCAAGAGAATGTGTTCGGATGGACTACGAAATGTACAGATTTGTTTTTTTAGAGTAGCATGCTTGGCAGTATGAGATGCTATTTGTTTATTCAGCTGCACAGTGACTACTCTTGTCCTCACCTCATGTACCACACATAGGTTGATTTTTTATTCCGGCAACACAGCACAGCAACCTGTCTAACGCATGGCAGCGAGCGCCTGCCTCGGGCTTCTACCCAAAAAATGAGCAGCGTGTGGATGTTTCTAATCCTATGGAATCAGTACTACCGTACCAGCTTTCCTATGAAACACTATTCACCTTTCCCGTGTTCCGAATGGTTGGAAGGGAAAGAATACCGTAGGAATATGTTCCTACGAAAATCCTGCACCAAACCTGTGAACCGAACGCAGCCTTAGCTGTTCTTAATCTAATGTCCCTGGTAAAAATGAAGCCATGCCACTATTATAAGCCATGACAAATTTAGCCAAATGTTTTTGCCTGTAATTGTTTCAGACTCTGACTGTTTCCTCTGTGCCTTTTTGTGCAAACAGGGATATCCAATTCACCTGGTTGCTATTGTGACCTTTTGGTGCACTGCACAAAACTCTTCTTAAAAGAAGTGACTTTTGTGCTGTTTAACTGGAATGTTAGAATGGAATAGTTGGTTCATTTTGGTGGAACTGCACAAAGGGAGATCTGTGTTCCAATCCTCATCATCCATATTGGTGCCATAACCTTCCTTTAGGTAAGAATGATATTTAATGCATGTGTTCATCTCTATTTTCCGACCGCCATGAGAAAATAATACTGTTTTTTACTAGTACACTTGTACTCCCTCACTGACAAAACCAATTCTGAATTAGAAGGCCAATCATGTACTTGGTTTCACCAACTGGTGAGGAGAAAGAGAAACAGAGCATGAAGAGGAAGAAGAAGAAGAATAAACAGTGCCAAGGTGATCTTGCTGAAGCCAGAGGCCTCAAGTCGAGGCCATTCAAGGGCTCCGGCAACGACTACCTTACATGTGAGACGATCCTCCAGGGAGCCCTTCCACTTCTGCTATCTCACTTAATTAATTAGGAGTACTTAAGTACCACTAATTTATTACTGTCTAATTTTCCTGTTGGAGTTAAACAAATCTTTAGTAGGACCCTATGCTGAATCATGTACGTGTGTATGTTTGTCTATGGAGGTGAATCATGTGGTGGAGCAGGGAGGGAATATTATTAGTGTCATGACATAATAGTGCTATTGTTTTGCATTTCAATTTATTGCCATTGGTTCAATGAGGCAACGATTTGCGTATTGTCCATCATGAATTTGATGCTACTGGTTGAGTAATATGCTAATGTCTTCCTATCCTTTCTCACTAAGCTAATGAAGGTTTCACCTTGTTCCTACTTGTGCAAACAGGGATCATGTTGTGCCAATCATACATTAAATGGAACTACACAAGACAATACAATGAACTGTATCCTAGCCAGTGCTTTAACTCTGCTGGAAGTTCTTGATAATCTTTCGATATAATCTCAGCACTGGTAAACAAAACTGATTTCAACCATACATTTGAAGTGAACAAAAATATATACTATTGTGTGATTCCATTGAGTGCTTTATCATCTCTTATGGGACTACATGAATAAGCTTTTTTTCTCAGGTTGGTACGGGCCTAAGGCCTTCATCCATATTAGTCTGCTATCATCTCTATTTGTATCGTGCTACTGTCATGAGAAACTCCTTTATCTTTGCACGTTAAAGTTTTGCAACCTATGATAAATGGCAATGCTTTGAGTGTTGAGTTGAGCTAATTGGCACTGATTAAATAAACTAATACCTCTCTTTAAGCAAGACTACTATGTTGCTAACTTTACCCATTAAGATAATGAGGGTTCTTCTATTTGTTAGTGTATGTTTCATAAACTAGTCCCACTATTACAGTAATCTCACTCTCTCAATATATGTGCCAATAGGGATGCTTGATTTTGGTGGAACTGCACAAAAACTTTGGGTGCTTCATTGCCTCGATAGCTTCCGTCCTTTCCTGTCAGTCGCTAAACTCCGCATGCTTTCTTCCTTTGCTGTCAGTCGCTTGGCTTATCTCGGCTTCCAGTCAAAGGAAATAGTAATTGATATGATACCTCACACAGGTTGGTACTGGTCTTTATCCTGATTATTGTGCCTGTCATATGTATTGGTAATTTGGTATTGTGCTACTGTTTGCCGATTTCATAAAGGAGTAATTTGGAGCCTGAACTCGCAGGCAAATCATTACATCGGGTGATTTTAGTAGAACTGCACAAAATGATCAGATGTTGACAAGAAGTGCCTATATTCATTCGAGTATCAACCGGCGTCAACCAATTGTCAAACTCCAAGTGTTAGGAGAGTGAACGCCAAAAATATTGCTTGGTGCATAGCCCAGAAAAACGCAGTCCAGTCTTTTGTCCCAACTTGTGCCTTTTGGTTATCGGCACATATGATAGCGAACTATATGGCATGGAGTCTAAAGATTCCAGACAAGTTGGTTGACACTTATATTCATCTGGCACTTAATCAGTCTGCACACCAAGGATGCTCCATTTCAGTTGAACTGCACAAAAAATTTGGGTGGTTCATTTTCTCAACCGCCTCCTTTCTCGTCTGCAATGTAGAATTTTGGCGAGATACAGGACCAAGATGAGCCAGTAAACTGGTTGGATGAAAGTAGTGGCCAAGTTGCTCAAACCTCCCTCGGCACGAGGCCACTATTTGAGGATAAACCTACAAGCAAAGTTTAGATTGTCTGCGCTGCCTCTTATGTACTCGAAAGTTTACTCGTACAAGAACTAATTTTAGCAAGAAGTACCTCTGATTGAACACCATTTACCAGTCCGTACCCTAGGTAATTAAAGTTCGTCCATGGATCATATTGGTTGTGATATCAATCATTTGGATGCATAAACATACTGAACATGTGTATATCTGAATCTTTTTGTAAATTATGTATGAATATTGTCGTGTGATCTATCAATCATTTGGATGCATAGATATGCTGAGCTTGTGTATATATGAATGTTTTGAGTTGTTGATTGTGAATGTTGGCTATGGATATGAATGTGTCCTATGAACTTGAGTTTGATATGAATGTTTACCTTTTCTGTTGTATTTGTGTGTGAACTTGTTAGTATGCCTACTGTGGGGTATAAAACGCAGGTCTCTTATAAAAGTAATGCCATGTCCAATTTATGTTTTCCCTTCTAACCACATTATATATATTTATATTATTACTATTATCGTATATTTTATAGAGACTTATATATACATTATAAAAACATCCCAACTTATAAAAGTAAATGTTTAACGGAAGTTGGCAAGAAAAATCCTGGTTGTTTTGACTCACATGCAAGGAAAATCCTGGTTGTTTTTGACTCACAGGCAAGGAAAATCCTGGTTGTTTTTGACTCACACGCAAGGAAAATCCTGGTGATTGCGAATATTTTAAGGACCAATTTAATAATAATGCGCTCATTTTTATTTTGAGCAATAACTCACTAATTTCTTAATTATATATATAAAAAATGTGCCTCTCCGGTTTATTCTTTGATATTAATTGCTCCTTCTAACATAACATTATACGTATATATAACGAGCCCACCTAATACATGTATTTCAAGGAAGTGCAAATGGGCTGGGATTTCTTAGAAAATATAAATGGGCCTGATTGACACGAAATTATTTGTTCACCCAGCCGAGCAAATGGACTGTACATTCTAGAAAATATGGGTTAAATATATGCCACATTTTTGCAGGCTGACATGTGGGCCAATAGGTCGAAGCCTACGCAGGGCGTTGTCAACTTGGTCAACAAATGATTGTGTCATCCACAACCATTGGATTTATATCCAACGGCCGGCATGCACCTTCAATCTCTCGTCTTCTTCCTCCAGCGTCATCGGGACCGCCTGGTCCGGCCTCCGGCGGCTAGCGGCTCTGCTTAGCACGCATCGCTGCGAAGCGCTACCCCACCGCCGGCCAGGCTATCCCTCCACCCCTCGGCACCTCCTGTTATTCTCCACAGACTACAGCCCCACGCTACAATAGAGCCAGTTATAACCCTTCTCCTCCTCTCAATCTGCGACTCCACTGCCGCGTTTTCCCATCTCCGAGTCGTTCTCGTTCGGGGCCTCGCCGTCGTCCACCGCCTCGCTGCGTTCGGTGCGGCAAATGAGAGTCATCGGAAGAGGACTTTACGTGGAGAGCCTGACGGCTGGGACCCACGAGGTCCATGGTCGCACGCAAGGAAAGTTCCTCCTTATTAAGCTAAAAAAATGTTTCCTCCACCTGACGGCTAGAACCCACCGGCTGTATCTTCGCACGGAAGGAAGTGCCTCCTTGTTTTGCGAAAAAATTATTCATCCCATTGACAGCTGGGACCCGTCAGATTTGGTGACTGACTTGTGGGCCTACTAAGCAGACATGTACAATCAGTAGTATATTTTGTCTGTTTGCTACTGCTGTTGTTTTCAATGTACAATCAGTAGTATATTTCGTCTGTTGGTTGAATAAATGTGTTGTTAGAACGACAAACACAATGTTTTGGAAGTCGTTGCACGGTTCGATTCTTTAGTGCCCCGTACTGTACGTAGCGCATACTATTTATCGTACAGAACACATTTTTTTTGAAACTCGGAACACATTTTCCACTTGTTGATAACTTGCAGCCCACTGATGAAGGCCCAATAGAGAAGCCCATAATTAACTGGAAGGGAGGCTCTCACATGAATCCGGCCCAGGTACATGCTCATGGTCCCCTAAACATAAATAAGTAAATAAATAAATAAATAAAGCTAAATGCTCATGCACTAGTTCTTTGGGGAAATAGCTAGCCCAGTATTTCTTTTTGAAGAATACCCAAGCTAGGCCTATTTGTTTTCTCTGAATTACTGAGCTGCAAATCTTTCAAGATGAGGAGGGATGCATTTCGGCCTGGCTTAAGAGTATGGTCAATGTCTGTTAAAAGTAATATCAAAAGGGGTTGAAAATTCCAAAAAAATTATAGCAAATGGGATACAAGTTTCTTTTTTTGTTTTTGTTCTTCACTGATATCTTATACGTATTTCATTGGATTTAACATGACATAGTACTAATTTATTTTTAAATTTGTTTTACTATGGCTATTAATTTTTGGATTAAGTATATTTCGTTCCCCAACAAAAATTTGCGAATTTTCTAAATTTCCCACATATTTAGTTAATTTTTTGACCGTGGTACTCACCAGAAAATGGCCAGCAATTCTAAAAATGGAAAACGGGCTGCAATAAATTCCATATGAATTAGAAAATGAGTAAAAAATATAAAAATAATAGCAAATGGGCCGTACACGCCATAGATTTCGAGGCTGACTTGTTTACGAAAGACTTTGTCAGTGAACACACGATTCTAGCAGCAGTTAGTGTTGGATGTCCATCCAACGGCCGACGTGCTTGTTTAATCTCTGATCTTCCTGCTCCAGCCGCCTAAACTAGCGCCGGCGGGACTGCCTGCTCCCTCTCTTGTGGCCCGCTGTGATGCCGCGCAGGGGAAGTACTCCCTCCGCTGGCCTGGCCGCACGCAATCAACTGCCTCCTTATTACGCGAAAAAATGATTCCTCCCACTGACATCTGGGGCGCACCGGTTGGGAGGCTAACCTGTGGGCCTACTAAGTTGACGCGTACGCAAGGCTTGTCAAATTAGTTAACAAACGATTCTAGCAGCAGTAGCCGTTGGATTTGAATCGAACGGTCCTGCCGCTTCTTCAATCACCGCTCTTCTTGCACCAGCCGCCCAAACCAGCGCCGGGGAGACCACCTGCTCCTGCCTCCAGTGGCCGGCTGTGCTGCCGATGAGGCCTCATCGCCCCCTACTACTCCCACCGCTAGCCAGGCCCTACGGCGACGGCAGCCTCACACCTCAGCCGAACCAGTGAACCCTCGTACTCCTCTCCGCGTGGGCATCCACTGTCGCATCTTCCCCGGCTCCGCGTCGTCCCCTTCCTAGGCCTCGCCGTCGTCCACCACTTTGGTGCTCTCGGCGCGGTGTGGTCAACGTGGTCAATGACATTCCATCGGAAGAGTACTGTACGTGGAGAGGCTGACAGCTGGGTCCACAGCCACAGCCCAGTTTTTTTGTGATTTGCCAAGTAAGTCGCTTTGTCAGGCCTATTGGACTGCAAATCTTTCAAGACGAGGAGGAGAGCTTTCATTCGGCTGGCCGAGAAAATGGCCCATCAGTAATGAGAAATGGGCTATACATTTTTAAAACACATCAAACCGGCAATTAGTTTCAAATTCTTTTTTTCATTTCGGGATTTGAAATTACATTAATTTTTATGCGTGGAGAATTTGTTGGATTTTATATTGATATACATTTATTTTTAAAATCAGTTTGATTGTGAGTCGAAATTTCGGGATTAAAAACAGTTCAGACCGCACCGGAATATGCAAAATTTCGTATAATTTTTTAACCGTGGCCATAATATGGGCTGTAATGCTAACAAAAAGAATATGAGCTCCAAAAAAACCTTAATAATTAGCAAATGGGCTGTAAATTATTAGAAATAATGGCAGATGGGCTGTATGCTGTTTCCCACAGATTTGAGGCTTTCCTAAAAAAAGGTTGACGCACAAGCAGTGACTATTGGATGGCCATCCAACGGCCGTCGTGCTTCTTCAATCTCTGCTCTTCCTGCTCCAGCTGCTCAAACAGGCGCCGGCGAGACTACCTGCTCCCTCCTCCCCGCGGCCGGCTCTGCTACCGCGTAGGCCTCACCGCCCCACTGTACTCCCATCGCTAGCCTAGCCATCCGTCTACTCACTCACACCTGCTGTTATTCTCCGGCGACGGCAGACAAACCAGTAAACCCTCGTACAGTCGTACTCCCCTCCGTGTGGGAAACAACTGCCAAGTCTTCCCTGCCTCCGTGTCATTCCCTTCCTAGGCCTCGCTGTCGTCCACTGCCTTGGTGCTCTCGGCGCGGCCTGGTCAACGTGGTCAACGACCGACATGTATCTGAAGTGGACTTTAGGTGGAGAGGCCGACAGCTGGGTCCACGGCCGCACGCAAGGAAATGCCTCCTTATTACGCGCAAAATAAGGATTCCTCCACCTGACATCTGGGACCCACCGAAAGGGCCTCTGTACTTCGCGAAAAAAATGTTACCGCCGCTGACAGCTTGGACCCACCAGCTATATCTTCGCATGCAAGGAAGTGCCTCCTTATTACGCACAAAAAAAATGAATACCCCCCCTGTTAGCTGGGACCCAGTATAGTGGCAGGCTGACTTGTGGGCCTACTAAGTTGACGGGGATGGAGGGCTTTGTCAACTTAGTCAATATGCATGATTCTAGCTCCAGTTACCGTACAATGTCCATCCAACGGCCGTCGTGCTTCTTCAACCTCTGGTCTTCTTGCTCCAGCCGCCCAAACCAGCGCCGGTCGTGCCTCGTGCTCCTGCCTCCCGTGGCCGGCTGCGATGCAGCGGAGGCCTCACCGCCCCCTACTACTCCCACCAATGGCCAGGCCATCCCTCTACTCACCCATACCCCCTGTTACTCTGGGGCGATGGCAGCCTCACACCGCAGTGAACCAGTGCCCTCATACTCCTCTACGCGTGGGCATCCACTGCCGCGTCTTCCCAGGCTCCACGTCGTCCCCTTCCTAGGCCTCGCTGTCGTCCACCGTCCTGGTGCTCTCGGCGCGGTGCGGTCAACATGGTCAAGGAACGGCTTGCATCGGACATGGACTGTATGTGGAGAGGCTAACAGCTGGGTCCACGGCCGTAGCAAGGAAGTGCTTCCTTATTACGTGCAAAATAATTATTCCTCCACCTGACAGCGGGGACCCACCAGACGGGCCACCATATTTCGCCCCCCTGACTGCTGGGACCCACCAGCTACATCTTCGCAGGCAAGGAAGTGCCTGACAGTCGGGACCCACCTAGTCAAAGCGTACGTAGCATTGACATTCTGGTCGCGAACGTGTACATACATACTGGTCGATGTAGAGGCGCGCACGTGTCGTAGTAGAGGAGCGCACGTGTCGTAGTAGAGGCGCGCACGTAGCATGTACACGTACGTACAGCGGCCAGCGTGCAAGAAAGAAAATAGGGCCACGTATGTGTACATACGGGCGGGGTCTCGAATGCCTACTCGTGCATACGTACGACGAGGGCTCGTGTACATGGCTGGGTCGGAACGGAGAAACAGCGTCGTAGTCGTGTTCATCGGTCGGAATGGAATGCGTGGTCGTGTTCATCGGGAGGGCTTGGACGGAAGAGGCGATGGAAACGAGGCCTGGCGTACCACACAACGGAGGAAACGGACCTCCTATGGTCGAAACGGGGGTCCTGTTGATTGGGAGGGGTGTGGCATACTGCACAACGGAGGAAACGGACCTCCTACGGTCAAAACGGGGGTCCTGTTGATCGGGAGGGGTGTGGTGTACCGCAAAACAGAGGAAACGGACCTCCTACGGTCGAAACGGGGGTCCTGTTGATCAGGAGGGGTGTGGCATACCGCAAATCGGAGGAAACAGACTTGTGTTGGAGCGCTATGGTCGAAACGGGGGTCCTGTTCATCAGGAGGGGTGTGGCGTACCGCAAAACGGGACTCCACGGGATACTGTTCATCTCCACCGTCGACCCCCTCCAGCCTCCACGAGCTACTGTTCATCCACCGTCGACCTCCTCCAGCCTCCACGGGCTCCTGTTCATCTAGCCTCCACCGCGCGCTACTCCACCGGCTACTGCTCAACCACCCCTCCACCGTCTACTATTTATCCAGCCCTCCACACCACGGGGTCCTCTTCAACCACCCCTCCATGGGCACCCCTCCACCGTCTACTGTTCATCCTGCCCTCCACACCACGGGGTCATGTTCATCCACCCCTCCACCGTCTACTGTTCATCCAGCCCTCCACCACACCACGGGGTCCTGTTCATCCAGAGGCAACGCCACCGCTCACTGTTCATCCACCCCCCTGCAATGCTCACTGTTCATCCCATTGATCGGCTTCAGTTAGCAGCAGTAGCCAAGGAATTGCTTGATCGAGTTTAGTTAACAGCCATCGATCGATCGCTCAGGTTCAGTAACGCGTAGCCTGCTGTGCAATCGCTCGGGTTCAGTTAGAGCCAATGCCTCGCACACACGTGCGTACGTGCACGAGAGAAACGCGCATCGCTCGGCCCCCGACCTCCCATCGTAACCGGGAACTCCCCGAAATTTTCCTCCCCCTCGCTTCTACCACGGTTTTTTCCATCATGGGCGGCCCAAAGAATGTCATGCAGCTGCGTCTCCGGCCCTCCCAGGACGAAAAGCCCATTTTCTGTCATGATTTTTTGTCATAGAAGTAGGATCCCACCACATCTATGATGATACCGGGTTTTGTCACAATTATCGTCATAGAAGTGTCATATGTATGACAGAAACAAAATTCGTTCGGCCCAAAATGCCACAGATGTGTCTTTTTTTGTAGTGTTTTATTCTACTAGATCAAAATATTATCAAAAGGATTGAACTAAGAAAAACGGTAAAAATAAAAGTGATGGTGATACGATACCAGGGCACTCCCCCAAGCTTGGCAGTTGCCAAGGGGAGTGCCCATACCCATGTGATTATGTCTCCTTTGTTGGTGAAGAAGATGGTGGTTTTTTTGATGGAGTAGGTTTCTTCCTTAATTTGCGTTTGAGGACAGAATTTTGGTCCCTTAGATCCTCGATCTCCTGCTCCAGGCTCAATATCTTTTTGCATAGTTCCTGTTTGTTTTCCTGCAAGAGGCGAAAAGGGATAAGCTCGATCTTAGGTTTCTTTACTCTATTAGGAAGGCTTGACTTTTTGAGCTCCACATGCATGTCCCCAGGTTGAGGTAGTGGGACTTCATCTTCTGAGCTTGTCTCCTCCTTTCCCTTAGGTTCATAGTCCTCTTCTTCTTCCATAGTCCAACCACAATGCTCCACATCCCCATAGACTTTAGGATCTGCAAGGTAATCAGCCACATAGCTCTCTCCTTCCGAATCCTGGGACGACATGTTGCTCAAATCTTTAGCAGGATAGCTCGAAACAAAGATAGGAGATATTTGCGTGACACGGGGGTTAAAACCTTCGGGAGGTTTTATAATGAATTTTTACCGACCAAAATATGTGTCGTGTACGAAAACGGAGTCCGGAGAGCACACGAGGTGCCCACGAGGTAGGGGGCGCGCCCAGGGGTAGGGCGCGCCCTCCACCTCATGGAGCCCTCGTGTCCTTCCCGGACTGCTCCTTATTTTTCTATTTTTCTAAATATTCCAAAACGGAAGAAAATTGCCGTTAGAACTGTTTTGGAGTCAGTTTACTTACCGTACCACATACCCATTCCTTTTCGGAGTCTGAAACGTTCTGGAAAGTGTCCCTTATGTATTCCTTTGGGTTACGGTTTCAATAACATTGGTTTCAACATTTATAGGATTACCTAAGATATAATGTTTAATTCTTTGACCGTTCACCACCTTCGGATTTGTGCCTTCGAAGTTGTTGATTTTTATGGCACCGGAACGATAGACCTCCTCGATAACGTAAGGACCTTCCCATTTAGAGAGAAATTTTCCTGCAAAAAATCTTAAAGGAGAGTTGTATAGCAATACATAATCACCTACATTAAACTCACGCCTTTGTATCCTTTTGTCATGCCATCTTTTAACTTTCTCTTTAAACAACTTGGCATTTTCATAGGCTTGGGTTCTCCATACATCAAGCGAGCTAATATGAAATAACCTCTTCTCACCGGCAAGTTTGAAATCATAGTTGAGCTCTTTAATAGCCCAATAAGCCTTATGTTCTAGTTCGAGAGGTAAGTGACATGCTTTTCCATAGACCATTTTATACGGAGACATACCCATAGGATTTTTATATGTAGTTCTATAGGCCCATAATGCATCATCAAGTTTCTTGGACCAATTCTTTCTAGATCTATTAATAGTCTTTTGCAAAATTAATTTGAGTTCTCTATTACTCAATTCTACTTGACCACTAGACTACGGGTGATAAGGAGATGCAATTCTATGATTAACATCATATTTAGCAAGCATTTTACGGAAAGCACCATGAATAAAATGTGAACCACCATCAGTCATTAAATATCTAGGGACTCCAAACCTTGGAAAAATAACTTCTTTAAGCATCTTAATAGAGGTGTTATGATTAGCACTACTAGTTGGAATAGCTTCTACCCACTTAGTAACGTAATCAACAACAACTAAAATATGTGTATATCCATTAGAGGCAGGAAAAGGTCCCATATAATCAAAGCCCCAAACATCAAATGGTTCAATAAAAGTGAATAATTCATAGGCATTTCTCGACGTCTACTAATATTACCAATTCTTTGACATTCATCACAAGATAAGACAAACTTACGGGCATCCTTGAGGAGAGTAGGCCAATAAAAACCGGATTGTAATACCTTATGTGCAGTTCTGTCTCCAGCGTGGTGTCCTCCATAAGCCTCAGAGTGACACTTGCGTAGGATCTATTCCTGTTCATGCTCAGGTACACAACGTCTAATAACACCATCTACTCCTTCTTTATAAAGGTGTGGGTCATCCTAAAAGTAATGTCTCAAATCATAGAAGAACTTTTTCTTTTGCTGGTATGTAAAGCTAGGTGGTATAAATTTAGCAACAATGTAATTAGCATAAACAGCATACCATGGAGCAGTATGAGAAGCATTTATGACATTTAATTGTTCATCAAGAAAGCTATCATCAATAGGTAGTGGGTCATCAAGAACATTTTCTAACCTGGACAAGTTGTCTGCAACGGGGTTCTCAGCTCCCTTCCTATCAATACTATGCAAATCAAATTCTTGTAGCAAGAGAACCCATCTAATAAATCTAGGTTTAGCATCTTTCTTTTCCATAAGATATTTAATAGCAGCATGATCTGTGTGAATAGTTACTTTAGAATCAACAATATAAGGTTTGAACTTATCACAAGCAAATACAACTGCTAAGAATTCTTTTTCAGTAGTATCATAATTTCTTTGAGCATTGTCTAGAGTTTTACTAGCATATTGAATAACATTTAATTTCTTATCAACTCTTTGCCCTAGAACATCACCTACAACATAATCACTAGCATCACACATAATTTCAAAAGGTAAATTCCAATCAGGTGGCTGAACAATAGGTGCAGAGATTAATGCTTTCTTAAGTATTTCAAATGCTCTACGCAATCATCATAAAAAACAAATGGTATATCTTTTTGTAATAAATTAGTCAAAGGCCGAGAAATTTTGGAGAAGTCCTTAATGAACCTCCTATAAAACCCGACATGACCAAGGAAACTTCTTATACCTTTGATGTCCTTGGGACATGGCATCTTTTCAATAACATCAACCTTGGCTTTATCAACCTCAATACATCTTTCAGAAACTTTATGCCCCAAGACAATACCTTCATTAACCATAAAGTGGCACTTTTCCCAATTCAAGACAAGATTTGTTTCTCCACATCTCTGCAAAACTCGGCCAAGGTTGCTTAAGCAATCATCAAAAGAGGATCCATAGACGGAAAAATCATCCATGAAAACCTCACAAATCTTTTCACAGAAGCCAGAGAATATAGCCATCATGCATCTTTGAAAGGTAGCAGGTGCATTACATAAACCAAAAGGCATACGTCTATAAGCAAAAGTTCGAAAAGGGCAAGTAAAAGTAGTCTTTGATTAATCATTGGCCGACACAGGTATTTGAGAGAAACCAGAATAACCATCTAGAAAGCAAAAATGTGTATGTTTGGATAATCTTTCTAGCATTTGATGATAAAAGGTAAAGGGTAATGATCTTTTTTAGTAGCTTTATTTAATTTGCGGAAATCAATTACCATCCTTTAACCTGTAATAATTCTTTGCGGGATCAACTCATATTTATCATTAGGAACGACAGTAATACCTCCCTTCTTAGGGACACAATGGACAGGACTTACCCACTGACTATCAGCAACGGGACAAATTCTACATGCCTCAAGAAGCTTTAGTAATTCCTTTCTTACCACTTCCTTGATCTTAGGATTCAACCGTCGTTGATGATGACAAACTGGTTTGGCATCTTCCTCTAAATTTATTTTGTGTTGACATAGAGTGGGACTAATGCCCTTAAGATCATCAAGAGTATATCCAATAGCAGCATAGTGCTTCTTCAGAGTTTTCAATAATATCCCTTCTTCATGCTCTGAAAGGTTAGCACTAATAATAACATGATATATATTTTTCTCATTGAGATAAGCATATTTAAGAGTATCAGGTAACGGTTTAAGCTCAAACACGGGATCACCCTTGGGTGGAGGAGGATCCCCTAGGATTTCAACAGGCAAATTGTGTTTCAGGATGGGTTCCTGTTTAAAGAATACTTCATCTATTTCCCTTCTTTCATTCATAAACATATCATTTTCATGGTCTAGCAAATATTGTTCTAAAGGATCACTAGGAGGTACGGCAATAGAAGCAAGACCAATAATTTCATCTTTACTAGGAAATTCCTCTTCACGGTGTTGTCTATGAAATTTAGAGAAATTAAATTCATGAGACATATCACCTAAACCAATAGTAACAACATCCTTTTTGCAATCCATCTTTGCATTAACAGTGTTCAAGCAGGGTCTACCAAATATAATGGGACAAAATCTATCTTGTGGGGAACCAAGAACAAGAAAATCAGCAAGATATTTAGTTTTCCCACACAAGACTTCAACATCTCTAACAATTCCAATTGGTGAAATAGTATCTCTATTGGCAAGTTTAATTGTGACATCAATATCTTCTATCTGGGCAGGTGCAATATCATGCACAATTTCTTTGTATAAGTCATGAGGTATAGCACTAGCACTGGCACCCATATCACATAAGCCATGATAACAATGATCTCCTATTTTAACAGAAATGACATGCATGCCTACCAAAGATCTAGGTCTATCTTTAGCACAAGGTTTAGCAATTCTAGCAGTCTCATCACGGAAATGAATAACATGCCCATCAATATTATCAGACAAGAGATCTTTAACAATAGCAATATTAGGTTCAACTTTAATTTGCTCAGCAGGTGTATAAGTTCTAATATTGCTTTTACGAACCACAGTTGAAGATTTAGCATGATCTTTTATCCTAACAGGAAAAGGTGGTTTCTCAACATAAGTAGTAGGAACAACAAGATCATTATAGGTGACAGTCTTTTCTTCAACTTTAATAGGTGCAACTACTTTTACTTCTATGGGAGGATGATATTTAAACCACTTCTCCCTAGGGAGATCAACATGAGTAGCAAAAGATTCACAGAAAGAAGCTACTATCTCAGAGTCAAGTCCATGTTTAGTGCTAAATTTATGGAAAACATCGGTATCCACAAAAGATTTAACACAATCAAATTTAAGTCTCATACCTGACTCCTTACCTTCGTCGAGGTCCCAATCTTCAGAGTTGCGTTTAATTCTTTCCAATAAATCCCATTAGAATTCAATAGTCTTTGTCATAAAAGAGCCAGCACAAGAAGTATCGAGCATGGTGCGATTGTTATCAGAAAGCCGAGCATATAAATTTTGAATAATAATTTCTCTTGAGAGCTCATGATTGGGGCATGAATATAACATTGATTTAAGCCTCCCCCAAGCTTGAGCGATGCTTTCTCCTTCGCGAGGCCAAAAATTATATATATAATTGCGATCATGATGAACAAGATGCATAGGATAAAACTTCTGATGAAATTCCAATTTCAGTCGTTTGTAGTTCCATGACCCCGTATCATCACATAGCCTATACCATGTCAATGCATCTTCCTTCAAAGATAAAGGGAAGACCTTCTTCTTAATAACATCTCTAGGTACACCTGCAAGCTTAAATAATCCACAAACTTCATCCACATATATTAGGTGCTCATCCGGGTGAATTGCTCCGTCTCCTGCAAAAGGATTAGCTCGCAGTTTTTCTATCATACCCGAAGGAATTTCAAAGCAAACATTTTCATTTTCAGTAGGTTCAGTAGGTTGAGGAGCAACTCTTTGCTCTACTGGTCGGGGTGAAGATACCCCGAACAAGCCCCTCAGAGGATTACTTTCCATAGTAACAAGTGACAGTAAATTTCAGCACACTATATAAATTTTTCCTTACCAAATTCCACCTACCAAAGGCGCTTCACTCCCCGGCAACGGTGCCAGAAAATAGTCTTGATGACCCACAAGTATAGGGAATCTATCGTAGTCCTTTCGATAAGTAAGAGTGTCGAACCCAATGAGGAGCAGAAGGAAATGATAAGCGGTTTTCAGCAAGGTATTCTCTGCAAGCACTAAAATAATAGGTAACAAATAGTTTTGTGATAGGATAATTTGTAACGAGTAACAAGTAACAAAAGTAAATAAAGTGCAGCAAGGTGGCCTAATCCTTTTTGTAGCAAAGGACAAGCCTGGACAAACTCTTATATGATGTAAAGCACTCCCGAGGACACATGGGAATATCGTCAAGCTAGTTTTCATCACGTTCATATGATTCACGTTTGGTACTTTGATAATTTGGTATGTGGGTGAACCGGTGCTTGGGTGCTGCCCTTACTTGGACAAGCATCCCACTTATGATTAACCTCTATTGCAAGCATCCGCAACTACAACAAAAGTATTAAGGTAAACCTAACTATAGCATGAAACATATGGATCCAAATCCGCCCTTACGAAGCAACGCATAAACTAGGGTTTAAGCTTCTGTCACTCTAGCAACCCATCATCTACTTATTACTTCCCAATGCCTTCCTCTAGGCCCAAATAATGGTGAAGTGTCATGTACTCAACATTCACATAACACCACTAGAGGAGAGACAACATACATCTCATCAAAATATCAAACGAATACCAAATTCACATGACTACTAATAGCAAGACTTCTCCCATGTCCTCAGGAACAAACATAACTACTCACAAAGCATATTCATGTTCATAATCGGAGGGGTATTAATATGCATATAGGATCTAAACATATGATCTTCCACCAAATAAACCAACTAGCATCAACTACAAGGAGTAATTAACACTACTAGCAACCCACAGGTACCAATCCCAGACTTGGAGACAGGAATTGGATACAAGAGATGAACTAGGGTTTTGAGAGGAGATAGTGCTGGTGAAGATGTTGATGGAGATTGCCCTCTCCCGATGAGAGGACCGTTGGTGATGATGATGACGATGATTTCCCCCTCCTGGAGGGAAGTTTCCCTGGCAAAACATCTCCGCGAGAGCCCTAGATTGGTTCCGCCAAGGTTCCACCTCGTGGCGGCGGAGTCTCATCCGGAAAGATGTCTTATGCTTTTTTCCTCATCGAAAGACTCCATATAGCAGAAGATGGCCATCGGAGGGTCACCAGGGGGCCCACGAGGTAGGGGCGCGCCCAGGGGGTAGGGCGCGCCCCCACCCTCATGGGCTGGGTGTGGCCCCCCTGGTGAACTTCTTACGCTCAGTATTTTTTATATATTCTGAAAACATCTTCCGTGAAGTTTCAGAACTTTTGGAGCTGTGCAGAATAGGTCTCTAATATTTGCTCCTTTTCCAGCCCAGAATCCCAGCTGCCGGCATTCTCCCTCTTTATGTAAACCTTGTAAAATAAGAGAGAATACGCATAAGTATTGTGACATAATGTGTAATAACAGCCCATAATGCAATAAATATCGATATAAAAGCATGATGCAAAATGGACTTATCACCTGCCCGGTTGGACGAGTTAAAAAGATCAGCTGCAAGGGCAGGTGCTCTGACTGCGCTAATCCGGGCTAAAGTCTGGATACCAGATCTTGACTCGGCTAATATAGGAAGCGGCTATCCGAGCATAAAGGAAGACGGGTCAGAGTTTGATAATGATGATCTTTAAGCTTTGACGAAGGAAATGCACCCATTAGCGAGAAAATTGGCCAAAGAAACAGATATTTCTCACTATCAGGCGGTTTATGATGCTGACAACAATCGACTTGCTGCGCCAACTCATGATGTGGAAAATCTTATCCCACCAATCCGTAAGCATACCTATGCCCCTGATGTTGACCCCTCCACCCTTATAAGTGACGAAGCTGTATTCAAGGACCTAACTGGAATCGACTGGACAACCATTGACTTCCAGCCGCTGGGTGGAGAGGAGGAGTATGAACCGGCACAGGATGACCCGCAGCCGTCAAGTCAGCCCGACGAAGAATCATGATCTGGAGGCCGGTTTAGCCTTCTGCGTACTGCAATCCTTGCTGAAAAGAAAATTATCCTTTTGGGCATCAAAATGCCTTGTAATAGGCTAGTTTAAACACTTGGTCTGCTATGCCATCGTGCATATTCACTTTGCATGATACTGTTAATCCGCCATGATTTATGTTATGTTTGCTTATGTGTAACACCCACAATACATAATATAACATTACATCATCCAGAATACAATCAAGGTCCGACTACGGAACCAACTAAAGAAAGACAACCCCTAATGCTAGATCCCCGATCGCCCCGACTGGGCTCCACTACTAATCAACTGGAAACGAAAAACAACACAATGAACACGATTTTCATCAATCTCCCACTCGAGCTCAGTTGCGTCATCTGCACTGGTATCCTCGGCACCTGCAACTATTTGGAAGTATCTGTGAGCCACGGGGACTCAACAATCTCACACCCTCGCGATCAAGACTATTTAAGCTTAAAGTAGGAAAAGGGGGTAGTGAGGTGGAGCTACAGCAAACACTAGCATATATGGTGGCTAACATATGCAAATGAGAGCGAGAAGAGAAGCAATGCAACGGTCGTGAACTAGAAGTGATCAAGAAGTGATCCTGAAACTAGTTACGTTCAAACATAACTCCAAAGCCGTGTTCACTTCCCGGACTCCGCCGGAAAGAGACCATCACGGCTACACACGCGGTTGATGCATTTTAAAATTAATTTAAGTGTCAGGTTTTCTACAACCGGATATTAACAAATTCCCATCTGCCCATAACCGTGGGCACGGCTTTCTAAAGTTCAAAACCCTGCAGGAGTGTCCCAACTTAGCCCATCACAAGCTCTCACGGTCAACGAAGGATATTCCTTCTCCCAGGAAGACCCGATCAGTCTCGGAATCCCGGTTACAAGATATTTCGACAATGGTAAAACAAGATCAGCAAAGCCGCCCGATGTGCCGACAAATCCTGATAGGAGTCGCATGTATCTCGTTCTCAGGGCACACCGGATGAGCGCTCCGTACAACTAAAACCAAACCTCGAGTTTCCCCGAGGTGGCGCTGGAAAGGACTCTAGTTTGGACCAAGACTCAGAGGAGCACTGGCCCGGGGGTTTAAAATAAAGATGACCCTTGAGTCTACAGAACCCAAGAGAAAAGGCTTAGGTGGCAAATGGTAAAACCAAAGTTGGGCCTTGCTGGAGGAGTTTTATTCAAAGCGAACTGTCAAGGGGTTCCCATTATAACCCAGCCGCGTAAGGAATGCAAAATCAAGGAACATAACACCGGTATGACGGAAACTAGGGCGGCAAGAGTGGAACAAAACACCAGGCATAAGGCCGAGCCTTCCACCCTTTACCAAGTATATAGGTGCATTAAAGTAAACAAGATATAATAATGATATCCCAACAATAACCATGTTCCAACATGGAACAAACTCCATCTTCACCTGCAACTAGCAACGCTATAAGAGGGGCTGAGCAAAGCTGTAACATAGCCAAACAACGGGTTGCTAGAAAAGGTGGGTTAGAGGCTTGACATGGCAATATGGAAGGCATGATAAAGCAAGTGGTAGGTATCGCAGCATAGCAATAGAGCGAGCAACTAGCAAGCAAAAATAGAAGTGATTTCGAGGGTATGGTCATGTTGCCTGGGATCCCACAAGGAAGAAGAACGAGTCCATGAAGAAGACAAATGGACGTAGTCGAACGGATCCTCACAAATGCGACGTTATCGAAACTAACCCAAAGAAGCAACACCGCAAAGAAGCAAACAACATGGTAAACAACCACCACATGAACATGGCATGATGCACAATCAGGTATGATGCATGTCCGGTTTAATGAGGCATGACATGGCAAAGTGCACAAACAATACTATAAATTAAGTGGAGCTCAATATGCAACGAGTTGCATATTGACGGAACACCACATGTCTTATTTAGTTCTCTCTCGTTTATGTACCCAACAATATTAAATGTTCTTAACATGGCAAGGGGTGAGGCATAGTAAAACTACCTATCTAGGCAAATTTAAATGAGGCCGGAAATAACAAACAACAATTCCGGAAAATCCCCATATGCATATTTTAGATTTGGTACTGTTCTTCCCTAAACACAATTTTAGATTTGCCAAACATGCAAAGTAAAGCCACCATGTTAAACTAGGCATTTTTCTACCCCATTTACATGTAAAGTTTATTAAATTTGGAGCTACGGTCATTTAGTTATGAAATAAATCATTTTAGCATGGCATTGGAGCAAATTAAGGCAAAAAACAATTTAAACATGTTAAACATGGATGATAGTTGGATATTATGAAACTAGATGAAATTCTAGTCATTTTACATGTTTAAAACATTTTAATCCGATGCATGGTTTGTGAGATAAAAATGCATGAAGTTAGAGGGTCTTTTCTGCAAATCTGTAAATCCCTGGATAATAGCTAAATTCGTCCCGAGGAAAAAAACACTATATGGGTCGAATCTTGTTGGCCCAACAGGAAGAGGGGATCTGGAGGGGCTGCTCACATCGGGCCTTGGCCCAGCTGGTGGAGAGGGGAGGCCTGCAGGGGCGCGCAGCTGGGCCTGCTAGCCCTGCGCTCGGTCAACACGCGAGCGGGACGAGCAGACGAGCTGCTGCTGTTCTCGTTCCTGAAGAAACAGAAACATGAGTAGAACCATGGCAAAGGAGAAGACAACAGCAAGGGTCTTGGCGACGGGGTCGACGGGAACCGGCCAGAACGGGCGAGTCAAGTCGTCCGGTGTAGGTTCCAGGCAACGCTGGTGGACGGGGCTCGGGTGCGGGACTCCATATCCATGGCGCTGTCCAAGGTGCAGAGAGAGAGAGAGAGAGGTCAGAGGCAATGGGGAAAACGAAGAGGGGTCGCTGGATTGGAGGGGGCGAGGGGCCGCGACCTGCGGGACGACAACTCCGGCGAGTAGCGCGGCCTGTCAGGGTCCTGGACGGTGGCTCGCGGGAGACCACGGACGGGACAGCTCTGGCAGGAGCTTGGCGGCGGCGGGACTTGCGAGCTGCAGGTCGATGCAGAGGTAGCGGGGGCGATGCCCGCGGGACTTTGCGGCGGCAGGCTTGAAGGCGAGCGCCAGCTCGACGCAGGGGGCTCGGGCCTCCAAAGCGGCGACTGCGTGCATGAAGCAGAGGCAGGGTGAAGCTGGAGGCGAATAGGGGCCGTGCGTGCAGGGGAAGCAAGTTTGATGGCGGCGACGGAGCTTGCCGGGAGGTCCGGCGACCTGCGAAACAGCTCTGAGCGGGTCAGAGCTTGGCGACGAGGAGCTCCGAGTCCGCGGTCGGGGTCTAGGGAGGTCGCTGCGGGGGCTGTCGATGGCGGATCCCCTGCTCACAGAAAGAGAGAAAGGCAGGGAGATGAGAGATGGAAACGGGAGGAGCCCGCGAAAAAGAAGAAGCGGGCATCGGCGCTCATCTCTGATGAAGCTTGCTAGTGGCGAAGTGGCACGAGGCGAAGGGGATCGAGCGTAGAGGCGCAAGAGGAGGAGCTCGGGGCTGCTCCGGTGCTGCACTGTTGCTTGGGTGACCGACGAAGGCGACATGTTCGGTAGCTTGGGCTTGGGAGCGTCGGTCGATGGGCGGCTCAGCTGGACAAAGGGGGTCGAGGGGATCCAGGGGAGGCGCTTGTTGGGGCCATTTTGGATCGAGGAAGATCCCGAGCAGAGGAGGTGAGTGGGCGGCGCGGAGGAGGGATTGATGGGACAAACTTCCTAGGTTTTAGGGTTAGGCAGGTAGGTAGCTTATTTATATTACGGGTCCAAAAGTGGGCTAGATGAGACCCTCCGATCGTAATCGGACGGCCCAGAATAAATAGGTTAGGAAGTCCAACGAGAAACCGATGATGATTTCGGGATGTTAGGGGATGATCTTGATCCATCGGTGACGACTGTCGGGTTCGGGTTTGGGGGAGTTTCGGACACGCGCGAGGGGTCGATGCACTGTGCAAAGAGGGTTCAGGTGAACGAGGTCAAGTGTGTGGTTGGACTGAGAAGAGAGAGGAGGAAGGAGTGCAGCCCGGCGACTGTTTCCGGAGACCGAAAACGTCCGACGTTAGACCGACTATATTGTCGCTATAGTTATCCGTTGGGGCATCAAACGATCTCCAAATGCGATGAAATTTGGTAGGCGACCTACTGACAACAAAACAACACCGCATGCCAACTTTCAACCCATTCCGAGAACATTTTCCAGCCACTTATAAAATAATATTTCGGACGTGTCGCGGGTGCGTGCAAGTGTGGTTGGACTCAGAACAGACAACAGAGAGAAACGGGGAGACCCGGACGGATGCAAGTTTTGAAAACATGATGATGCAATGCACATGATGACATGGCAGGATGCAACACGCAAGCAAATGACATGGCAACAACAACGAATAACTGGAAGACACCTGGCACATCGGTCTCGGGGCGTTACAACACTCCACCACTACAAGAGGATCTCATCCCGAGATCTAGAATGGCACCGGAGAGAAATGGAAGAGGAAGAGAAAAGGTAAAACTAAGTTGCTTCTTTGACAAACGAGTGAAACCACTAACCTTGAGAGGTTGAACAAATTGAAAGAAAGAATACAACGAAGGTGAAAAAATTTGAAAACACTCCATTAGAAAAAAGGAACAAGGAACATTACTAGATCCTTGAGGGTTGAAAGACATAAGAAAAGGTTACAATGGACAAGAAGTAGATGTAAGCACTCCGGTAGAAACGAGATGTACAAGGAATGATAGGGATCAATTATGACAACACTCCGGTTGGAAATGGAAGGTAAAGAATATGCGCTTGGCAAAATGAAAGCACTTGGATGAGAGTGTGGTTAGAAGAGGAATGATAGACACAACACTCCGGTTAAACAAAATAGAGAAGGCCAAAGAATGATATAATTTGGACAGCACTCCGACTGTAAATGGAAGGAATTGAACATGATCTTGACAAAACAAGATGATGGGTCGAAGAGAGCAACATCACAATGCCTCCGGAACACATGCAAGAATGGAATCAAAAGAACGAAGGAGAAAACAACATCTTCTACATCAAATGAGCTTGAAAAAACATCTTTACGAGAACGGTCGAATGGAGTTGTTGGAAAACCAACAACGAAAAGAGTAAGCTTGTTGTGGGCTTATGGAAAGCATCTCAAAATCTTCAGGTGAAATTCTGCCACTAACGGAAAAAAAGATTGATTGAGATCAACGCAGAGATGAAAACTTATTTCAGCGGAAGGATAAATGAAGGCATTGGGTCATTTATAAGCACCATAAATAGCAAAATCCTTAGGGAAAGCTTTAGGTGAAATATAACCCAAGATAACTCCAATGAAGAGGTAGATTGGTTGAAAAGATGTCTTGAGCGAAGAGAAAATGATGGATTTAGATATGTCACTCTTGAAAATTTGTGAATCACGAAATACAAAGGGAAATTATCAACAATGACATAACACCACCTCAAAAGATGAGATATGAAAGAATTGCGCTTCAGTTGCAAATTGAAGAATGCTTGAACTCCTCAAAATAAGACATGTGTTGAACACCATGTTTATTTTTGAGTATAGCTTGGCGGATCTTAACTTCGAGAAAAATCTTGAGGACAATTGAAGAATGAAAGGAATCCTTGACGAACCACCATGTAGAGCCTCCATGAAGAACTCCGGTAATAAAAGGATGATACAAAAGAAAGAGAAGTTGAAAACACAAGGTGACGCCTTGCAATGATTTAGATGGATCTTCGTGATGATATAATTGAGAGAGCTTGGAACTCAGGAAAGAAAGAAGAACAAATGAAATCAAGACTTTTGATGAACATTTGGAAAGCAGGAATTGAATTTACTCGATGAAACAAGAATAATAATTACATTATGCTTATCCTTCACCAATTTAAATTGATGACAAGAAACGGATTTTTGCATACTACTTATTCTCGTTGAAAGGATTAAGATAGATATAGCGCCAACTTGAAGAGGCCTTCAACGAACCACCGGTAGGGTTTGGAAACAACGAATGAATTGATATGAAAACGAAGGAAGAAGAAACTTGAACAAACCACCGTAAGAATTGAAAAACGAACGAAGTAAAGGGATGAATCACCGGTAAGAATTAGCAAATGAACGAAGATACATGAGAGAGTTTAGATATAAGAAAACGAAGAGATCATGAACTGATTAGAGGATATTTGATCGATGCACTGGTAATATTTGGAGAAACGAGAGCTGAAAGCTGAGAATGAATAAACCCGAAATGATGGCCTTCGAAGAATCTAACTGAAAAGACTCCTAAATTTCTCCAGATGGGTGAAAAGAATTCTCACAATCAAAAACGATTATGAGAGGATGGCATCAAGCTAGAACTACGCATCTTCAAGAGAATGGACAAGATTTAAGAGAAAATCTTCTTCGGTCTTCAAAATCGGAGAATGACGACGAGTAATGCCACCATGAATTGTTGAGATACTCCGGGATGAAAATTAGAAAGGTTGAACCAAACGATGAAAAGAATTTGAAAGATCTTGGAGAAAGACATATGTCTGATGATAATTCATTCTTACATCAAACTTGGAAAAGAATTTGAGAGTAACTCCACGAAGATTAGAAGAGTCAGGTAAGATCCTGGGAAAAGACCTGTGGGTTAGGGCCCACTCAAAGAAAACACCATTGAATGATTTAAAAGAGGGATTGCACCGGTTGAATTAAATGGCTTGAATGAGATAACAACCTCAAGATATCTTGAACGATTGAGAATGGTAACACGAATCTTTCGAGATATCTTCAACACAACGGAACAAATGAATGGTGAGAAGCGGATGATTAAGAGGTGCACCGACATGAGAAAGCATTTGAAACGAGGAAAAGGTATGATCGACAAAACTTGAATTGAATCCACCGGAGAAGAAAAGAGAACGCAGAATGATAACTTGTAGAGCATCTTCATGAGAATCACCGGATAAGAACATTGACAGAAATGATTGGAGAAACTTCCAATCAATAAAAGGATACTTGATTAAGACATCTGATTCCTTGAAGAAAAAGGGTGGGAGGGCGGGAAAACAAAGGCAACTTTGGGACAGATGAAACGAACAACGTTGGAAAAACCGAGAGGTGATCTTGCGGATGTTGAAAATGAGCAAATCCACTTGAAGAGAAACACACCGGTTGAAACGGATTGACATGACAATCTCAATTATCATGAAGGATTGGTATTCACATAGAAATATGAGGACACCGCTTTAGGAAGCTATGGGATCAACACTTGACATTGAAGCAACTCGAATACAACAAATCAAAACAAAACAAAGTATTGGCTTGCAAAATAAGCCGGAACAAACATATGATAGAGATTTCGTCCAAAGTTTTCGTGGTGGGGCCCACACGGGCTCGATCGTACAACACCATCATGTACAAGGCAGTGCACATGACATACGAAGCATCCCCGAGTCAGCATAGCCAAGGACTCTTTAAGACACAACGAGACCACTGTAAAACCAACCATGGATAGCCGGACCACTAGACTTCGAACCCCAATCTCGTATCATGCATCTGTCAGAAAGATATCCTAGGAGCTACTTGAATTCCCACTTATAAACTCCCGAAACTTCCTGGTTATGCAATCAGGAGTTGGAGATACAGGGGAAGCATAATATCTCACCCAAAACTAGCAAATCCTACATCCAGCGGTATCCATCCTTCAACACATAACCAAGAAACCTTCGGAAATCATTACCTCGACCTTCGAAAAGCATTCGTTATACGAGTTATGGCAATACTCCCGAACTCCCGCCCCAGTACTAGGTGGCGTCGAGGTTATCTCACCAACAACTGCATAAAAGAGATTTTTGATGTCGGCGTACTCAGGTATTCCAGAACTGTAACGATAAAATTGTGACGAAAACACCTCAGAGTTCAACTCCCCGGGACACTGCCACAACCCCTAAATGTCAAGAGGCACCAAGAACAACGTACTCGTCACAAAACCATCATAATGATTCCAAGATACCCGCATGATCCTAAATTGTTTTCATGAAATTTGAGGAGAGAAGAGTCAAAACTCTACGTCAGGAGGCCCCACCAGAGCGACGAAGGGACTGAGGAGTAAAAAATAATCCTACTCTTATATATAATCCTATAAGACTTGATTTTTTTCCTAGACTCAACAATGCCAGCGATTCGATCAAGCAAGGGGCTCCTAAGTCGGGGAAGGCTCTGATACCAACTTGCAACACCCACGATGCGGCGATATCTCCCACGTGTCGGAGCACGACTTAGAGGCATAACCGCATAGTAGGCATGTCGCAAGAGGGGTAATCTTTACACATCCCATGTATTGAATAAGAAAGGGATAAAGAGTTGGCTTACAATCGCCACTTCACACAATACATAATATAGCATTACATCATCCAGAATACACTCAAGGTCCAACTACGGAACCAAATAAAGAAAGACAACCCCTAATGCTAGATCCCTGATCGCCCCGACTGGGCTCCACTACTGATCAACTGGAAACGAAAAACAACACAACAAACATGATCTTCATCGAGCTCCCACTCGAGCTCAGTTGCGTCATCTGCACTGGTATCCTCGACACCTGCAATTGTTTGGAAGTATCTGTGAGCCACGGGGCCTCAGCAATCTCACACCCTCGCGATCAAGACTATTTAAGCTTAAAGTAGGAAAAGGGGGTAGTGAGGTGGAGCTGCAGCAAGCACTAGCATATATGGTGGCTAACATACGCAAATGAGAGCGAGAAGAGAAGCAATGCAATGGTCGTGAACTAGAAGTGATCAAGAAGTGATCTTGAAACTACTTACGTTCAAACATAACTCCAAAGCCGTGTTCACTTCCCGGACTCCTCTAGAAAGAGACCATCATGGCTACACACGCTCCGTACTACGAAAACCAAACCTCGAGTTTCCCCGAGGTGGCGCTGCAAAGGACTCTAGTTTGGACCAACACTCAGAGGAGCACTGGCCCGGGGGTTTAAAATAAAGACGACCCTTGAGTCTGCAGAACCCAAGGGAAAAAGGCTTAGGTGGCAAATGGTAAAACCAAAGTTAGGCCTTGCTGGAGGAGTTTTATTCAAAGCGAACTGTCAAGGGGTTCCCATTATAACCCAACCGCGTAAGGAACACAAAATCAAGGAGCATACCACCGGTATGACGAAAACTAGGGCGGCAAGAGTGGAACAAAACATCAGGCATAAGGCCAAGCCTTCCACCCTTTACCAAGTATATAGGTGCATTAAAGTAAACAAGATATAATAATGATATTCCAACAATAACCATGTTCCAACATGGAACAAACTCCATCTTCACCTGCAACTAGCAACGCTATAAGAGGGGATGAGCAATGCGGTAACATAGCCAAACAACGGTTTGCTAGGAAAGGTGGGTTAGAGACTTGACATGGCAATATGGGAGGCATGATAAAGAAAGTGGTAGGTATCGTGGCATAGCAATAGAGCGAGCAACTAGCAAGCAAAAATAGAAGTGATTTCGAGGGTATGGTCATCTTTCCTGGGATCCCGCAAGGAAGAAGAACGAGTCCATGAAGAATATAAACGGACGTTGTCAAACGGATCCTCACAAACGCGACGTTATCGGAACTAACCCGAAGAAGCAACACTGGAAAGAAGCAAACAACATGGTAAACAACCACCACATGAACATGGCATGACGCACAATCAAGTATGATGCATGTCCGGTTTAATGAGGCACGGCATGGCAAAGTGCACAAACAATACTACAAATTAAGTGGAGCTCAATATGCAACGAGTTGCATATTGATGGAACACCACATGTCTTATTTAGTTCTCTCTCATTTATGTACCCAACAATATTAAATGTTCTTAACATGGAAAGGGGTGAGGCATAGTAAAACTACCTATCTAGGAAAGTTTAAATGAGGCCGGAAATAACAAACAACAATTCCAGAAAATCCCCATATGCATATTTTAGATTTGGTACCGTTCTACCCTAAACACAATTTTAGAGTTGTTAAACATGCAAAGTAAAGCCACCATGTTAAACTAGGCATTTTTCTACCCCATTTACATATAAAGTTAGTTAAATTTGGAGCTACGGTTATTTATTATGAAATAAATCATTTTAGCATGGCATTGGAGCAAATCAAGGAAAACAACAATTTAAACATGTTAAACATGGATGAAAGTTGGATATTATGAAACTAGATGAAATTCTAGTCATTTTACATGTTTAAAACATTTTAATCCGATGCATGGTTTGTGAGATCAAAAATGCATGAAGTTAGAGGGTCTTTTCTGCAAATCTGTAAATCCCTGAATAATAGCTAAATTCATCCTGAGGAAAAAAACACTATATGGGCCGAATCTTGTTGGCCCAACAGGAAGAGGGGATCTGGAGGGGCTGCTCACATCGGGCCTTGGCCCAGCTGGTGCAGAGGGGAGGCCTGCAGGGGCGCGCAGCTGGGCCTGTTAGCCCTGCGCTCGGTCAACGCGCGAGCGGGACAAGCAGACGGGCTGCTGCTGTTCTCGTTCTTGAAGAAACAGAAACAAGAGCATAACCATGGCAAAGGCGAAGACAACGGCAAGGGGTCCTGGCGACGGGGTCGACGGGAATCGGCCGAAACGGGTGGGTCAAGTCGTCCGGCGTCGGTTCCAGGCAACGGTGGTGGACGGGGATCGGGTGCGGGACTCCATATCCATGGCGCTGTCCAAGGTGCATAGAGAGAGAGAGAGAGAGAGAGAGAGAGAGGTCAGAGGCAATAGGGAAAACGAAGAGGGCTCGCTGTATTGGAGGGGGCGAGAGGCCGCGACCTGCGGGACGGCAACTCCGGTGAGTGGCGCGGCCTGTCGGGGTCCTGGACGGCGGCTCGTGGGAGACCATAGACGGGACGACTCTGGCAGGAGCTTGGCAGTGGCGGGACTTGCGAGCTGCAGGTCGATGCAGAGGTAGCGGGGGCGACGCCCGCGGGACTTGGCGGCGGCAGGCTTGAAGGCGAGCGCCAGCTCGACGCAGGGGGCTTGGGTCTCCAAGGCGGCGACCGCGCGCATGAAGCAGAGGCAGGGTGAAGCTAGAGGCGAACAAGGGTCGTGCGTGTAGGGGAAGTAGGTTTGATGGCGGCGACGGAGCTTGCCGGGAGGTCCGGCGACCTGGGGAACGGCTCCGAGCGGGTCACAGCTTGGCGGCGAGGAGCTCCGAGTCAGCGGTCGGGGTCCAGGGAGGTCGCTGTTGCGGCTGTCGATGGCGGATCCCCTGCTCACAGAAAGAGAGAAAGGCGGGGAGATGAGAGATGGAAACGGGAGGAGCACGGGCATCGGCGCTCATCTCTGACAAAGCTTGCTGGCGGCGAAGTGGCACGAGGCGAAGGGGATCGAGCGTAGAGGCGCAAGAGGAGGAGCTCGGGGCTGCTCCAGTGCTGCACTACTGCTTGGGTGACCAACGAAGGCGACATGTTTGGTAGCTTGGGCTTGGGAGCGTCGGTCGATGGGCGGCTCAGCTGGACAAAGGGGGTCGATGGGATCCATGGGGAGGCGCTAGTTGGGGCCATTTTGGATCGAGGAAGATCCCGAGGAGAGGAGGTGAGTGGGCGGCGGCGGAGGAGGGATTGATGGGACAAACTTCCTAGGTTTTAGGGTTAGGCAGGTAGGTAGCTTATTTATATTACGGGTCCAAAAGAGGGCTAGATGAGACCCTCCGATCGTAATCGGACAGCCCAGAATAAATAGGTTAGGAAGTCCAACGAGAAACCGATGATGATTTCGGGATGTTAGGGGATGATCTTGATCCATCGGTGACGACTGCCGGGTTCGGGTTTGGGGGAGTTTCGGACACGCGCGAGGGGTCGATGCACTGTGCAAAGAGGGTTCAGGTGAACGAGGTCAAGTGTGTGGTTGGACTGAGAAGAGAGAGGAGGAAGGAGTGCAGCCCGGCTACTGTTTCCGGATACCGAAAATGTCCGACGTTAGACCGACTACATTGTCGCTATAGTTATCCGTTGGGGCATCAAACGATCTCCAAATGCGATGAAATTTGGCAGGCGACCTACTGACAACAAAACAACACCGCATGCCAACTTTCATCCCATTCCGAGAACATTTTACGGCCACTTATAAAATAATATTTCGGATGTGCCGCGGGCGCGTTCAAGTGTGGTTGGACTCAGAACGGACAACGGAGAGAAACAGGGAGACCCGGACGGATGCAAGTTTTGAAAACATGATGATGCAATGCGCATGATGACATGGCAGGATGCAACACGCAAGCAAATGACATGGCAACAACAGCGAATAACTGGAAGACACCTGGCGCATCGGTCTCGGGGCGTTACATTATGATCCTTAGCAGCTTTATTTGACCTGTTTCTGCATATAACAAGTTGAAAGTGTCCTGGCGGTTTATCGCCGGACAGGTCATAATGCCCAACATATAATCCAGGTTTATAACCAGGCTGTATTGAAGGACAATCAAATATGAAATATATCATGCCCGTGACATTGAATCACATCGTTGGCTCACCAACTTTCTATAGTAAGGGTGATAACCCAAATCTTGAGTACTGATAACTCCTCCCTTTTTTGCCAGTTTATAGTAAAGCCATACCGGGTTGTAATAAACACCGGATTATTCGTATATCATACTGGCGACTTGTAGTCGAAGCCAGACCAGGTCAATCAACACCGGATTATAGTTTAATGTATACTAAAGACTTATAATCGACAGCAAAAACAGGTCAATAAACACCGGATTAGTATAAAACGCCTCAAAAGAAACATCAGAAAGATTTCAGAAGAAAATATGCAAAAACTGTGAGGCTTTTCATGGGCTGCTGATACATCTCCAACGTATCTATAATTTTTGATTGCTCCATGCTATATTATCTTATGTTTTGGACATTATTGGGCTTTATTATCCACTTTTATATTATTTTTGGGACTAACCTATTAACCAGAGGCCTAGCCCAGAATTGTTGTTGTTTTTTTGCCTATTTTAGGGTTTCAAAGAAAAGGAATATCAAACGGAGTCCAAATGGAATGAAACCTTCGGGAACGTGATTTTTGGAATGAACAAGATCTAGGAGACTTGGACCCTATGTCAAGCAACCAACACGGAGGCCACGAGGTAGGGGGCGCCTACCCCCCCCAAGCGCGCCCTCCACCCTCGTGGGCCCCCTGTTGCTCCACCGACATAATTCTTCCTCCTATATATACCGACGTACCACCAAACGATCAGATACGGAGCCAAAACCCTAATTCCACCGCTGCAACTTTCTGTATCCACAAGATCCCATCTTGGGGCCTGTTCCGGAGCTCCGCCGGAGGGGGCATCGTTCTCGGAGGGCTTCTATATCAACACCATAGCCTCTTCGATGAAGTGTGAGTAGTTTACTTCAGACCTTCGGGTCCATAGTTATTAGCTAGATGGCTTCTTCTCTCTTTTTGGATCTGAATACAAAGTTCTCCCCCTCTCTTGTGGAGATCTATTCGATGTAATATTCTTTTGCGGTGTGTTTGTTGAGACCGATGAATTGTGGGTTTATGATCAAGTTTATCTATGAACAATATTTGAATCTTCTCTGAATTCTTTTATGTATGATTGGTTATCTTTGCAAGTCTCTTCGAATTATCATTTTGGTTTGGCCTACTAGATTGATCTTTCTAGCAATGGGAGAAGTGCTTAGCTTTGGGTTCAATCTTGCGGTGTCCTTTCCCAGTGAAAGTAGGGGCAGCAAGGCATGTATTGTATTGTTGCCATCGAGGATAACAAGATGGGGTTTATATCATATTGCATGAGTTTATCCCTCTACATCATGTCATCTTGCTTAAAGCGTTACTCTGTACTCTTGAACTTAATACTCTAGATGCATGCTGGATAGCGGTCGATGTGTGGAGTAATAGTAGTAGATGCAGGCAGGAGTCGGTCTACTTGTCTCAGACGTGATGCCTATATACATGATCATACCTAGATATTCTCATAATTATGCTTAATTCTGTCAATTGCTGAACAGTAATTTGTTCACCCACCGTAAAATACTTATGCTCTTGAGAGAAGCCACTAGTGAAACCTATGGCCCCGGGTCTATCTTCATCATATTAATCTTCCATTACTTAGTTATTTTCATTGCCTTTTATTTTACTTTGCATCTTTATCATAAAAATACCAAAAATATTATCTTATCATATCTATCAGATCTCACTCTCGTAAGTGACCATGTAGGGATTGACAACCCCTTATCGTGTTGGTAGCGAGGATTTTTTTGTTTTGTGTAGGTGCGAGGGACTCGCGCGTAGCCTCCTACTGGATTGATACCTTGGTTCTCAAAAACTGAGGGAAATACTTACGCTACTTTGCTGCACCACCCTTTCCTCTTCAAGGGAAAACCAATGCAAGTGCTCAAGAGGTAGCAAGAATGATTTCTGGCGCCGTTGCCGGGGAGGTCTACGCAAAAGTCAACACACCAAGTACCCATCACAAACCCTTATCTCCCGCATTACATTATTTGCCATTTGCCTCTCGTTTTCCTCCCCCCACTTCACCCTTGCCGTTTTATCCGCCATTTCTTTTTCTCGCTCGCCTTTCTTCCTCCATGCCTGAATCAAAAAGGGTTGGGGGTTCTCTCCCGAGTTTTAGTACTTTGGACAACCCTTCTATTCTCGCTAAGCTTATAAATAAGGATACTATGGAAAAACCTACCGGAGTTATCAATGAGAATCTTAATAATTTTGATGACGATGATTTCGGAATTTTTCGCTATTTACTTGATGAATCTTTGAAAGATGCTTGATATAGACTATTAAGGATCAGGGCTAGCTATGTGCCTCAATACCAAATTGAAATTTACTTAAAAAGCTTTTATATTGCCCTTCCTTCTTCTTTTAAGCATGTCTTAGATTCTATATTTGAAGAAGGCTTTCTTGAAGGGGATTCCATAGACACTTATGAGAAGATGAAAACCATATTTGGGCACCCCATGAATGAGAAAGTTGAATCTACATCTCTTTTGCTCTCTTACCAAAACGAATCTATCAAAGAGATGAAGGCTAGCTTAGATACAAATTTCCGTAACATACTTAATCTTTATTCTACCATCAATGGCCATGTGCTTTATCAAAATAGAAATATTAATTCCATAGATAGAAAGTTTGCTCTTTTCTTCCCTAAAACCAAAGATGCCAATACCTAGATCTATCCTTGCTTTTTATGCCTAGCTAGGGGCGTTAAACGATAGCGCTTGTTGGGAGGCAACCCAATTTTCCTTTTATTCCTTGCTTTTTGCTCCTGTTTAGTAATAAATAATTTATCTAGCCTCTTTTTTGGTTGTGTTTTTTTGTGTTTACTTAGTGTTTGTGCCAAGTAGAACCGTTGGAAACACTTGGGGAAAGTCTTGTTAATCTTGCTGTAAAAAACAGAAACTTTAGCGCTCACGAGAACTGCTGCAATTTTTATTTGGAGAGTGCTATTTAGTTAATTCTTTTTGTAGATGATTAATAGATAAATTACTCACGTCCATAAATTTATTTTAGAATTTTTGGGGTTCCAGATCTTGCGCTAGATTCAGATTACTACGGACTGTTCTGTTTTTGACAGATTCTGTTTTCGTGTGCTATTTGCTTATTTTAATGAATCTATGGCTAGTAAAATAGTTTATAAACTATAGAGAAGTTGGAATACAGTAGGTTTAACACCAATATAAATAAATAATGAGTTCATTACAGTAGCTTGAAGTGGTCTTTTGTTTTCTTTCGCTAACGGAGCTCACGAGATTTTCTACTTTAAGTTTTGTGTTGTGAAGTTTTCAAGTTTTGGATAAAGATTTGATGGATTATGGAACAATGAGTGGCAAGAGCCTAAGCTTGGGGATGCCCATGGCACCCCCAAGATAATCTAAGGACACCTAAATGCCAAAGCTTGGGGATGCCCCGGAAGGCATCCCCTCTTTCGTCTACTTCTATCGGTAACTTTACATGGAGCTATATTTTTATTCACCACATGATATGTGTTTTGCTTGGAGCGTCTTGTATGATTTGAGTCTTTGATTTTTAGTTTACCACAATCATCTTTTCTGTACACACCTTTTGAGAGAGACACACATGATTCGGAAATTATTTGAATACTCTATGTGCTTCACTTATATCTTTTGATGTCACATCCCTAGCTTCTGGCATTGCTCTAGGTTAGCTTCATGTGTGCATCATGTCTATATTTTTGAAACTTGAATTGAGGAATATTGGAAGCCTCAAAACCCTAAATAAAAGAGGGGCAAAAACCCTAGAAATCTCATTCATTGCTCCAAAGTGCTCCTCTTAAATGTTTGATAATTTTTGGTAAGGGTTCTGGTCCCAACCAAAATATTGAACATTTTTAAGGATTTATTTTTGGGACTTTGAATTTAAATCACTAGCTATTTGAATTTGAGTTATATTCATATAATTAGAATATAATTTAAATACCCCTGAAATATTTTATAAGCTTTTGGAAAAGTCCATCTAGCAATATAAAATATTCAGAGGAGTTTTTGGCATTGTTTGAATTATTTTTGAAATTCAAAACAGTGGCAAAAGAATTAAATAAAAACAAAACAGAACAGAAAAATATAAAACAGAATTTACCTAGACCTTACCTGGCAGCCACCCACAGCCCAACACTGTGCAGCCCACCTGCGCAGGCCCAGCCCACCTCCTTCCCCCCTTGTCCTCTTCCTCCTCTGCCAGGAGGACGAACAGAGGCGAGGCGTGGCGCGCGCCGACGCTGCCTCGGCCACCTCCTGCTTCCCCCTGGCCACCTCCTGCTTCCTCTCGTCGCCCTGGACTCCGTCCGCAACGCCATGCAGCCCCTGGCCCTTCTCACTCCCTCTGGACCGCTCCCCCCTCCCCTGGCTCTCTCTTTCCCTCTCTTCCTGTGATCCCCGAGCGCACCGCAGCACGCCGCCAAGCACCACCGCGGCCACCGCCTTCCCCACGCCTCTCCGACGCGCCCCCGAGCTCCGCCGTGACGTTCCCGTCCCTACCACGGAGCCACAAGACGCCGGACGCCCTGGAGCGCCGTCACCGACGCCATCTTCTACCTCTGCACCGACGGCCGTCGTCGCTTGATTCGCCGGCCACAGAGCGTCCCCGGCCTCGCCCCCGCGCTCGTTGGACTCGCGGTGAGCCACTGAACCGTTCCCCTCTTCTTCCCATGCCGTTTTGGCCGCTCTAGCCATTGCTTCCGCCAGAGCCGAGACGCTCCGCCGCACGGACTCGTCGCCGGCGAAATCCCAGTGACCATTTGGTCACGGGCGTGCACCGTTGCGCTAGCCGTGACCCGTAGAGCCCCTCCAGCGCCTCAGCTCCCTCGTTTGTGAGCTGCAGCGCCAGTCCCGCGAACCCCCGAGCTCCGGCCGCCGCCTCGGGCTTCATTCCGGCGAACCCCGGCCACCCCCGCACCTCCCGTTGGTCCCCCTAGATGCGCACGGGCACGGGCTACCTCCTGGTGCCCTTGGCGCGTCGATCCGTCGCCTCTGGCGTAACTCCGGCGAGCCACCGCCGCTCTGGGTCGTCGCCGTCGTCCAACCACCGGCAAATCCGACGTGGCGGGTCATTAGGGCCTAACCACCCCGCTAACCCAGGCCTAGGGCCACTGACAGGTGGGCCCTACCCTTTAATTAACCCGGCTAACCATTTAGTTAAGTCAATTAAACTCTGTTAAATCACTGTGCAGCTGACATGTGGGTCCCATAGGTCAGATTTGACCTGGACAACGCCGTTGACCTGCTGACGTCACTGTGAAGTCATGCTGATGCAGTAAATTCATTTCTGGATTTATTATTATTCAGGAAATTACAGAAAATGCCTAAAACTTCAATAAATCATAGAAAATTAACCGTAACTCCAAATTAAATAATTTATATATGAAAAATTATCAGAAAAATTCAAGGAATCCATCTGTACCATTTTCATGCATGTTAGAACAACTTATAGGTGCTGTTTAGCACAAATCAATTAAATGGCATTTGAACAATCACATATGGAGTTTAAATTTGAATCTTGTATTCAAACCAACTTCATTTAATCTGTTGCTAGTTGCATTAGCTCAAAACACATTCATTTTGCCATGTCATGATCATGCATCATATTGTGCATTGCATTGATTGTGTTCCTTTCTGTGTTGCCGGTATTTGTCCCCTCTCGATAGACGTGATACCGATGATGTGATCGTTGACACTGATGAAGACTCAATGTTATCTTCAGAAGTGCCAGGCAAGCAAAACCCCCTTGTTCATTCCGATAAAATCCCACTCTCTCGCTCCTGCTCTCCTTTACTGCATTAGGACAACAACGATATACTTGTTACTTGCTGCGGTAGCTGAACCCCTTTTATCCTCTGCATGACCTGTCATTGCCACAGTAAATAGATGAAACCCACTAGCATGAGTAGGAGTTGTTTGAGCCCTGTTGTGCCTACTCATTCATGCTTGTTTGTCATGCCTGCTACTGCTTAGAGTTGAGTCAGGTCTGATTCATCGGGGATGAATCAGAGGCGTGTGAACATGTCCTACTATGGGTGAACTAAGTGTGTGAACACGATTTGATAAAGGTAGCGGTGAGAGGCCATGTAGGAGTACATGGTGGGTTGTCTCATTGCAGCCGTCCTCAGGAACTGAGTTCTGTGTTTGTGATCCATGATCAGTTACTACCACACATTGGGCTCCGGGCGCTCCAAGCCCTCTCGACTTATTAATCAACTTGATCTCTGTCCAGGAGTTGCAACTAGTTTCTGGTGTTTGTAGGTAGTGTTAGTAGTCTACCAAGTGGCACCCGGTACAGGTGGGCTTGGGACAGACTAGGCACAGTGGCCCGGTGTACCAAGTGGCACCCGGTTGGTGGGCTTGGGAACCCTGCACACATCGTTTGGGGCCGTAAGCGACACCCCGGCCGGATCTCCTTGCGGATGGAACCTGAATAGGCGATAAACCTGGACTAGAGACTTGTTCGGTTAGTCAGGTCGTGGCCGACTCCCTCGCCCGGCTTCCGCTTGAAGGTTGCCGAGGTACATGACGTGTACAGGGCGGTAAGTGGCGAAAGCGTGTGTGAAGAAGTACACCCCTGCAGGGTTAACATCATCTATTCGAATAGCCGGATTCCTCGGATATGGAAACGTGGACCCCTTATATCAGTTCATAGACAAGTGAAAGTGGATACTCTAAAATACGCAAGATAAGCGTGAGTGCTATGGATGGCGTTCTCGTAGGGAGACGGGAGCGGATCCATAGTGGTGTATTGATATGGTGAATATGTGGACTCGTGTGCGCCACCTCAAAAGAGTTACTTGCAGTCGTAGTTCAGGTTAGCCACCGAGTCAAAGCTGGCTTGCTGCAGTTAAACTCCACCACCCCCTTTGTTGATAATGATGCATATGTAGATAGATCTGATGTAAGTCTTGCTGGGTACATTTGTACTCACGTTGCTTAATTTATGTTTTTGCAGAGAGACTTCAGTCTCACTAGTAGTTCCACGTGGACTTCGACGTTTAGCTTGTTACCTCAGCTACGATCTTGTGCCCTCGGTAGGATCTGGTAGATAGTCAGGCTTCTTAGCCTTTTTCATTTATAGATGTCTGTACTCAGACATGATAGCTTCCGCTTGTGCTTTGACTTGTATGCTCTGAGTGTTGGGTCATGAGACCCATGATTGTAATATCTCGCTCCTCGGAGCCTATTGAATAAAAACTACTGAGTCGTAGAGTCATTTTGTGATGCCATGTTGTATTGCACATATCGAGCATATTGTGTGTATGTTATTGAAATGCTTGGTATGTGTGGGATCTGACTATCTAGTTGTTTATCTTTAGTAGCCTCTCTTACCGGGAAATGTCTCCTAGTGTTTCCACCGAGCCATGGTAGCTTGCTACTGCTCCGGAACACTTAGGCTGGCCGGCATGTGTCCTTCTTCGTTCCTGTGTCTGTCCCTTCGGGGAAATGTCACGCGATGAATACCGGAGTCCTGCTAGCCCGCTACAGCCCGGTTCACCGGAGTCCTGTTAGCCCAGTGCTACAGCCTGGATTCACTCGTTGATGACCGACACGTTCGATGCTGGGTCATGGATGCCTGTCCCTGTAAGTTAGTGCCACTTTGGGTTTACGACTAGCCATGTCAGCCCGGGCTCCTTATCATATGGATGCTAGCGACACTGTCATATACGTGTGCCAAAAGGCGCAAACGGTCCTGGGTAAAAGTAAGGCGACACCCGTGGGAATACCGTGCGTGAGGCCGCAAAGTGATATGAAGTGTTACATGCTAGATCTATGTGGCATTGAGTCGGGGTCCTGGCAGCGTTGGTATCAGAGCTTGACTGCCTGTAGGATTACCAAGCCAAACTGGTCGAAGTTGAGTCTAGAAATGCTTTAGTTATATAAGGGAATTGATTGTGGGATGGAACGTAAGGTTCTTTTTACTCCTTATACCTTATGCCTTCTGATCTGAGTCATCTTATCCTTCCTGCGGGGTTTAAGAACTAGGCTATCTCTTCTTTCTATCAGGATCACGTGTTACTAATCCGTAGACTTATAAGATTGTTGATTCAAGCCTCAGTTCAGTTTCTACTATCTTCTGTACGTTAACTGTTGATCTCGAAACCTTGATATTGTGCTTCTGAGTGGTTATGCCACCATTTTTGTGAATGTCTCAAATCTTTTCTGAGCATTTACAGCCGTTATGCTGTCCGAGTCATCCCAGGTTTCTAAATAGTCGGATGCATTTGCAAATCCCTTCCTCCTGTTTCCGATGTGCCTTTGGTCAGATTAATCACACAAATTAGTGAGTTGAGGTACTTTATTGCCTCGACATATATGTTGGAATAATTATTATGACCCTAGGTGTTTTAGGGAGTCACCTAGTAATCTAGCAACGTTTTGTGTTCCCAGTGTGATGATTCTGGCCTTTATTCTCGAAAGCATCCCGTGATGCCACATAGTTAGTAGGTATTCTACTCCTGGGTTTTGAACCCGAGATTCACTCTACTTACATCATGTTGATAGTGTTGCTAGTTCCTTTAGGATATTAGTAACCTTTGCGATAGTCCCTAAAGTCCGTGGTATCTTCTTCTTCCAAATACCATGAACTACTTATGGCAGAAGTTCCTCGTTGAACTGAAATATCACAACAGGATTATTCTTGATGAGTTCTCCATTATATATTGTGGCTCTGCCAGTTCTACCTTTCTGCATGGGTTATCCGGAAGAAATATGTTGAACTTCGTTCGACATGCTAAACCATGCATCCACAACTCAGAAAATTGTATGTTCCTTTGAGTTGTCCCTCTTTAGTTGTCTTCTGACCCTCGTCTATCAATTGATAGTCAAGATTATGTGTGCATTCGTTCATCGATGCCTATTACTCTTGTGGTCCGTCAAGCCATTCCATTCAGAATGACTAGGAGAAACAAACTCCAGTACCTCTTCCATATCCAGGATTGGGTCAAAGAAGTTGTGCTCCGCAGATCAAATTGCTAATCCAGCTTTTGTTCTGTTCTACCCTGGAGTATTACCATCTTTATATCGGAATTGTCATGGGAATTGCACACCATCCTATGAACTCTTGACACAGTGATACTTCTCGCCATCATTGTTTATTCCTCGGTTCCTGTGTTATCGTAACCGGAATGTCGACAAGTGAATCGTGGTGTGTGAAATCAATACTGCTAGCAACTCCGTTGTTTGGTAGTTAAAGGACAATAATTTCATTCTTAGCATGTTGGTTAGTGAATCATCATTCTAAGATTGATCGTGCTACCTAGTCCTTGTTCTCGGTGCACTCCTCGATCGATGAGTTAGGGTTATTTCAAATCTTTGCTCTATTGATCATATCGTCTTGCCTCAAAAAGCAAGATTGTTCTCGAGCTTAGTAACATATCGGTGGTTCGTGATTTTCCGTATATCTTCTCGGAAATATTACCAGGTTGTCACCTGACCGCTATGTTGAGTTCGTGATCAAGTTGGTTTATTCCTGTAAACCACCCCTTCTCCAATGGTCTGTGTGGGATACCCCTGAGCTAGTTGGTCAAGCTAAACAACAACTTGGAGAGTTGGGAGATAAAAGCTTGCCTGACTTAGTTCGTTCCAAAGGGATATTCTTGTGTAGTGTGTGTTGAAGAAAGATGATATCTTCATCGATTGGCCCCTGTGATCAGTTGCTGGACCTATTGTCTTATCAATCCTTTGATTTGAGTGTGGGCTATCGTCAAATCAAGTTAGAACCAACGATGTTCGTAATGTTGTCTTACTCGTGGTTGATCCCTCGAGCATACACCACTATATTCTTTGGTCTGACCAATGCTATCACCTTGTTCACTTAACTATGGAATTCCTTTTAAAAGGGAACCTGAATGAGTTGTTGTTGAGCCCATCGACAACATCCTTATCTTCTCCATGTTTCTGTTGGACATTAAGCTAGTGTTGGAAACTTTGTAAACAATGCCTTCGAGTTCCGTCTCTGAGGTATATGTTTGGATGAAAGAAGTGACTTCCTTTAATTCACGTGCATTGATGTAAGTTGCCGTCGTGAATTCGAGAAAGATTGTTTTGTTCTTTTGGAATCATCCCAAATCAGTCATGCACGTGCGAAGAATTCTGTGGTCTGTTAGACTGATCATCTTCATTCCATATGTATATCCTAGCACACCAAGCCACTGATTGACTTGTTCAAGGAAAAGAAGTCTATGCTCGGGATCTAATCCATGGACTTGCGTAAAGACTTCGATATCCTCGATGATGGTTCCCCACCTGAACTCGGTAGTGTTTAATTATAAGACTACTACGTGGCCATGCTTGTCTGGGACAACGTGTTCACATGTTAGTAGCAGAACCAGCTCATGTTTGGAGCTTGCTATTGTAGTTCATTCCCGAGAATCTCGTAACGTCATCTCATCGATTTGTGTTGCAAACTTTCATTTTTCTTCCTAGACTCGATGAGTCTGGAATATCCTGACACCAACCAGATCTGAATCTCAGGCAGATATGATGGTTTGGAACATTTCCCAAGAAATATAATATTGGTCTCACGATAACCGGTAAAGTGGATGTCGTGGCCAACCCACCCCGCCGGGAGACCTAATATCGTAGTATCTTGATTGAGGAAGTTGGCCACCTCCCCATAAGGATTTCCTAGGATTTACCTCCGTAACTGTTCCTTATGGATTCTATTGCTCCCGAAGTCCGACCTTTACTTGATGTTCTAGTTATCAAACCATATCTATGAATGGGTTACACTAGCACGTCAAGGAGAACATTAGAAGCGGAGTGCTAAATGGCTCTCGGTCGATCATCCAGATTTTGTTCCTTGGCTTCGCTAAGGTGAAATCTGAGAAGGTATTATCTTCCTTTGCATCTGCATCCTCCTTCACCATTCATCATGGTAGCAAGTTGTGTTGCCAGGATCCTTGACACGGATATTGGTAAAACCTTGATGATTATGGAAATGCTCAAGTTCTTGAGAGCACGCTCAAGCGCTAGGTGTTATCTTCGGCACTAACTGGGGATCCTCTCCGTTTCCTCGACATGCTATGACCTACTCAAACAGTGAATTCACTCTCTATTGTTGGGTTCTTCCCCAGTTACCAGAATCATTCCCAGCATTTGCATTTTGTTCCCAGCTTGCACCACCAATGTGCCATTCTACCATGGGTCTCTTCCATTCCCGGTGATAAGCAAGTTCATCCATTACGTTGTCTTCAACAAGGTAACCCACATCATCCAAGTCCGAGTATGCCATTCTACCGACCCCCTCCAAATGATCGCTTGTGATTGCCTTAGGCTGGTATAAAGAGTTTCAATGATCTTTGAATCAAAAGTAATTCTTTTTGCCACTTAAGGGGATATTTCTATGAGTCACCTTCCCTAAGGTGCATCGTTATGGTATCATGGCAACTCAACTCCTCGCTACGTTGGCAATCGTTTACCACCTTCTTAGGTGTGGAATTGTTGTCTACCTAGTGAACCCTCGTCATCTGTTCCACTCCATCTCTCTAGAGGTGTGCTTCGTGTCTCAACCCGAGAGATGGTTCTATGTCTCATTCCGTGAGTTAATCCTGAGTTGCTCGTTCTTCAAGAAGATCGACCCTTCTAGAGTCTCCTTCTTCCCTCCATGTCATGTTGGCAGGATTTCTCAGAGCAAGACTTGAAGACAATGATGGTGATCGAATCAACGTTCAACTGAAGTGCACCCTGGATCGTGAAGATTGTACTAGTTTGCGTTTCCCCTTCATCCTACCCTACGCTTGAATCTCGAGACGAGATTCTTGTTTAGTGGGGGTGAGTTGTCACATCCCTAGCTTCTGGCATTGCTCTAGGTTAGCTTCATGTGTGCATCATGTCTATATTTTTGAAACTTGAATTGAGGAATATTGGAAGCCTCAAAACCCTAAATAAAAGAGGGGCAAAAACCCTAGAAATCTCATTCATTGCTCCAAAGTGCTCCTCTTAAATGTTTGATAATTTTTGGTAAGGGTTCTGGTCCCAACCAAAATATTGAACATTTTTAAGGATTTATTTTTGGGACTTTGAATTTAAATCACTAGCTATTTGAATTTGAGTTATATTCATATAATTAGAATATAATTTAAATACCCCTGAAATATTTTATAAGCTTTTGGAAAAGTCCATCTAGCAATATAAAATATTCAGAGGAGTTTTTGGCATTGTTTGAATTATTTTTGAAATTCAAAACAGTGGCAAAAGAATTAAATAAAAACAAAACAGAACAGAAAAATATAAAACAGAATTTACCTAGACCTTACCTGGCAGCCACCCACAGCCCAACACTGTGCAGCCCACCTGCGCAGGCCCAGCCCACCTCCTTCCCCCCTTGTCCTCTTCCTCCTCTGCCAGGAGGACGAACAGAGGCGAGGCGTGGCGCGCGCCGACGCTGCCTCGGCCACCTCCTGCTTCCCCCTGGCCACCTCCTGCTTCCTCTCGTCGCCCTAGACTCCGTCCGCAACGCCACGCAGCCCCTGGCCCTTCTCACTCCCTCTGGACCGCTCCCCCCTCCCCTGGCTCTCTCTTTCCATCTCTTCCTGTGATCCCCGAGCGCACCGCAGCACGCCGCCAAGCACCACCGCGGCCACCGCCTTCCCCACGCCTCTCCGACGCGCCCCCGAGCTCCGCCGTGACGTTCCCGTCCCTACCACGGAGCCACAAGACGCCGGACGCCCTGGAGCGCCGTCACCGACGCCATCTTCTACCTCTGCACCGACGGCCGTCGTCGCTTAATTCGCCGGCCACAGAGCGTCCCCGGCCTCGCCCCCGCGCTCGTTGGACTCGCGGTGAGCCACTGAACCGTTCCCCTCTTCTTCCCATGCCGTTGGGCCGCTCTAGCCATTGCTTCCGCCGGAGCCGAGACGCTCCGCCGCACGGACTCGTCGCCGGCGAAATCCCGGTGACCATTTGGTCACGGGCGTGCACCGTTGCGCTAGCCGTGACCCGTAGAGCCCCTCCAGCGCCTCAGCTCCCTCGTTTGTGAGCTGCAGCGCCAGTCCCGCGAACCCCCGAGCTCCGGCCGCCGCCTCGGGCTTCATTCCGGCGAACCCCGGCCACCCCCGCACCTCCCGTTGGTCCCCCTAGATGCGCACGGGCACGGGCTACCTCCTGGTGCCCTTGGCGCGTCGATCCGTCGCCTCTGGCATAACTCCGGCGAGCCACCGCCGCTCTGGGTCGTCGCCGTCGTCCAACCACCGGCAAATCCGACGTGGCGGGTCATTAGGGCCTAACCACCCTGCTAACCCAGGCCTAGGGCCACTGATAGGTGGGCCCTACCCTTTAATTAACCCGGCTAACCATTTAGTTAAGTCAATTAAACTCTGTTAAATCACTGTGCAGCTGACATGTGGGTCCCATAGGTCAGATTTGACCTGGACAACGCCGTTGACCTGCTGACGTCACTGTGAAGTCATGCTGACGCAGTAAATTCATTTCTGGATTTATTATTATTCAGGAAATTACAGAAAATGCCTAAAACTTCAATAAATCATAGAAAATTAACCGTAACTCCAAATTAAATAATTTATATATGAAAAATTATCAGAAAAATTCAAGGAATCCATCTGTACCATTTTCATGCATGTTAGAACAACTTATAGGTGCTGTTTAGCACAAATCAATTAAATGGCATTTGAACAATCACATATGGAGTTTAAATTTGAATCTTGTATTCAAACCAACTTCATTTAATCTGTTGCTAGTTGCATTAGCTCAAAACACATTCATTTTGCCATGTCATGATCATGCATCATATTGTGCATTGCATTGATTGTGTTCCTTTCTGTGTTGCCGGTATTTGTCCCCTCTCGATAGACGTGATACCGATGATGTGATCGTTGACACTGATGAAGACTCAATGTTATCTTCAGAAGTGCCAGGCAAGCAAAACCCCCTTGTTCATTCCGATAAAATCCCACTCTCTCGCTCCTGCTCTCCTTTACTGCTTTAGGACAACAACGATATACTTGTTACTTGCTGCGGTAGCTGAACCCCTTTTATCCTCTGCATGACCTGTCATTGCCACAGTAAATAGATGAAACCCACTAGCATGAGTAGGAGTTGTTTGAGCCCTGTTGTGCCTACTCATTCATGCTTGTTTGTCATGCCTGCTACTGCTTAGAGTTGAGTCAGGTCTGATTCATCGGGGATGAATCAGAGGCGTGTGAACATGTCCTACTATGGGTGAACTAAGTGTGTGAACACGATTTGGTAAAGGTAGCGGTGAGAGGCCATGTAGGAGTACATGGTGGTTTGTCTCATTGCAGCCGTCCTCAGGAACTGAGTTCTGTGTTTGTGATCCATGATCAGTTACTACCACACATTGGGCTCCGGGCGCTCCAAGCCCTCTCGACTTATTAATCAACTTGATCTCTGTCCAGGAGTTGCAACTAGTTTCTGGTGTTTGTAGGTAGTGTTAGTAGTCTACCAAGTGGCACCCGGTACAGGTGGGCTTGTGACAGACTAGGCACAGTGGCCCGGTGTACCAAGTGGCACCCGGTTGGTGGGCTTGGGAACCCTGCACACATCGTTTGGGGCCGTAAGCGACACCCCGGCCGGATCTCCTTGCGGATGGAACCTGAATAGGCGATAAACCTGGACTAGAGACTTGTTCGGTTAGTCAGGTCGTGGCCGACTCCCTCGCCCGGCTTCCGCTTGAAGGTTGCCGAGGTACATGACGTGTACAGGGCGGTAAGTGGCGAGAGCGTGTGTGAAGAAGTACACCCCTGCAGGGTTAACATCATCTATTCGAATAGCCGGATTCCTCGGATATGGAAACTTGGACCCCTTGCATAGTTCATAGACAAGTGAAAGTGGATACTCTAAAATACGCAAGATAAGCGTGAGTGCTATGGATGGCGTTCTCGTAGGGAGACGGGAGCGGATCCATAGTGGTGTATTGATATGGTGAATATGTGGACTCGTGTGCGCCACCTCAAAAGAGTTACTTGCAGTCGTAGTTCAGGATAGCCACCGAGTCAAAGCTGGCTTGCTGCAGTTAAACTCCACCACCCCCTTTGTTGATAATGATGCATGCGTAGATAGATCTGATGTAAGTCTTGCTGGGTACATTTGTACTCACGTTTGCCTATTTTATGTTTTTGCAGAGAGACTTCAGTCTCACTAGTAGTTCCGCTTGGACTTCGACGTTTAGCTTGATACCTCAGCTACGATCTTGTGCCCTCGGCAGGATCTGATAGATAGTCAGGCTTCTCAGCCTTTTTCATTTATAGATGTCTGTACCCAGACATGATAGCTTCCGCTTGTGCTTGACTTGTATGCTCTGATTGTTGGGTCATGAGACCCATGTTTGTAATATCTCGCTCCTCGGAGCCTATTGAATAAATACTTGAGTCGTAGAGTCATTTTGTGATGCCATGTTGTATTGCACATATCGAGCATATTGTGTGTATGTTATTGAAATGCTTGGTATGTGTGGGATCTGACTATCTAGTTGTTTATCTTTAGTAGCCTCTCTTACCGGGAAATGTCTCCTAGTGTTTCCACCGAGCCATGGTAGCTTGCTACTGCTCCGGAACACTTAGGCTGGCCGGCATGTGTCCTTCTTCGTTCCTGTGTCTGTCCCTTCGGGGAAATGTCACGCGATGAATACCGGAGTCCTGCTAGCCCGCTACAGCCCGGTTCACCGGAGTCCTGTTAGCCCAGTGCTACAGCCTGGATTCACTCGTTGATGACCGACACGTTCGATGCTGGGTCATGGATGCCTGTCCCTGTAAGTTAGTGCCACTTTGGGTTTACGACTAGCCATGTCAGCCCGGGCTCCTTATCATATGGATGCTAGTGACACTGTCATATACGTGTGCCAAAAGGCGCAAACGGTCCCGAGTAAAAGTAAGGCGACACCCGTGGGAATACCGTGCGTGAGGCCGCAAAGTGATATGAAGTGTTACATGCTAGATCTATGTGGCATTGAGTCGGGGTCCTGACATTTGAGTTATATAGTTTTGCTCTAGTACTTCACTTATATCTTTTAGAGCACGGTGGTGGATTTGTTTTATAGAAACTATTGATATCTCATGCTTCCCTTAGATTATTTTGAAAGTCTTAAATAGCATGGTAATTTTCTAAAATAATCCTAATATGCTTGGTATTCTAGATTAGTAAAATTCTCTTATGAGTGTGTTGAATAATATGAGAAGTTTGATACTTGATAATTGTTTTGAGATATGGAGATGGTGATATTAGAGTCATGCTAGTTGAGTAGTTGTGAATTTGAGAAATACTTGTGTTAAAGTTTGTGATTCCCGTAGCATGCACGTATGGTGAACCGTTATGTGATGAAGTCGGAGCATGATTTATTTATTGATTGTCTTCCTTATGAGTGGCGGTCGGGGACGAGCGATGGTCTTTTCCTACCAATCTATCCCCCTAGGAGCATGCGCGTAATACTTTGCTTTGATAACTTGTAGATTTTTGCAATAAGTATATGAGTTCTTTATGACTAATATTGAGTCCATGGATCATACACACTCTCACCCTTCCACCATTGCTAGCCTCTCTAATACCGCACACCTTTCGCCGGTATCATACACCCACCATATATCTTCCTCAAAACAGCCACCATACCTACCTATCATGGCATTTCCATAGCCATTCCGAGATATATTGCCATGCAACTTTCCACCGTTCCGTTTACTATGACACACTCCATCATTGTCATATTGCTTTGCATGATCATGTAGTTGACATTGTATTTGTGGCAAAGCCACCATTCATAATTCTTTCATACATGTCACTCTTGATTCATTGCATGTCCCAGTACACCGCCGGAGGCATTCATATAGAGTCATATCTTGTTCTAAGTATCGAGTTGTAATTCTTGAGTTGTAAGAAAATAAAAGTGTGATGATCATCATTATTAGAGCATTGTCCCAAGTGAGGAAAGGATGATGGAGACTATGATTCCCCCACAAGTCGGGATGAGACTCCGGACGAAAGATAAAATGAAATAAAAAGAGGCCAAAGAAGCCCAAATAAAAAAAAGAAGAGAGAAGAGGCCATAAAAAAAGAGAGAAAAGGCCCAAATAAAAAAATAAAAAATGAGAGAAACAGAGAGAAGGGACAATGCTACTATCCTTTTACCACACTTGTGCTTCAAAGTAGCACCATGATCTTCATGATAGAGAGTCTCATATGATATCACTTTCATATACTAGTGGGAAATTTTCATTATAGAACTTGGCTTGCATATTCCAATGATGGGCTTCCTCAAAATGCCCTAGGTCTTCGTGAGCAAGCAAGTTGGATGCACATCCACTTAGTTTCTTTTGTTGAGCTTTCATATACTTATAGCTCTAGTGCATCCGTTGCATGGCAATCCCTACTCACTCACATTGATATCTATTGATGGGCATCTCCATAGCCCGTTGATACGCCTAGTTCATGTGAGACTATCTTCCCTTTTGTCTCCTCCACAACCACCATTCTATTCCACCTAAAGTGTTATGTCCATGGTCACGCTCATGTATTGCGTGAAGATTGAAAAAGTTTGAGAATGTCAAAAGTATGAAACAATTGCTTGGCTTGACATCGGGGTTGTGCATGATTTAAATACTTTGTGTGGTGAAGATAGAGCATAGCCAGACTATATGATTTTGTAGGGATAACTTTCTTTGGCCATGTTATTTTGAAGAGACATAATTCCTTAGTTAGTATTCTTGAAGTATTATTATTTCTATGTCAATATTAAACTTTTGTCTTGAATCTTTCGGATCTGAATATTCATACCACAATTAAGAAGAATTACATTGAAAATATGCCAAGTAGCATTCCACATCAAAAATTCGGGTTTTTATCATTTACCTACTCGAGGATGAGCAGGAATTAAGCTTGGGGATGCTTGATACGTCTCCAATGTATCTATAATTTTTGATTGCTCCATGCTATATTATCTTCTGTTTTGGACATTATTGGGCTTTATTATCCACTTTTATATTATTTTGGGGACTAACCTATTAACCAGAGGCCTAGCCCAGAATTGCTATTTATTGCCTATTTTAGGGTTTCGAAGAAAAGGAATATCAAACGGAGTCCAAATGGAATGAAACCTTCGGGAACATGATTTTTGGAACGAACAAGATCCAGGAGACTTGGACCCTATGTCAAGAAACCAATAGGGAGGCCACGGGGTAGGGGGC
>NC_041388.1:302744397-302795238 GCF_002162155.2 Triticum dicoccoides | reverse complement strand
CCTCCTATATATACCTACGTACCCCCAAACGATCAGATACTGAGCCAAAACCCTAATTCCACCACCACAACTTTCTGTATCCATGAGATCCCATCTTGGGGCCTGTTTCAGAGCTCCGTCGGAGGGGGCATCGATCACGGAGGGCTTCTACATCAACACCATAGCCTCTCTGATGAAGTGTGAGTAGTTTACTTCAGACCTTCGGGTCCATAGTTATTAGCTAGATGGCTTCTTCTCTCTTTTTGGATCTGAATACAAAGTTCTCCCCCTCTCTTGTGGAGATCTATTCGATGTAATCTTCTTTTGCGGTGTGTTTGTTGAGACCGATGAATTGTGGGTTTATGATCAAGTTTATCTATGAAGAATATTTGAATCTTCTCTGAATTCTTTTATGTATGATTGGTTATCTTTGCAAGTCTCTTCGAATTATCAGTTTGGTTCGGCTTACTAGATTGATCTTTCTTGCAATGGGAGAAGTGCTTCGCTTTGGGTTCAATCTTGCGTTGTCCTTTACCAGTGATAGTAGGGGCAGCAAGGCACGTATTGTATTGTTGCCATCGAGGATAACAAGATGGGGTTTTCATCATATTGCATGAGTTTATCCCTCTACATCATGTCATCTTGCTTAAAGCGTTACTCTGTTCTCTTGAACTTAATACTCTAGACGCATGCAGGAGTCGGTCTACTTGTCTCGGACGTGATGCCTATATACATGATCATACCTAGATATTCTCATAACTATGCTCAATTCTGTCAATTGCTCAACAGTAATTTGTTCATCCACCATAAAATACTTATGCTCTTGAGAGAAGCCACTAGTGAAACCTATGGCCCCCGGGTCTATCTTCATCATATTAATCTTCCATTACTTAGTTATTTTCATTGCCTTTTATTTTACTTTGCATCTTTATCATAAAAATACCAAAAATATTATCTTATCATATCTATCAGATCTCACTCTCGTAAGTGACCGTGTAGGGATTGACAACCCCTTATCGCGTTGGCTGCGAGGATTTATTTGTTTTGTGTAGGTGCGAGGGACTCGCGCGTAGCCTCCTACTGGATTGATACCTTGGTTCTCAAAAACTAAGGGAAATACTTACGCTATTTTGCTGCACCACCCTTTCCTCTTCAAGGGAAAACCAACGCAAGTGCTCAAGAGGTAGCAGCTGCCAGGCCATTGAGTTAAACCATTTTACAAAGCCTTATAGATTGGACCTCACATCAACCAATCGTCATTTTAACTATGACAAGTTCAAGGCCTTTATAAGATTGACTTGTCAAACGTTCGACGGGTCTACCAGGATTACCTGGGCGAAGTGGCTTACTTAAAAAGGCAGGATAACCTGGGGTTTTTGGTGAATACACCTGGCTTCCAAGCCTAGCTTTTATAGCCTATTACAAGGTTATATACTCTTTGTTCTTGTAGAAGCAAAGAGCCCCTTAGTAATATTTTGAGCTGTGCTCAATGGGTGCCTATGTTTGAGTTGTGCTTTGCAACCGACTCTCTTTGGCTCCTTTTGACCTTGGGTGGCAAGCCCCCAAGTTTTTTTATGTGTGGCTTATGAGCCGGATCAATGGGTAATTAGAACTCCGCTTTATAAACAGAAGCCCCCATGTAACCAAAAAACCTCTTAAGGAATAACAACAGAGGCCCCGCTTTAGCAGGGATGCCGGTTTATTATATTAATCATCATAATATATACATTGTAAATAATATGTACATAAGAGGAGCCTATGGCTCAGGTGTAGTAAGGCTGAAGATGAGCTATATTCCACGGCCGATGGGTCTCCTCCTCTGATTTACGTGAGTCTTTGTGCTTTTGAACATCGATAAGGTAGTATGGCCCGTTGTGCAGATTCTTGCTGACCACAAAAGGTCCTTCCCAAGGCGGGGATAACTTGTGCATATCAGTCTGATCCTGGATGAGCCGGAGCACCAGATCCCCTTCTTGAAATGTTCTGGTTTTAACCCGACAACTGTGATAATGATGCAGATCTTGCTGGTAAATCGCCGAACGCGCCGCTGCAATATCACGCTCCTCATCTAATAGGTCAAGTGCTTCCTGACGTGCCTTCTCATTGTCAGCTTCAACATAAGCCGCCACACAGGGTGAGTCATGACGGATGTCACTAGGGAGAACCGCCTCTGCTCCATAAACCATGAAGAAAGGTGTATAACCCGTAGATCTATTGGGCGTGGTATTGATGCTCCATAACACAGAAGGTAACTCCTCCACCCAACAACCCGGCGTCCGCTGTAAAGGAACCATAAGCCAGGGCCTGATGCCTCACAGGATTCCTTGATTGGCTCTCTTCGCTTGACCATTAGATTGGGGGTGAGCCACTGATGAAACGTCAAGCCGGATGTGCTCACGTTGACAAAATTCTTCCATAGCACCCTTGGACAGATTAGTACCATTATCAGTTATGATGCTGTGTGGAAAACCAAACCGGAAAATCACCTTGTTGATGAATTGAACTGCCGTGGCTGCATCACACTTACTGACTGGCTCTGCCTCCACCCACTTAGTGAACTTATCAACCGCCACCAGAAGGTGGGTCTTCTTATCCTTGGACCTCTTAAAGGGCCCAACCATATTGATCCCCCAAGTTGCAAACGTCCAAGTGATTGGAATCATCCTCAATTCTTGAGCCGGAACATGAGCGCGGCGCGAAAACTTCTGACAACCATCACACCTTTTTACCAAGTCCTCAGCATCAGCATGAGCCGTCAGCCAATAGAAGCCATGACAAAAAGCCTTAGCTACCAAGGATTTTGAACTGGCGTGGTGACCACAATCTCCTTCGTGGATCTCACACAAAATCTCACAGCCTTCTTCAGGAGATACACAACGCTGAAATGCCCCTGTTACACTGCAATGATGCAATTCCCCATTTACAATGGCCATTGACTTGGATCGCCGGATTATCTACCTGGCCAAAGTTTCATCCTCCGGTAATTCGCCCCGGTTCATATACACCAAATATGGGACCGTCCAATTCGGGATAACATGAAGAGCTGCCACTAACTGAGCCTCCGGGTCAGGAACAGCCAAATCCTCCTCTGTAGGTAGCTTGACCGATGGGTTATGCAAAACATCTAGAAAAAACATGGGTGGAACCGGTTTATGTTGGGAACCCAAACGGCTTAAAGCGTTCGCCGCTATGTTTTTTCGTTGGTCCACATGGTCAACCTGATAACCCTTGAAGTGACCAACAACAATATTTACTTCTCGATGATACGCTGCCATGAGTGGGTCCTTGGAATACCAAGTACCCGACACTTGCTGAGCCACCAGGTCTGAGTCACCAAAGCACTTAACCCGGCTTAGGTTCATCTCCTTAGCCATTCGAAGACCATGGAGTAAGGCCTCATATTCAGCTGCATTGTTAGTGCAAGGGAACATTAAACGGAGAACATAACAAAACTTATCACCTCGTGGGGAAGTTAACACGACTCCAGCCCCCGAGCCCTCCAATTGCCTGGACCCATCAAAATTAATAGTCCAATAAGTGTTATCTGGCTTTTCTTCTGGCACCTGTAATTCTATCCAACCATTGATGAAATCCACAAGCGCTTGGGACTTGATTGCTGTGCGAGGCATATACTTTAACCCGTGAGGTCCAAGCTCGATGGCCCATTTGGCGACCCGACCAGTTGCTTCCCTGTTCTGGATTATATCTCCCAAAGGGGCAGAACTAACCACAGTGATGGGATGACCTTGAAAATACTGCTTAAGCTTTCGGCTTGCCATGAAAACTCCATACACCAGTTTCTGCCAATGTGGGTACCTCTGTTTGGACTCAATAAACACCTCACTGATATAATAAACCGGCCGTTGAACCGGATACTCCTTTCCTAGCTTCCTTGTGCTCCACCACAATGGCCACACTAACAACCCGGGCATTACCAGCCACATATAACAACAACGGCTCTTTATCGACTGGAGCAGCAAGGATAGGTGGCTCAGCTAACTGCTTTTTCAAGTCCTCAAACGCCACATTAGCAACATCACTCCAGACAAAATTATCTATCTTTTTCATCATCTGATATAGAGGGATAGCTTTCTCTCCTAATTGGCTGATAAACCGGCTCAATGCTGCAATACGACCCGCCAGACGTTGAACATCGTTAATACATGCCGGTTTAGCCAGAGACGTAATAGCTTTGATATTTTCCGGATTAGCATCAATGCCCCTATTAGACACCAGAAAACCCAAGAGCTTGCCTGCCGGAACACCAAAAACACACTTGGCCGGATTAAGCATCATCTTATAAATCCGGAGATTATCAAAAGTTTCCTTCAAGTCAGCTATCAACATCTGCTCCTTTCTGGACTAGACCACAATATCATGCACATAAGCATGAACATTACGCCCAATCTGATTATGAAGACAATTCTGCACGCAGCGCTGGTAAGTCGCCTGGGCGCTCTTGAGCCCAAAAGGCATAGATACATAGCAGAAGGCTCCAAAGGGAGTTACAGAAGCTGTCTTCTCCTGGTCCTTAACTACCATTTTGATCTGATGATAACCAGAATAAGCATCCAGAAGCTCAGACGCTCATAACCCGCTGTAGCATCAATGATTTGATCAATACGAGGGAGAGCAAAGGGATCAGCTGGACAAGCCTTGTTCAAATCTGTGTAGTCCACACACATCCGCCAAGTGTCGTTCTTCTTAAGCACTAGCACCGGGTTAGCTAACCACTCAGGGTGAAAAACCTCCACGATAAACCCTGCTGCCAAAAGCCGGGCTACCTCCTCACCAATAGCCTTATGCCTTTCTTCATTGAAGCAGCAGAGAAACTGCCTGACCGGTTTAAACTTAGGATCAATATTAAGAGTGTGTTCAGCGAGTTCCCTCAGTAGACCTGGCATGTTAGAAGGTTTCCATGCAAAGATGTCCCGGTTCTCATGGATGAACTTGATGAGCGCGCTTTCCTATTTTGGATCCAGATCAGCACTGATGCTAAACTGCTTGGATGAATCGCCAAGAACAAAATCAACTAACTTGGTTTCCTTAGCCGATTTAAACTTCAATGCCGGATCATGCTCTGTAGTTGGTTTTTTCAAAGAAGTCATATCTGCCGGATAAAAATTATCCTTATAAAATTTCAACTCCTTTGTTACACAAACCGACTCAGCATAGGCCGCATCACCCTCTTCACATTCCAAAGCGATCTTACGGCTCCCATGTACCATGATGGTCCCCTTATGACCCGGCATCTTGAGCTATAGATACACATAACAGGGCCTTGCCATGAACTTAGCATAAGCCGGCCATCCAAACAGGGCATGATAAGGGCTCTTGATTTTCACTACTTCAAAAGTCAATGTCTCTGATCTTGAGTCATGATCATCTCCAAAAGAAACCTCTAGAGCTATCTTACCAACTGGGTACGCCGATTTACTAGGCACCACACCATGGAAAACAGTGTTCGACAATTTAAGATTTTTATCTGTCAACCCATGCGATGGAAGCTTTCATAATAAAGGATATTGATACTGCTCCCTCCATCCATGAGCACCTTGGTGAACTTATACCCCCTAACCTGAGGTGCCACCACCAATGCCAGATGACCCAGGTTATCAACCCGGGGTGGATGATCCTCTCGACTCCACAAAATGGGTTGTTCAGACCAGCACAGATAACGGGGCACTTCCAGTTCAACAGAGTTTACTGCCCTTTTATGAAGCTTCTGATCGCGCTTGCATAAGCTAGTGGTGAAGACATGATACTGCCCACTATTCAACTACTTCAGATTGCTCTGGTAACCCGATTGTTGTTGTTGCTGACTCCCCTGATGATTATAACCACCCTGGTTGCCCTGACTGCCTTGATTGGCATGTCCGCTTTGGTTGCCTTGAAATCCTGAACTAGAACTGCCTCCACCATAACCCGGCCCATGAGAACCGCATCCTGGACCGCTAGGTGGCCCATGATCGTATTGGAAAAGATCCGAGTTTTTGAACTCCCGCATAATAAAGCAATCCTTCCAAAGGTGCATGGCTGGTCTCTCTCGCGTCCCGTGCCTTGGACAAGGCTGGTTTAACAGGCACTCAAGATTGACACCTAATCCTCCACTCCACGGGGGCGGTTTACCCGTACGATGCTGATTATTATTCTGCGTGTTGGTGTTAGCCACAAAATCCAAACTATTATCTGCTTTGCGCTTATCGTTGTTCCCATGACCCGCCGGGTTATGCTGATGCCCCTTGTTACTGCCACTCTTCTTTCCCTTCCCCGGCTTTTCATCATTAGACTCGGGGTCCTTGGTACTATCAGAGTCGACATACTTAACTAGAGCTACCATAAGCGTTCCCATGTCATTGCAGTGACGCTTGAGCCGTCCCAATTTTAGTTTCAAAGGCGTGAACCGGATATCTCCCTCCAACGTTAAGACTGCTATATCAGCATTAATGCGGTCTGATGAACGCAAGATTTCCAAAACTTGGCGCACCCAATGGGTTGTCGATTCACCTTCTTCTTGGACACAGGCGGCTAGGTCCATAATTGACATGGGCTGCTCACACGTGTCCTTGAAATTATGGATAAACCAGGCCTTTAACGCAGCCCATGACCCAATGGAGTTAGCTGGCAAACTTTTCAGCCAAGTGCGAGCTGTTCCTTCCAACATCATGGTGAATTATTTAGCACAGGCCACATCATCCACATCCAGCATCTCCATTGCCATCTCATAGTTGTGTGGTGGACCCTCACAGCGGCCCACGCGTAATGGCCAGAAGCGTTCCTGAGATGCGACCCTATTGATCCCTGGGATGTCGATGCAGGCGCGCAGCTCAGCACCCTCGCCTGGGTGGTGAGCCACACTCTGTGTAGCTATCGCCACACATGGCTCTTGCGTCTTGTAGCTCTTGGGTGGTCTTGGTGATGAACTCCTAGGTGGTGGGCATTCCTTGCCCCATGCTCTCCTGAGGAACACGTGCCGCGAAGCACGCTTCCAAGTGGTGCCCAAGCGCCTCCCTCGTGATATTGGCAAGGTCTGAGGCCCTCCAGAAGAGAGCCCCGAGCCTTACCTGGGGAGGGCACCGGGCGCGCTTTCCTATGCGGTGGAGGGAGGCGCCCCTAGAGCGGGAGCCGATCCTGACGAGGCTCCTAATGCGACGCCATCTTCCTGGGGTCCTGCACGGCGCGGTAGCTTCTTCTTGGGGATGGTCTCTGGAGGGCCTTCACTTCTGCTGTCAGGATTGTCGATTGCCGCGGCTTGGAAGGCGCGCTCAAGGGAGCACTGTTGGGGAACGTAGCAGAAATTCAAAATTTTCCTACGTGTCACCAAGATCTATCTATGGAGAAACCAGCAACAAGGGGAAGGAGAGTGCATCTACATACCCTTGTAGATCGCTATGCGGAAGCGTTCAAGAGAACGGGTTGAAGGAGTCGTACTCGTCGTGATCCAAATCACCGGAGATCCTAGTGCCGAACGGACGGCACCTCCGCGTTCAACACACGTACAGCCCTGTGACGTCTCCCATGCCTTGATCCAGCAAGGAGAGAGGGAGAGGTTGAGGAAGACTCCATGCAGCAGCAACACAACGGCGTGGTGGTGGTGGAGGAGCGTGGCTATCCTGCAGGGCTTCGCCAAGCACCGCGTGAGAGGAGGAGGGAGAGGGGTAGGGCTGCGCCAGGGAGAGATCAAATCGTGTCTCTTGGGCAGCCCAAAACCCCCACTATTTATAGGAGAAGGGGAGGAGGGTGCGCCCCCTCTAGGGTTCCCACCCCTAGGGGGAGGCAGCCCTAGATGGGATGGAGGGGGGCTGCCAAAAGGGGGAGAAGGGGGCGCGCCCTAGGGTGGGCCTTAGGCCCATCTGCGCCTAGGGTTTCCCCCTTCTCCTCCTAGCTGCGCCTTGGGCCTTGTGGGAGGCGCACCAGCCCACTCAGGGGTTGGTTCCTTCCCACTCTTGGCCCATGCAAGCCTCTGGGGCTGGTGGCCCCACTTGGTGGACCCCCGGGACCCTCCCGGTGGTCCCGGTACGTACCCGATAAAACCCAAAACTTTTCCGGTGACCAAAACAGGACTTCCCATATATAAATATTTACCTCTAGACCATTCCGGAACTCCTCGTGACGTCCGGGATCTCATCCGGGACTCCGAACAACATTCAGTAACAACATACAAACTTCCTTTATAACCCTAGCGTCATCGAACCTTAAGTGTGTAGACCCTACGGGTTCGGGAACCATGCAGACATGACCGAGACGTTCTTCGGTCAATAACCAACAGCGGGATCTGGATACCCATGTTGGTTCCCACATGTTCCACGAAGATCTCATCGGATGAACCACGATGTCGAGGATTCGATCAATCCCGTATACAATTCCCTTTGTCTAGCGGTATTGTACTTGCCCGAGATTCGATCGTCGGTATCCTGATACCTTGTTCAATCTCGTTACCGGCAAGTCTCTTTTACTCGTTCCGTAACACATCATCCCGTGATCAACTCCTTGGTCACATTGTGCACATTATGATGATGTCCTACCGAGTGGGCCCAGAGATACCTCTCCATTTACACGGAGTGACAAATCCCAGTCTCGATTAGTGCCAACCAAACAGACACTTTCGGAGATACCTGTAGTGTACCTTTATAGCCACCCAGTTACATTGTGACGTTTGGAACACCCAAAGTATTCCTACGGTATCCGGGAGTTGCACAATCTCATGTTCTAAGGAAATGATACTTGACATTAGAAAAAGCTTTAGCATACGAACTACACGATCTTTGTGCTAGGCTTAGGATTGGGTCTTGTCCATCACATCATTCTCCCAATGATGTGATCCCGTTATCAACGACATCCAATGTCCATGGTCAGGAAACCGTAACCATCTATTGATCAACAAGCTAGTCAACTAGAGGCTTACTAGGGACATGGTGTTGTCTATGTATCCACACATGTATCTGAGTTTCCTATCAATACAATTCTAGCATGGATAATAAACGATTATCATGAACAAGGAAATATAATAATAACTAATTTATTATTGCCTCTAGGGCATATTTCCAACAGTCTCCCACTTGCACTAGAGTCAATAATCTAGTTCACATCGTCATGTGATTAACACTCACAGGTCACATCGCCATGTGACCAACATCCAAAGAGTTTACTAGTGTCACTAAACTAGTTCACATCATCATGTGATTAAGACTCAATGAGTTCTGGGTTTGATCATGTTTTGCTTGTGAGAGAGGTTTTAGTCAACGGGTCTGCAACATTCAGATCCGTATGTACTTTGCAAATCTATAGGTCATATTATAAATGCTGCTTCCACGCTCCACTTGGAGCTATTCCAAATGGTTGCTCCACTATACGTATCCGGTTTGTAACTCAGAGTCATTCAGATAGGTGTTAAAGCTTGCATCGATCTAACCCTTTACGCCAAACTCTTTATCACCTCCATAATCGAGAAACATGTCCTTATTACTCCAAGGACAATTTTTGACCGCTATATAGTGATCCACTCCTAGATCACCTTTGTACCCTCTTGCCAGACATGTGGCAAGGCACACATCAGGTGCAGTACTCAGCATGGCATACCGTATAGAGCCTATGACGAAAGCATAGGGGACGACATTCGTCCTTTCTCTTTCTTCTGCTTGGGATTTAAGTCTTAACTTCATACCTTACAACTCAGGCAAGAACTTCTTCTTTGACTGATCCATCTTGAACACCTTCAAGATCATGTCAAGGTATGTGCTCATTTGAAAGTACCATTAAGCGTTTTGATCTATCCTTATAGATCTTGATGCTCAATGTTCAAGTAGCTTAATCCAGGCTTTCCATTGAAAAACACTTTTCAAATAACTCTGCATGCTTTCTAGAAATTCTACATCATTTCCGATCAACAACATGTTAACAACACATACTCATCGGAAATTCTATAGTGCTCCCACTCACTTCTTTGGAAATACAAGTTTCTCATAAACTTTGTATAAACCCAAAATCTTTGATCATCTCATCAAAGCGTACATTCCAACACTGAGATGCTTACTCCAGTCCTTAGAAGGATTGCTGGAGCTTTGCATACTTATTAGCATCTTTCAGGATTAACAAAACCTTCCGGTTGTATCACAGACAACCTTTCCTCAAGAAAAATCATCGAGGAAACAATGTTTTGACATCCTATCTGCAAGATTTCATAAATAATGTAGTAACCGCTAATATAATTCCAACAGACTCTTAGCATCGCTACGAGTGAGAAAGTCTCATCGTAGTCAACTCCTTGAACTTGTCGGAGAACATCTTAACAACAAGTCAAGCTTTCTTAATGGTGATACTTACCATCATTGTCCATCTTCCTTTTAAAATCCATATGTACCTAACAGCCTTACGACCATCAAGTAGTTCTTCCAAAGTCTACACTTTGTTTTCATATATGGATCCTCTCTCGGATTATATGGCCTCGAGCCATTTATCGGAATCCGGGCCCACCATCGCTTCTCCATAGCTCGTAGGTTCATTGTTGTCTACCAACATGACTTCCAAGATAGGATTATGTACCACTCTGAAGTAGTACGCATCCTTGTCATCCTACGAGGTTTGGGAGTGACTTGATCCGAAGTCTCATGATCAATATCATAAGCTTCCACTTCAATTAGTGTAGGTGCCACAGGTACAACTCTTTGTGCCCTGCTATACACTAGTTGAAGTGACGGTTCAATAACCTCATCAAGTGTCCACCATCCTCCCACTCGATTCCTTCGAGATAAACTTTTCCTCGAGAGAGGACCCGATTCTAGAAACAATCCCTTATTGCTTTCAAATCTGAGACAGGAGGTATACCCAACTGTTTTGGGTGTCCTATGAAGATGCATTTATCCGCTTTGGGTTCGAGCTTATCAGCTTGAAACCTTTTTCACATAAGCGTTGCAGCCCCAAACTTTTAAGAAATGACAGCTTAGGTTTCTCTAAACCATAGTTCATACGGTGTCATCTCATCAGAATTACGTGGTGCCCTTTTGTGAATGTGGTTGTCTCTAATGCCTAACCCATAAACTATCGTGGTAATTCGATAAGAGACATCATGGTATGCATCATATCCAATAGGGTGCAGTTATGATGTTCGGACACACCATCACACTATGGTGTTCCAGGCTGTATTAGTTGTGAAACAATTTCCACAATTTCTTAATTCTGTGCCAAACTCGTAATTCAGATATTCATCTCTATGATCATATCATAGATCTTTTATCCTCTTGTCATGACGATCTTTCATCTTCACCCTGAAATTACTTGAACCTTTCAATAATTCAGACTCATGATTCATAAAGCAAATATACTCAACATCTACTCAAATCATCTGTGAAGTAAGAACATAACGATATCCACTACATGCCTCAGCACTCATTGGACTGCACACATCAAAATGTATTACTTCCAACAAGTTGCTTTCTAGTTCCATTTTACTGAAAACGAGGCTTTCGGTCATCTTGCCCATGTGGTATGATTTGCATGTCTCAATTGGTTCAAAAATCAAGTGAGTCCAAACGGTCCATTTGCATGGAGTTTCTTCATGCATATACACCAATAGACATGGTTTGCATATCTCAAACTTTTCAAAAACGAGTGAGCCCAAAGATCCATCAACATGGAGCTTCTTCATGCGTTTTATACCGATATGACTTATGTGGCAGTGCCACAAGTAGGTGGTACTATCATTACTATCTTATATCTTTTGGCATGAACATGTGTATCACTACGATCGAGATTCAGTAAACCATTCATTTTAGGTGCAAGACCATTGAAGGTATTATTCAAATAAATAGAGTAACCATTATTCTCCTTAAATGAATAACCGTATTGCGATAGACATAATCCAATCATGTCTATGCTCAACGCAAACACCAATCTTGATGGTAGAGGGAGCGTATGATATTTGATCAACCTTGGAAATACTTCCAACACATATCGTCATCTAACCTTTTAGCTAGTCTCCGTTTATTCCGTAGCTTTTGTTTCGAGTTACTAACACTTAGTAACCGAACCGGTATCTAATACCCTGGTGCTACTAGGAGTACTAGTAAAGTACACATTAACATAATGTATATCCAATATACTTCTATCGACAGCCTTCTCATCTACCAAGTATCTAGGGTAATTCTGCTCCAGTGGCTGTTCCCCTTATTACAGAAGCACTTAGTCTCGGGTTTGGGTTCAACCTTGGGTTTCTTCACTAGAGCAGTAGCTGATTTGCTGTTTCATGAAGCATCCATTTTTGCCCTTGCCCTTCTTGAAACTAGTGGTTTCACCAACCATCAACAATTGATGCTCCTTCTTGATTTCTACATTTGTGGTGTCAAACATCGCGAATATCTCAAGGATCATCGTATATGTCCCTGATACATTATAGTTCATCACGAAGCTCTAGCAGCTTGGTGGTAATGACTTCGGAGAAACATCAATATCTCATCTGGAAGATCAACTCCCACTCGATTCAAATGATTGTTGTACTCAGACAATCTGAGCACAAGTTCAACAATTGAGCTTTTCTCCTTAGTTTGTAGGCTAAGAAAATCGTCGGAGGTCTTATACCTCTTGATGTGGGCACAAGCATGAAATCCCAATTTCAGCCCTCGAAACATCTCATATGTTTTGCGACATTTCAAAACGTCTTCGGTGCCTCAACTCTAAACCGTTTAACTGAACTATCACATAGTTATCAAAATGTGTATGTCAGATGTTCGCAACATCCACAGACGACGTTCGAGGTTCAGCACACTGAGCGGTGCATTAAGGACATAAGCCTTCTATGAAGCAATGAGGACAATCCTCAGTTTACGGACCTAGTCCGCATAATTGCTACTATCAACTTTCAACTAAATTTTCTCTAGGAACATATCTAAACAGTAGAACTAAAGCGCGAGCCACGACATAATTTGCGAAGACCTTTTGACTATGTTCAGGATAATTAAGTTCATCTTATGAACTCCCACTCAGATAGACATCCCTCTAGTCATCTAAGTGATTACATGATCTGAGTCAACTATGCCGTGTCCGATCATCACGTGAGACGGACTAGTCATCATCGGTGAACATCTTCATGTTGATCGTATCTACCATACGACTCATGCTCGACCTTTCGGTCTCTTGTGTTCCGAGGCCATGTCTGTACATGCTAGGCTCGTCAAGTCAACCTAAGTGTTTCGCGTGTGTAAATTTGTCTTACACCCGTTGTATGTGAACATTAGAATCTATCACACCCGATCATCACGTGGTGCTTCAAAACAACGAACTGTCGCAACGGTGCACAGTTAGGGGGAACACTTTCTTGAAATTATTATGAGGGATCATCTTATTTACTACCGTCGTTCTAAGTAAACAAGATGCAAAAACATGATAAACATCACATGCAATCAAATAATAGTGACATGATATGGCCAATATCATATAGCTCCTTTGATCTCCATCTTGGGGCTCCATGATCATCTTATCACCGGCATGACACCATGATCTCCATCATCGTGTCTCCATGAAGTTGCTCGCCAACTATTACTTCTACTACTATGGCTACCGGTTAGCAATAAAGTAAAGTAATTACATGGCGTTGTTCAATGACACGCAGGTCATACAATAAATAAAGACAACTCCTATGGCTCCTGCCGGTTGTCATACTCATCGACATGCAAGTCGTGATTCCTATTACAAGAACATGATCAATCTCATACATCACATATATCATTCATCACATCCTTTTGGCCATATCACATCACATAGCATACCCTGCAAAAACAAGTTAGACGTCCTCTACTTGTTGTTTGCATGTTTTACGTGGCTGCTATGGGTTTCTAGCAAGAACGTTTCTTCCCTACGCAAAAACCACAACGTGATATGCCAATAGCTATTTACCCTTAGGACCCTTTTCATCGAATCCGATCCGACTAAAGTGGGAGAGACAGACACCCGCTAGCCACCTTATGCAACTAGTGCATGTCAGTCGGTGGAACCAGTCTCACGTAAGAGTACGTGTAAGGTCGGTCCGGGCCGCTTCACCCCACAATGCCGCCGAATCAAGATTGGGCTAGTAACGGTAAGCATATTGAACAAAATCAACGCCCACAACTACTTTGTGTTCTACTCGTGCATAGAATCTACGCAATAGACCTAGCTCTGATACCACTGTTAGGGAACGTAGTAGAAATTCAAAATTTTCCTACGTGTCACCAAGATCTATCTATGGAGAACCCAGCAACGAGGGGAAGGAGAGTGCATCTACATACCCTTGTAGATTGCTATGCGGAAGCGTTCAACAGAACGGGTTGAAGGAGTCATACTCGTCGTGATCCAAATCACCGGAGATCCTAGTGCCGAACGGACGACACCTCCGTGTTCAACACACGTACAGCCCGGTGATGTCTCCCATGCCTTGATCCAGCAAGGAGAGAGGGAGAGGTTGAGGAAGACTCCATCTAGCAGCAGCACAATGGCGTGGTGGTGGTGGAGGAGCGTGGCTATCCTGTAGGGCTTCGCCAAGCACCGCGTGAGAGGAGGAGGGAGAGGGGTAGGGCTGCGCCAGGGAGAGATCAAATCGTGTGTCTTGGGCAGCCCAAAACCCCCACTATTTATAGGAGAAGGGGAGGAGGGTGCGCCCCCTCTAGGGTTCCCACCCGTAGGGGGCGGCAGCCCTAGATGGGATGGAGGGGGGCGGCCAAGAGGGAGAGAAGGGGGCGCGCCCTAGGGTGGGCCTTAGGCCCATCTGCGCCTAGGGTTTCCCCCTTCTCCTCCTAGGGCCTTGTGGGAGGCGCACCAGCCCACTCAGGGGCTGGTCCCTTCCCACTCTTGGCCCATGCAAGCCTCCGGGGCTGGTGGCCCCACTTGGTGGACCACCGGGACCCTCCCAGTGGTCCCGGTACGTTACAAATAAAACCCGAAACTTTTCCGGTGACCAAAACATGACTTCCCATATATAAATCTTTACCTCCGGACCATTCCGGAACTCCTCGTGACATCCAGGATCTCATCCGGGACTCCGAACAACATTCGGTAACCACATACAAACTTCCTTTATAACGTTAGCGTCATCGAACCTTAAGTGTGTAGACCCTACGGGTTCGGGAATCATGCAGACATGACCGAGACGTTCTCTGGTCAATAACCAACAGCGGGATCTGGATACCCATGTTGGTTCCCACATGTTCCACGATGATCTCATCGGATGAACCACGATGTCGAGGATTCGATCAATCACGTATACAATTCCCTTTGTCTAGCGGTATTGTACTTGCTCGAGATTCGATCGTCAGTATCCCGATACCTTGTTCAATCTCATTACCGGCAAGTCTCTTTTACTCGTTCCGTAACACATCATCCCGTGATCAACTCCTTGGTCACATTGTGCACATTATGATGATGTCCTACCGAGTGGGCCCAGAGATACCTCTCCGTTTACACGGAGTGACAAATCCCAGTCTCAATTTGTGCCAACCCAACAGACACTTTCGAAGATACCTGTAGTGTACCTTTATAGCCACCCAGTTACGTTGTGACGTTTGGCACACCCAAAGTATTCCTACGGTATCCGGGAGTTGCACAATCTCATGGTATAAGGAAATGATACTTGACATTAGAAAAAGCTTTAGCATACGAACTACACGATCTTTGTGCTAGGCTTAGGATTGGGTCTTGTCCATCACATCATTCTCCCAATGATGTGATCCCGTTATCAACGACATCCAATGTCCATGGTCAGGAAACCGTAACCATCTATTGATCAACGAGCTAGTCAACTAGAGGCTTACTAGGGACATGGTGTTGTCTATGTATCCACACATGTATCTGAGTTTCCTATCAATACAATTCTAGCATGGATAATAAATGATTATCATGAACAAGGAAATATAATAATAACTAATTTATTATTGCCTCTAGGGCATATTTCCAACAAGCACACCGCATCCCTTTCTTCACATAGGACCGTGATGATCCCCCCTCTTCCTGGCATCTTGAGGACGTTGTAGCCATGGTGAGTGACTGCCATGAACTTGGCCAGGGTTGGGTACCCAAGGATGGCGTTGTACGGCAGGTGGATGTGTGCGACGTCGAAGTCGATGAGCTCAGTGCAGTAATTCTTGCGCTCCCCGAAGGTGACAGGCAGGCAGACTTGCCCTATTGGTGTGGTGGAACCGTCAGTCACTCCCAAGAAAGGCTTGGTTGGCTGGAGCTGCTCATAGGGCACTTGTAGGCTGTCGAATGTGTCGGCGGATAGGACGTTGAGCCCTGCATCGCCGTCTATGAGAGTCTTGGTGACTTGCACATTGCTGATGACTCGGGAGCATAGCATATGGAGTGTGCTAGCGGTGGCTGTGCACTTGAGCTGGTCGGCCGAGCTGAAGGTGATGGCACATTGGGACCAGCAGAGCGGGCGCGTGGCCTCGAGCTTGGGGAGCGCCGCGTTCACCTCACGAGTGAACTATTTGAAGATGCACTGAGAGGCTGGGGCCTGAGCGCTGCCCAAGATGCAAGCGATTGCGCGCGGCTCCTAGAAGCCCCCAGCCCCCTCGTCCTGGTGGTGGTCGTCGTTCCTCCTTGGCGGCGGCAATGGGGGAAGACCAGCGTTGCCCTGGGGGCGATCCTCACAAGGCGGGTCCCTCCAGGCGCCCTTGCAAGGTTGGTCCTGCCAGCGGTCCTCATGAGGCCGGTCACGCCACTCCTAGCGCGGGCCATGGTCATCCCAGCGTCCGCCTCTGCATCCTCCTCCATGGCCGTAGCCCCAGTCGTTGCGCTCGGGGCGTCGGCCGGAGCGTCCTTCCCAAATGGCTCTGAGCTCTTGACAGTTGCTGGTGTTGTGGGTGTTCAGGTTGTGGAAGGCACAGAATGGGCGGCCATTCTTGGATGACTCGGGCTGATCTCTACCTCGCTTGGTGTCGGGCTCTGCTACGAGCACTACTGCCTCCTTGCGCTTCACGTCCTTGGCCTTCTTTTCCTACACTCCTACAACTATCAGCTCAAGGAGAGAGAGGCGCCCCTCCTCAGCTCTTGCGCACCTGGTCGCCAGGTTGAACAGGTCCTTAGATGTGCAAAGCTCCTCATGGATTGCCAGCTCTTCCTTCATCTTGATGTCGCGGACGCCATCGGAAAACACGGAGATGATGGCCTCGTCTGTGACCTTGGGGATCTTGAGGCGGGTGCTGTTGAAGCGCTGGATGTACTTCTGAAGGGTCTCTCCTGGCTATTGCTTGATGCGGCGTAGGTCGCCCGCAACATGTGGGTGGTCACGAGTGCCCTGGAAGTTGGCTACGAAGCGGTCGCGCATCTCGTCCCAGGAGGAGATCGAGCCGTGCTGCAGGTTCAGGAGCCAGGAGCGGGCCCCATCCTTGAGAGCCATGGGAAACCAGTTCGCCATGACTTTTTCGTCGCCGTTGGCCGATTCGATGCTCAACTCATAGAGTTGTAGGAACTCCGCGGGGTCGGCGGTGCCGTCGTACCGAGGAGGCAGATCTGGCTTGAACTTGCGTGGCCAGGCAACGCTGCGTAGCTCAGGGGTGAAGGCGCGGTAGCCTGTCGTGCTTGTCGAGGCCCGCTTCGGGGGCGGATCTTGGTCTTGGCGAGGTTTGCACTCTGCCACTGCAGGTAGCGCGCGGTCTTGACGAGGTGGCGCGGGGAGCACTGGTGCAGCTTCTCGCGGTCGCAGGATTTCTTGGCAGCTCCTTCCTTCACGCACGGGCGCAGGGCACGGCAGATCGCGCCGCGGAGGCGCGCTCCTTGGCGCCAAGGCACCGTCTTGGGGTCGAGGTGGTGGAGGCGCGCCACGAGCCCCATTGCCCGCGGCCTGCTGAGGGGGAGGCAGAGAGTGAGACGGCGCCAGAGAGCCCCCCGCGGCACGGACGAGCTCGGCGACGCGGTCGAGCCATTCCTCATAGACGTTGTCGACCGGGCGGTAACGCAGGAGCTTGCTCGCCGCGATGAGCGCAGCCCACGTCTCCAGGGGAGCACGGTGCGCGTGGGACAAAGAGCCAACAGGAGTGAGTGATGGAGTAGCGGTGCGGCCGTCCTGCCGACCGAAGGATGTTGCGAGGACGCCTGCTACTCGTTTCCCATCGGGCCGGTGGCAGCGTTGGCGGCGGGGGACAGAGAACGACGAGGTGGCCCGCTGACGGGAGCCGTCTGAGGGACGCAGGCGGCGAGGGTGGCCCGACACTCAGCTCGAGCGCGGCGAGCATCCGACATGGAGACGACGGATCGACGGAGCGACGAACTGATGGAAGGGAAGCTACGCCGCACCCCTACCTAGCGCGCCAAATGTCGGGGTATGGGGTCCCGGCAAACCCTTAAGGTTCGAACACTGGGGTGCGCGTGAAGTCTTTCCCTTCAACCGATCTACGCTCTAGCTTGCTAGGATCTCGCGGACGAACTCGACGAACTCACAACACAGGTGCACAGATGGTTTATACCGGTTCGGGCCACCGTTGTGGTGTAATACCCTACTCTAGTGTGGTGGTGGTGGATTGCCTCTTGGGCTGATGATGAACAATACAAGGGCAGAACGGCCTCCTGAGGTTAAGGCGTTCTTGTTCTCGGTGAGCTTGTGTGTGAGGGGGTGGTCTCTCTCAAACTAAGTTCAGTTCATCCTCTCTCTCCCACGATGACCTCCGTCTTGCAGTCCATGGTCCTGGTCTTGTTGCACCGAAATGGCAACCTTTGCCTGATGCCTCGGTACTCCACGGTTGCGCTTGCCCCCTTTGCAACAAAGAGGAAACAAGGACGCTGTGCGCGCTGGCGCCCGCCTGGTGTCGATCATCACGGCTCATGTCACGAGAGCCTCGTGAGGTTCGCCTCGCCTTGATATCTATTCTCCTCGTGAGCTTGCCTAACTAGGCCACTCCAGAGGAGGTCTTGCGTTGTCCGCCTCGCGAGGCTCGGCCCCTCGCGAGGGTCTTGGGTGCTTTGTTGGTGAAGGTGGGCCGTATGGCCTGCTGGTTCAGCCACGCCGTGGGCCGCAGGCAGGCAAGTCTGGGGACCCCCGTTCCCAGAACACTGAAATTAGCCCCTGGGCCCAAGGTGCACGCGGGCTTGGCTTCACGGTGAAGCCAAGAGTCAAGCTCGAAGCGCCGCGGGCCCCAAAAGCCTGCGGCCTCGGTTGACAAAAGTAGTCTTCGCCTGCACAAAGTTCCGGTGGTGACGCTGTTCTAGGCTCCACGATGACCTCCGTCTTGCAGTCCATGGTCTTGGTCTTGTTGCACCGAAATGGAAACCTTTGCCTGATGCCTCGGTACTCCGTGGATGCGCTTGCCCCCTTTGCACCAAAGAGGAAACAAGGACGTTGTGCGCGCTGGCGCCCGCCTGGTGTCGATCGTCACGGCTCACGTCACGAGAGCCTCGTGAGGTTCGCCTCGCCTTGATATCTCCGCTCCTCGTGAGCTTGCCTAGTTAGGCCACTCCAGAGGAGGTCTTGCGTCGTCCGCCTCGCGAGGGTCTTGGGAGCTTTGTTGGTGAAGATGGGCCATACGGCCTACTGGTTCAGCCACACCGCGGGCCGCAGGCAGGCAAGTCTGGGGACCCCCGTTCCCAGAACGCCGACAGGTTCGGTAGGAACTTGATTAGAAGTTTCATGATCATCGTCATTAGCTTCCTCACTGGTGTAGGAATCACTGGAACTGATTTCAGTGATGAACTACTTTCCAATAAGTGAGTAGGTACAATTACCCCATCAAGTTCTACTTTCCTCCCACTCACTTCTTTCGAGAGAAACTCCTTATCTCGAAAGGATCCATTCTTTGCAACGAATATCTTGCCTTCGGGTTTGTGATAGAAGGTGTACCCAACAGTCTCCTTTGGGTACCCTATGAAGACACATTTCTCTGATTTGGGTTTGAGCTTATCATGTTGAAGCTTTTTCACATAGGCATCGCAACCCCAAACTTTAAGAAACGACAACTTGGGTTTCTTGCCAAACCACAGTTCATAAGGTGTCGTCTCAATAGATTTAGATGGTGCCCTAATTAACGTGAATGTAGTCGTCTCTAAAGCATAACCCCAAAACAATAGCGGTAAATCAGTAAGAGACATCATAGATCGCACCATATCCAGTAAAGTACGATTACGACGTTCGGACACACCATTACGCTGTGGTGTTCCGGGTGGCATGAGTTGCGAAACTATTCCGCATTGTTTCAAATGAACACCAAACTCATAACTCAAATATTCTCCTCCACGATCAGATCGTAGAAACTTTATTTTCTTGTTACGATGATTTTCCACTTCACTCTAGAATTCTTTGAATTTTTCAAATGTTTCAGACTTATGTTTTATTAAGTAGATATACCCATATCTTCTCAAATCATCTGTGAATGTGAGAAAATAACGATATCCGCCGTGAGCTTCAATGTTCATTGGACCACATACATCAGTATGTATGATTTCCGATAACTCTGTTGCTCGCTCCATTGTTTCGGAGAACAGAGTTTTAGTCATCTTTCCCATGAGGCATGGTTTGCAAGTACTAAGTGATTCATAATCAAGTGATTCTAGAAGTCCATCAGAATGGAGTTTCTTCATGCGCTTTACACCAATATGACCCAAACGGCAGTGCCACAAATAAGTTGCACTATAATTATCAACTCTGCATCTTTTGGCTTCAATACTATGAACATGTGTATCAGTATTATCAAGATTTAGTAAAAATAGACCACTCATCAAGGGTGCATGACCATAAAATATATTACTCATATAAATAGAACAACTATTATTCTCTGATTTAAATGAATAATCGTCTCGCATCAAACAAGATCCAGATATAATGTTCATGCTCAACGATGGCACCAAATAACAATTATTTAGGTCTAAAACTAATCCCGAAGGTAGATGTAGAGGTAGCGTGCTGACGACCATCACATCGACTTTGGAACCATTTCCCACGCACATCGTCACCTCTTCCTTAGCCAATCTTCGCTTAATCAGTAGCCCCTGTTTCGAGTTGCAAATGTTAGCAACTGAACCAGTATCAAATACCCAGGTACTACTGCGGGCATTAGTAAGGTACACATCAATAACATGTATATCAAATATACCTTTCACTTTGCCATCCTTCTTCTCTGCCAATTACTTGGGGCAGTTCTGCTTCCAGTGACCAGTTCCTTTGCAGTAGAAGCACTTAGTCTCAGGCTTAGGTCTAGACTTGGGTTTCTTCACTTGAGAAGCAACTGGCTTGCTGTTCTTCTTGAAGTTCCCCTTCTTCCCTTTACCCTTTTTCTTGAAACTGGTGGTCTTGTTGACCATCAACACTTGATGCTCCTTCTTGATTTCTACCTCCGCAACCTTTAGCATTGCGAAGAGCTCAGGAATCGTCTTATCCATCCCTTGCATATTATAGTTCATCATGAAGCTCTTGTAGCTTGGTGGCGGTGATTGAAGAACTCTGTCAATGACACTATCATCAGGAAGATTAACTCCCAGTTGAGTCAAGTGGTTGTGGTACCCAGACATTCTGAGTATATGTTCACTGACAGAACTATTCTCCTCCATCTTGCAACTGTAGAACTTATTGGAGACTTCATATCGCTCAATCCGGGCATTTGCTTGAAATATTAACTTCAAATCCTGGAACATCTCATATGCTCCATGACGTTCAAAACATCATTGAAGTCTCGGTTCTAAGTCGTAAAGCATGGCACAGTGAACTATCGAGTAGTCATCAGCTTTGCTCTGCCAGGTGTTCACAACATCTGGCATTGCTCCTGCAGTGGGTTTGTCACCTAGCGGTGCTTCCAGGACGTAATTCTTCTATGCAGCAATGAGGATAATCCTCAAGTTACGGACCCAGTTCGTGTAGTTGCTACCATCATATTTCAACTTAGCTTTCTCTAGGAACGCATTAAAATTCAACAGAACAACAGCACGGGTCATCTATCTACAACAACATAACGATGAGTAGGCATTGGAGCATGATATAAAAAATGGTGACTCCCACCTCCCACCCCCACCTAAACCCTAGACCCACCCATTGCCGGCGATCTACACCTCCCCCCGTGGGTTTTGGAATCTGATCCAGCCATCATCTCCGGCGTCTTCTCCTCTCTCTTCTGGTCATCAACTCCATGCCTGTCCATGCGGCCATCTCCCTGGGTTTGGACTTTTCCATGGGGATTGATATGGCGAAAGCGATCTGCCATTCTTTCCATCGCACGGTACATCCCTCGGATCGATCTGGGCATTTCATCATGGTGGTGTCCTTTGCATGCCATAGTTTTCGTATGGATGAGGAGAACGTGGCTCTGGCGTTGGAATCTGCTATTGGTGGATATTGTTCTTCTCTTAAGGTACCTTGCCTACGTGATCAAGTTTTTGCCTTTCATGTTTCTTGCAAGGAAGTGGGGTTTTTCATCTTGCATCAACGCTCCTTTGTTTGCCCTCAATTCAAATGCTACTTCCATCTTTGGGGTCATGGAGGTCCTGATTGGAATAAGGAGTTTCGTGCTGGGCAATTTGAATGCCAGGAAGAATGGACTCTGGTTAGTCCGTCCAAGAGGCGTGCATGCCTTGGCCTTGAAGCCATGAAACGTGCACCAGCTAAGTCCTCATTGCATTCATCTGCTCACACAACTAAGAAATCCCTATGTTTTGCTACATTCCTGAATTACCATGCTTGTAAGGGTTATCGTTATCCGGCAACTGCGGAAGAGATCAATATTGTTACTTTAGATGTTGGTTATTCTGTTGATCCTCAGGAGCTTGCTGATCTTAACCGTGTGGATTTAGACTCGCCGCCGGCGTCTCCTCCGATGACCATGCCGTCGAGGTTGTTGCTTTCTCTAGATGTCATGTTTGGATCAATATCTCCTTGTGACCTTCCTCCGGAAACATCGGGATTGGGTATGTTATCGGGTTTGATTTTCTCCCATGCAACCCATGTTGGGCATGCCAGCCCCTCTCCCCGGCCTGCCTTGTTGGGCTCAGCCCAAAACCCGTTGGAATTATCGGACGATGACTCTGATCATGTTTCAGAATCGGGCCTAGTTAATTCACCGGAGTTGCTTATATCTTCTGGCACATCCGAGGATGTTTCTCCTAAATCTCCGCAAGATATCGTGCGTGATTTGCAAGGTCTCGATCAAGTTGTGGAGGAAATTGCAGCCATGTTTTGGGATTGCTCTAACTGCCTTGGTATGGGTCATTGTTTGCAACGTTGCACCAATATGGTCCGATGCAGAAAATGTTTCCGGTCTGGTCACGTTAAAAAGGACTGCACCAAGTCTCCTCCTAATATTAAACTATGGGTTCCCAAAACCGGGGCGTCTCGCATCGAGCCTCGCGCCATCAGCAAGGAGCTTGACGTTTTGAGCTCCACCGCCCCCCTGCCAACCCTGACACAACTCCCCCAAAGCTGCTTGACTCCTCTGCTTCCCCTCCAAAACCACCATCGCCACCACCTACGAGCAGCGAATCGCCCCAAAGGTCATCGTCATCTCCTTCAATGGCGGTGTACGAACTTGATCCTCGCCGTTTCCTCTCGGTGGGCCACGACATCATCGACGATGGACCTTTCCGTGTCCCAAGGACCTACTACACCCCTGCTCAAGCTCCTCCACTCCGCCAGGAATCTTACATGGTGGGTATCATCGAGCCTCCTCCTCCGCCTGAAGATGTCGCTATTCGCCGGCAGCAAGTCCATGCTTTCATCACCAACCAGCTGGAGTTACCGGTACGATCTGCTCAGACTTGGTTTCAGGGAGTTGGCCTCTGTGAGATGCAAGATCCAGTTATTCGTGTTGCTTTAGTTTCCCATCCTCCTTGGCCGCTTGGTTTGGATCAACATGGCAATGAGATGTTTGTTAGATTTATCTGACATGATGATGGTCAGGGTTATAGAGCTTTGCAAGGGCACCGAACTGGTTGGCTCATGTTTGTTGGTGTACCACTTGATTATCGCAATGAGGTTAATCTGTGTGAAGTTGTGGGCACTTTTGGTTAGTTCCATTATTGGAATCATCAAGATGATCGGAAGGTGCGAGCGTTGGTTTATGCTTCTTTCCCTGATGACCAGTTAGTACCGCAAGATGTAGTTTTCCGTCAGTTTGCTAATGTTGGAGGTGTAGTTGTCTCATGGACTGCGTCCGTCTCTATCCTCACTTCTGAGTTTGCGGAGCAACTGCCACCTGATGAGGATGTCATGCCAATAGATGATAATCTACTCCCAATGCTTGGTCAGTTGCAGCCTCCTGAGAATTTTTGGGTCTTGCCACCGTATCCCGCTCTGGGATGGAATGATGTTCCACAACCTGGTGCTCCAGATGAACCACAACAACCACATCCCCAAGACTTGCATGGCTGGGGCAACGAGGTCAATCTGAATGACATTGAGCAGGTACAACCACAGGTCGAGGAGGCAAATTTGATGGTTTTGAATCCATCTATGGGCTCCAACGATTCTGGTGATGCTGACGGCCCAATCCAGCCTGCTGTCCAGGATGGGCCTAACAATGTTGTGGTCCAGGGCCCAAACATTTTTGATGAGAATGTTCAGGATGTTGTCCCTCAGATACCTCAACCAGAGCAGATAGTGCATCAGCATGATGAGCTTGTGCCCCTTCAGCCTTTCGTGCAACCTGAACAACCTGCAGCTTTGGCAGAGGTTCATGATGATCATGTCATGGATTTGCTTGCGGATGACTTGCCGAATGAGCAGAACAACCTTGCCATTGTCCCATATAACCCAATTGTGGTGCCACCTCCTCTGCATGTTGGTCTTGTTAGGGTTGTTTTGGGGCCAGCTCTCCCCCCTGAGTTTATCTGGAGAAGATCTTTTGAGTCACTTTTGCCTACCTTTTTAACAGCTCAAATCCCTAGAGATTTGTCACCTCCTGCTTGATTTGTTGTTCACAAAAGATCTTGGTTAGTGGCTTTTGATCCCCTAGTTTCTTTTAGTCCTTCTGCTGTTACTATTTCTGAGACCTCACCACATGTTGCAAGAAAGTTGTTTTTAGAAGACAGCACAAGCCATTCCCCTCTGACAGGGACATCTGATAGTTTCATCGAGTCTTCTCGGGAGATTGTCAACAAAAAATTCATTTTCTCTTCCAACACCAAGCATACGAAGAAGCCACGTGCTCGAAAGACAGTGATGCCCACTGTTCGTGATGTTTCAGACTTCTCTGACAAGAGGATAACCAGAAGTGCAGCTAAGTCCCAAGGTTTTAAACCTACCTCTCCTTTGTCACCCAAGCCTAGACCTCTCAGGCGGCCTAAAGGTAAGAAGTTGAAACCTGACACACAGAGCGCTACACCGACCAATCAGAATCAGCCAGAAGATGCCAACCCTCATGGTCAAGCCCCACCTCTGACGCCAATTGTTTTGCTTCAGCAGATTGGAGCAGTGCTTGGAGTGCCACCAGAGAAGCTAACAGTGGAGAAGCTTATGGCTTCTTCTGATGCTGCCCCGCCTTCTTCAGTTTCTAATGATGATTAGTTATCTTTATTGTCCTATAGGGAGGCATGTCCCTTGTCATGCCAGTTATCTGAACTTTCTTTCCTTGCTGCTTGCTACCTGCACTTTATCCTGGGTGATATCTCATATATTAGGCTTTTGTTTCATTGTTATGCAGTGAACTATTATATCTGCTTCTCCATTAATGTTTATTAATGAATTTAAAACAAACACGAGACTGGAAAGTGCTTTGTTGGAACGTGAGAGGCCTAAATTCAGAGGATAGACAGAGAAGTGTTAGGGCTAAAATAGAGGAACGCCAATGCTCTGTTATCTGTTTGCAAGAAACAAAATGCGATTTTTTTGATCAACGAGCAATCAGAAAATTTTGCCCCAGACGGTTTGATAACTTTGTGTACTCACCATCTGTTGGGGCCTCGGGTGGCATTCTTGTGCTGTGGTGTTCTAGTGTTTTCTCTGGCATTTTGGTGGACACAAAACCCTATGGTGTTATTATATCATTTACATATGTACACAATGCAAGTAGATGGACTTTGGTTAATGTTTATGGGCCTTGTCAAGGGCCAGCTCAAGATGATTTTGTTCAGTGGCTTTACAATTTACAGATTCCTATGGATGATAATTGGCTTCTCGTGGGGGATTTCAATTTCATAAGATCCCTTGATAACAGAAATTTGCCAGGTGGGGATATTAATAATATGTTCTTCTTTAATGAGATAATTGGTCATCTTGGACTTCTTGAGTTACCTTTAAAAGCAAGATCTTACACTTGGTCCAACATGCAAGAAAATCCACTGTTGGAACAGCTGGATTGGTTTTTTACTTCCTCTACTTGGATCAATGATTATCCCAACACAATGGTTCATCCACTTGCAAGAACTGCCTCTGATCATGTCCCCTGTGTAGTTTCCATTGCAACAACTATACCCAAGGCAAAGATCTTCAGATTTGAAAATTATTGGGTGGATTTACCTGGTTTCTTTGATTGTGTGGAGCATTCATGGAATGCTCCCATAGTGAAATCTAATTCTGCTGCCAGGTTAACTGAAAAATTCAGAAGGCTGAGATATGCTCTTAAACATTGGTACATCAGTCTATCTAAGCTCAAGAAGTCCATTCAAGCTTGTAATCAGGTGGTTCTGTTTTTTGATAACATGGAAGAATCAAGGGCTCTAACAAGACCTGAATTCAATTTCAGGAAAATTGTGAAGCTCCATGTGGAGGACCTTCTTCATTTGCAGTTCATTTACTAGAAACAACGATGCACTATCAGATGGATCAAGGTTGGGGAGGAGAACTCCAAATTTTTCCAAGCAATGGCCACTGAAAGGTTTAGGAGAAACTCTATTTCTTCTCTGCAAGATGATGATGGAAATGTTGTCTCTGATCATCAACAAATGGCTGGTATGTTATGGGGCATTTTTAAAGAGAGAATGGGTGTTTCTACAGGGATTGCTATGAAATTTGATCTTGATTCTTTGATTGAGCCTGTGGAAGGTCTGAGCAGCTTGTCTGCCCCCTTTTCTGAGGATGAAATAAATGCAGTTCTCAAATCTCTGCCCACTGATAGAGCACCTGGCCCTGATGGTTTTACAGGTTTGTTTGTGAAGAAATGTTGGCACATTATCAAGCAGGATTTTTTGCAACTCTTCTAGGATTTTTATGATGGCAGGATCACAATTAGTAACATAAATGGATCTGTGATCACTTTAATCCCCAAGAAACTGTCACCTGAGGGTCCCAATGATTTCAGGCCCATTTCTCTGACGAATACCTGCTTGAAATTCCTAACAAAGCTCCTTGCCAACAGGTTACAGCAGGTTACCTCAGATGCATTCACAAAAACCAATATGGGTTTCTTAAGTCTAGATCTATACATGACTGTATTGCTTGGACCCTGGAGTACATCCATCAATGTCATAAATCCAAAAAGCACATTTTGATTCTCAAACTGGATTTTGCAAAAGGCCTTTGATACGGTGGAGCATGACCTTATCCTCAAACTTCTGCATCACAAAGGTTTTGATAGTAAATGGATTGGCTGGATTAAAGAGCTCTTGTATTCTGGTACTTCTTCTGTTATCTTGAATGGAGTTCCTCGAAAGCAATTTATCTGCAAAAGGGGTGTGAGACAGGGGGATCCTTTATCACCCCTCCTTTTTGTTCTGTCTGTTGATTTATTGCAAACTTTGGTAAATGATATGCTGAGAAATGGAGTGATTTCTTTGCCCATTGAAACACATGATAAAGAGTTCCCTATTGTTTATTATGCATATGATACTCTCCTCATTGTTCCTACAATTGATTCTCAACTCCTGGCTCTTAAAGATATGCTACAGGATTTTCATGCCTCCATTGGTCTTAGGGTCAATTTTCACAAATCATGTATTCTACCCATTAATGTTGATGAGGCAGAAACTGCTCGTTTGGCTGCTATTTTTGGTTGTCAGGTTGGAACCCCTCCTTTTACCTATCTTGGGCTCCCTGTGGGCACCTGCAAGCCAACAATTCAAGAATTGTTCCCTGTGGTGGATAGGGTTGAGAGAAGATTGTCTGCCAGCTCATGTCTCCTTAATCAGGGAGCAAGATTGCAAATTGCTCCAAACTGTTTTATCCTCTTTGCCCATATACTTGCTTTGCAGTTTATGTCTGCTAGCTGGTATCATCAAGCAACTTGAGAGGATTATGAGGCAGTGCTTATGGAGGGGAAATTCTGAGACTCCCAGACAGTCCTTGGCAGCTTGGCCTTTAGTATGTAGGCCTAAGGACAAAGGTGGCATGGGGATTATTAACTTGAATATCCAAAACAGAGCACTCTTTACCAAACATCTATTCAAGTTTTATAATAAAGCTGATATCCCATGGGTATCTCTCATATGGAACACTTATTATGATGGAGTTGTGCCCCATGGAACTATTCTGTGTGGCTCCTATTGGTGGAGGGATATAATTAAACTGAATGAACTTTTTAGACAGCACTGTGAGGTGATGATCAACATGGGGGACTCTGTTCTCTTCTGGTTTGATGCTTGGGTTTTTTGGGATCCTCTACTCCTCTCTGAGAAAGGTTTCCAAGGCTTTTCTCTTTTGCAATTGATGAAAAGGTTTCTGTCAGAGATGTCACCCTTGATATGTCTGAGCTTTTTTATTTGCCTTTATCACCAGAAGCAATGGAGGAAATGATCACACTGCAGAATGGCTTGGCTCATATGGATATAGATGAAAGTCTCAATGATTCTTGATCACAGATCACTGGCAAAGGAAAATTTTCTGCCAAAAGTTACTATGTAACAATGCATGCTCATATTCCTGTTGACATGCCAGCCAAATGGATCTGGGAGAGTAGATCAACAATGACGATCAAGGTGTTTGCATGGTTGATGCTTAATGATAAACTCAACACCCATGATCTTCTAGTTAGGAGGCACTTGAGAACACCGCAGGAGGATAATACCTGTCCCTTGTGCCCTGCACAAGCCTATGAGGAAAGAATGCACCTTTTCTTCACCTGCCAATTCAGCACAAGAGTCTAGAATTATTTGCAAATCCAGTGGCTTGCTGGCCTGTCCCCTACTGAGTGTCTCGTCACTGCCAGGAAGAGTTTTGGACAGCCTTTCTTTAAGGAGGTTGTTTATCTTGCTGCTTGGAATGTCTGGTTATTGAGGAATGGAAGAATCTTCAGAAATGAGAGACATACTTTTGCAGCATGGAGGAGAAATTTCATCCATGATATAACTTTGCTCTCCCACAGATTTAAGACTAGTTTAAAACCATTGCTGCTGCATTGGATTAATTCTCTGCCCTAACTGGTTGTTTGTACTCTTTTCTCCACTCTGTAAATTTGTAAATAGGGCCATAGGTAAGTAGCCTGATTCTTTAGGTGAGTAGTTTTTCTCTTCTCTTATCAGAACCTTTCGTACCTTGTTTGTTTGCTTGAGTTTTAATAAAGTACTGTGGGGATGTTGCCTCACAGTTTCCAGTCAAAAAAAAATCTAAAACAACATAGACATGCAAAATACTATCAGGTACTAAGTTCATGATAAATTAAAGTTCAATTAATCAAATTACTTAAGAACTCCCACTTAGATAGACATCTCTCTAATCATCTAAGTGATCACGTGATCCATATCAACTAAACCATGTCCGATCATCATGTGAGATGGAGTAGTTTTCAATGGTGAACATCACTATGTTGATCATATCTACTATATGATTCACGCTCGACTTTTCGATCTCAGTGTTCCGAGGCCATATCTGCATATGCTAGGCTCGTCAAGTTTAACCTGAGTATTCTGCGTGTGCAAAATTGGCTTGCACCCGTTGTATGTGAACGTAGAGCTTATCACAGCCGATCATCACGTGGTGTCGGTGAGAATGACACCTATGGGATCACTGGGTTCCCTTCTACGGTCAGCGGGCGCGGGGTCATGAGAAGAGCAGGTTTAGGAGCTAGCACACGGGTCATTTACCCAGGTTCGGGCCGCAAGGATGCGTAAAACGCTAGTCCTACTTTGGTGGATGTATTGAGTGTTCTTGAGCTTTTTAAACTAGCTACGGTGGATGTGTCGTCCCAAAAAGCCGAATCCCTCTCCTGGTCGCCTCAGGCCTCCTTTTATAGGAAAAAGGGGTTGCCACGGTGGCACACAGGAGGTGGAAAGGCCTACAGCGCGAGCTTATCGCATGGCATTACGGGACAAAGTGCATTAAATGCACTATGTAGATGTCCAGTAGCTTTATCGGGGATGGGGACGAGGCCCGCCCCGTCCGTCGCTGCTTCGCCTCGCTTCGACACGCGCCCAGTCCAGCGATGCATGCAGCGCCATGTAGATAGGTAGGTAGCTGAGGTGGCGTGGTGGTAGGGCCTTCATGAAGATCTGCATGCTGCCACGCAGGTGCTTGCTAATTTGGCCTGGAAGCTGCATGTTACCACGCAGGTGCCAGCCCAGCTGGTTGGGCTGGCAGCTGCATGCGAACGGCGATGGAGTCTTGGCTGGTGGCGGGCCTGGCAGCGGCCCTGCTGATGCCCTCGGCAAGGGTCTTGCCGGGGGCCCGGCAAGGGTCTTTTCATGGCGTTGTTGTCATCCCCGGCAAGGGTCTTGCCGGGGGTCTTATGGATTTCCTCGGCTAGGATCCTGCCGAGGGTCACTGTCTTCTAGTCCTCATCTGAACTCATATGTTTATGAGCTTGACGAGGATTTGCATGTCACCACAGAGGCGCCTCCCGAGCCTTGGTTTCAACGCAGTTGGTTAGGTTGGAGCCGGTAGGCTCAAGGGTGGCTCACTCCGCTGGCATCCGGCAAGTTGCCTCGGCAAGACTCTTGCCGGGGCTGCGAGGGGCCGCCTCGGCAAGGACCTTGCCGAGGGAGTCCACCTCGCCCTCTTGCCCTCCTGCACTTCTGGTCTTGGCGTTGCCTTGGTTGCCTCGTGCTTCGGCTTCTCTCCGGCTTCCCTTCTCTGCCCTGCAAAGTGTCGCCGCGGCGCGTGGCTCTGACCGCCCGTGCACAAGTAAAGGGGTCAAAAGGAGAGCCCCTACTTTTGTACACCGACACAAGATGTCTCGGCACGACGAACTATAGCAACGGTGCATGCTCAGGGAGAACACTTATACCTTGAAATTTAGTGAGAGATCATCTTATAATGCTACCGCCGAACTAAGCAAAATAAGATGCATAAAGGATAAACATCACATGCAATCAATATAAGTGATATGATATGGCCATCGTCATCTTGTGCCTTTGATCTCCATATCCAAAGCACCATCATGATCACCATCGTCATCGGCTTGACACCTTGATCTCCATCGAAGCATCGTTGTCGCCTCGCCAACTATTGCTTCTACGACTATCACTACCGCTTAGTGATAAAGTAAAGCAATTACATGGCGATTGCATTTCATACAATAAAGCGGCAACCATATGGCTCCTGCCAGTTGCCGATAATGGTGTTACAAAACACGATCATATCATACAATAAAATTTATCATCATGTCTTGACCATATCACATCACAACATGCCCTGCAAAAACAATTTAGACGTCCTCTACTTTGTTGTTGCAGGTTTTACGTGGCTGCTACGGGCTGAGCATGAACCATTCTTACCTACGCATCAAAAACCACAACGCTCTATAGTGATTGCTTTTTGATCTTCAGAAAGAACCCTGTTCATTGAATTCGATTGAACTAAAGTTTGAGAAATTGACACCCACCAGCCATCTGTGTGTGAAGCACATCGGTAGAACCAGTCTCGCGTAAGCGTATGTCTAATGTCGGTCTGGGCCGCTTCATCCAACAATACCGCTGAATCAAGAATCAACTAGTGACGGCAAGCAATATGTATATACCCACACCCACAACTCCTTTGTGTTCTACTCGTGCATATAACATCTACGTATAAACCTGGCTCAGATGCCATAGTTGGGGAAAACAGTAATTTCAAAAAAATTCATATGCACATGCAAGATCATGGTGATGCATAGCAATGAGAGGGGAGAGTGTTGTCCACGTACCCTTGTAGACCATAAGCGGAAGCGTTATGATAACGCGGTTGATGTAGTCGTACGTCTTCACGATCGACCGATCCTAGTACCGAAAGTATGGCACCTCCGCGATCTGCACACGTTCAGCTTGGTGACGTCGCATGAACTCACGATCCAGTAGAGTGTCGAGGGAGAGCTTCGTCAGCACGACGGCGTGATGACGGTGATGATGATGCTACCGGAACAGGGATTCGCCTAAGCACCGCTACAATATACCCGAGGTGGATTATGGTGGAGGGGGGCACCGCACACGGCTAAGGGATCAATGATCAGCTTGTGTGTCTATGGGGTGCCCCCTCGCCCATATATAAAGGAGTGGAGGAGGGGGAGGGCCGGCCCTCTACTATGGCGCTCCCTGGGGAGTCCTACTCCCACCGGGAGTAGGATTCTGTCACACCTAATCAACTGATTAGTGTGCGTAGGTGCTGGCTGGCGGGCCCAGCCAGCTGGCCTGCCAAGTGGAGGCGTGGGTGCGTTAAGGGTGGCCGCCTGTGGATGTATGGAGGCATGCGTGTGTAGATCATTCTCTGTATCCAAACTTTCCTCTGCAATCCTAACCCCTTCTCCAAGCTCATCCCCCTTCCTCACCTGCTCCCTCTCACCTACTCTCTATCGCCGATCCCCTCTCCGATCAGGGGCGTTACATTGGTATTCAGAGCCAGAAATTTTTCCCCCTCGCCGCCGCTGCACCTTCTGAAGCTTGGGAGGTCGATCGGTAACATCCACCGCGCATGATGTGAGTCCGCTCGCCGGATGTCGCCCAAAATCCGTCGCGGGGTTCGATCCCCTTTCAGGCAGGAGCAACGGTGCCCTCGAAGCCCTCCGTTGCGATGCGGCAAGTCCTGGAAGCCATGCAGGAAGGGAACGCCCACATCGCGAAGATGCTCGACTCCCTCCTCACCAAGCTCGACGAGCAAACCGCTCTCTGCGACAAGCAACTCGAGGCGTAGATCGCTTTCAATAACCAGATCTTGGCGGAGCTGCGGGGCCTCTCGCGGCAGCTCGATCTGACGCAGGCAGACATCGATGCGACCCGCAAGACCGTCGACGGCTCGACCTCACCAGCGGGCTCGGTCACCATGCTGGTACCACCACCACCACCGCCACCATCGTCTCCGCGCCATTAGCCCCCCCACACGGAGCCCCATCGTCCCGCCTTTGCTCACGCTCATCTGGGGGACAACCGACCACCACTCATTCTGGTTCCTCCTCTCGGTGCGCCCATGGCTGGGGTCACCGCGCCGCCGCCCAGCCCCAGCCACCCAGAGAGCTCCTACCACAAACCCCAAAACATGATTTCCCTCGTTTCGATGGATCCGCACCCTACCTATGGCTGGATCCTTGCTTGGCATACTTTGAGCTCTACAAGGTGGATCAGCAATTTTGGGTGCCTACTGCTGCTCTGTACATCGAGGGGCAGGCGGCGCATTGGCTCCAGGCATTTCGCTAGAGTCACCGCAACCTGACATGGGACATGTTCTGCACCGCCGTGCTCGAAGAGTTTGGTGCGGACGAGTTCGAGCTCACTATGCATCGTCTCCTTCAGCTACGGCAGAAGGGCAGCGTCGCCGATTATCGCACGGCATTTGATGAACTCATGTATCACCTTCTGGCGTTGGATCCCTCCATCAACAACCAGTTCTTCATCACCCAGTTTTTGTTTGGACTGAAGGACGAGCTGCGCGCTGCGGTTCGTCTACAAGCCCCGTCGAGCATCACCCGCGCATTCAAGAGGAAGAGCTGGGCACGACACGTCCACAGGGCCGACCAGTTCCTCCAGGGCGTCCTCCTCCACCAACAAACGTGGCTCAACCGCGCCAAGCGGCAGCCCCACGCGCTGTCGGCGACGAATTCGCTCGGGAGCGCCAGTTGCGGGAATACAGGCGTGCCAACAACCTCTACTTCAAGTGCGGCGACAAATACTCACGGGAGCACCGCTGCGCGCAGCCGGCACAATTGCTCACCATACATGTGGGGGCGCATGGGGAGGTTCTCCCCGACGACGCGATCCATGCTCTCCAGTTCTTGGACGAGCCCGCTGCACCAGATCGGCCTGCGGAGTGCTGCGTTCTATCAGCCCAGGCGCTGGACGGCTCCGACTCGCTGAGCACTATTTGCCTACATGCTTTGGTCGGGAACCAAGTCATGCTGCTTCTCCTCGACTCGGGCAGCACTCACAGCTTCGTCAACAAGAGCTTCGTCGACCGCATCGGCGCACAAACCCAACCTCTGCCGCCAGTGGAAGTACGGGTCGCCAACGGCGATCGCCTCACCTGTGATCGCATCGTACCCGACCTGAAGTGGTGGATGTAGGGGCATACCTTCTTGACACCAATGCACGAGCTCGACATCGGCACTTACGATGGCATCATGGGCATGGACTGGCTGGCGCAGCACAGCCCCATGACCTGCCACTGGCAAGACAAGTTCGTCTCATTCCTCCACGACAACGAGCAAGTCACGCTGCGCGGCGTCAAACCCAAGGCCACCGAGACCCTGATGGCGGTGGAGCCAGCAGAACTTCGCAAGTTGATCGCCGGCAACGAGGTTTGGGCAATGGCCATGGTGGATGCCTGTCCGCCCGTGCAGACCAAGCGCAAGTCACCGAGCCAAACCCCACTCGCCGACCTGCTCGATGAGTACACCGATGTCTTCGCCGCACCCCAAGGACTGCCGCCGCACCGTCAGTACGACCACGTCGTCACATTGGTGGAAGGGACGATTCCAGCCAATACTCGCCCCTACCGCTACTCTCCCCTGCAGAAAGACGAGATCGAGCGGCAGGTCCGCGAGATGCTGGACTCGGGGATCATTACTCACAGCGTGAGTCCCTACGCGGCACCGGTCTTGCTCGTCAAGAAGAACGACGGCACCTAGAGGTTTTGCGTCGACTACTGCTGGCTCAACGACGCGACGATCAAAAACAAGTTTCCCCTGCCGATCATGGACGAACTGCTCGATGAACTGGTGGGCACTACGGTCTTCTCCAAGCTTGATTTGCGGTCTGGCTATCACCAGATTCGAATGCGCGAAGAAGATGAGGCCAAGACGGCGTTCAAAACCCATCACGGCCATTTTTAGTTCTGTGTCATGCCGTTCGGCCTCACCAACGCACTGGCAACATTTCAGTGCCTGATGAATGCAATCTTCAGTAAGTACATTCGGAAGTTCGTCATCATTTTCCTTGACGATATTCTGGTCTTCAGTGGAACGATGGAGGAGCACCTAGAACATGTGCGCACGGTGCTGGAGTTGCTCCGGCAACACCAACTCTATGTCAAGGCCTCCAAGTGCGAGTTCGCCACCGACCACATCGACTACCTCGGACATGTGATTTCACGCGAGGGCGTCGCCACCGATGCTGAGAAGACCCAAGCCATGGTGTAGTGGCCTACGCCAATGACGCCGACTGAACTTCACGGTTTCCTCGGCCTTACAGGCTACTATCGCAAGTTTGTGCTGCACTACGGCATCATCACCAAGCCACTCACGCAGCTCCTCACCAAGAAAGGCTTCAAGTGGTCCGAGCACGCCCAAGCTGTGTTCGACCTGCTCAAGCAGGCCATGGTCACAACACCGGTGCTCGCGCTTCCCAACTTCGACAAGCCATTCGCCATCAACACGGGCATCGGCGCGGTGCTCACTCAAGAAGGGCACCCCGTGGCCTATTTCAGCAAGGCGCTGGGTGTGCGCAACCAGAAACTCTCCATTTACGAGAAGGAGTTCCTCACGGTTATGATGGTTGTGGACAAGTGGCGACAGTATCTACAATGCCGGCCGTTCGACATCCTCACGGATCACAAGAGTCTCTGCAATTTGGGCGAGCAACACCTCGAGACAGACGTGCAGCGCAAGGCCATGTCCAAGCTCGTCGGCCTTCAGTTTTGCTTCCTGTACAAGTGCGGCCTCGACAACGGAGCCGCGGATGCGCTCTCCCGGGTGGGCAAGCTCATGGACGTGGCCGCGCTCTCGACCTGCCAGCCGGCGTGGTTGCAAGAGGTGGCTAACTCCTACGCAACGGACGTGGAGGCTCAAGAGCACCTCCAACATCTGGCCGTGTCCAGCCCGGATGCAGACGGGTACGAGCTCCACCGCGGCGTCATTCATCGTCAAGGCCGGCTCTGGATTGGGGCGAACACGACCCTGTGCACCAAGCTGATCGCCGCGCTCCACAATAGTGCGGCGGGCGGCCACTCGGGCATCACGACGACTTATCACCGCGTCAGGAGGCACTTCGAGTGGCGTGGCCTGAAGAGAGACGTGGAGGAGTTCGCGCATCAATGCGCCGTCTGTCAAAATGCCAAGCATGAGCACACTAGGCTGGCCGGCCTCCTCGCGCCTCTGCCCATTCCTTCGGCGCCATGGGAGGACCTGACAATGGATTTTATCGAGGGCCTGCCGGCGTCCGAGAACTGCAACTCCATCATGGTGGTCGTGCACTTCGTGCACTTCGTGCCACTCCGCCACCCCTTCACCGCCGCGACCGTTGCCCGCGCGTTCTGGGACAACATTGTGAAGCTGCACGACATCCCTTCGTCCATCGTCTCCGAACGCGACAGGATCTTCACCAGCAACCTGTGGTGCGAACTGTTCGAGTGCGCGGGCACCAAGCTCTTGTACTCAACGGCATACCACCCGCAGACCGATGGCCAGAGCGAGCGGGTGAACCAGTGCCTGGAGATGTACCTGCGCTGCGCCATCCACGATTCCCCCAACAAGTGGCGCCGCTGGCTACTGATGGCTGAGTTCTGGTACAACTCGACCTTCCATTCATCTCTCCAGTGCACACCCTTCAAGGCCCTATATGGCAGAGAAGCCAACTTGGGCGCAATGGCAACCTGGGCGGAGGCGACACTGGCCGGCGACGACCTAGAATGGGCAGAGCATACAGATGCCATCCGTGCCCAGCTGGCGCGTGCCCAGCACCGCTTCACGAAGCAGGCGGACAAGCACCGCGTCGAGCGCTCATTCCAAGTGGGAGATCAGTTCATGCTGAAACTGCAGCCTTATGTGCAATGCTCCGTGGTCTCGCGCCCATGCGCCAAGCTCGCCTACAAGTTCTTCGGCCCCTACACCGTGCTTGAGAAGATTGGACCTCTGGCTTACAAGCTGGATCTGCCGCCGGACAGCCGCGTGCACCCGGTCTTCCACGTCTCCCAGCTGAAGCCGTTCATGCCGGACTACTCACCGATTTTCGCCGAGCTTCCCCGAGTCCAAGACCTGTCTGCGTCAACGACCGAGCCCGTTAAGATCCTGGAGAGGCGTATGATGAAGCATGGCGATGCGCCCGTGGTGCAGCTCAAGATACAATGGTCGTCGTCGTCCCCGGACTCGGTCACCTAGGAGGACTACGACGTGCTACGCCGGCGTTTTCCCATGGCACCCATTTGGGAGGGGGAGGCCTCGTCTTAAGGAGGGAAGAATGTCACACCTAATCAGCTGATTAGTGTGCCTAGGTGCTGGCTGGCGGGCCCAGCCAGCTGGCCTGCCAAGTGGAGGCGTGGGTGCGTTAAGGGTGGCCGCCTGTGGCCGTATGGAGGCATGCGTGTGTAGATCATTCTGTGTATCCAAACTTTCCTTTGCAATCCTAACCCCTTCTCCAAGCTCATCCCCCTTCCTCACCTGCTCCCTCTCACCTACTCTCTATCGCCGATCCCCTCTCCGATCAGGGGCGTTACAGATTCCCCCCTTTCCATGTAGTAGCAGTAGGAGAGAAGGAAAGGGAAGAGAGAAGAGAAGGAAGGAGGGGGCGCCGCCCCTCTCCCTAGTCCAATTTGGACTAGGCCTTGGGGGGAGCGCGGCCTGCCCTAGGCAGCCCCTCCCTCTCTCCCATAAATCCCATTAAGTCCCATATACTCCCCGGGGGTTCCGGTAACCCCCGGGTACTCCGGTTAATGCCCGAAGTTACCCGAAACTATTCCGATGTCCAAACATAGTCATCCAATATATCGATCTTTATGTATCGACCAATTCGATACTCCTCGTCATGTCCGTGATCATATCTGGGACTCCAAACAAACTTCGGTACGTCAAAACACATAAACTCATAATTCCGATCGTCACCGAACGTTAAGCATGCGGACCCTACGGGTTCGAGAACTATGTAGACATGACCGAGACACGTCTCTGATCAATAACCAATAGCGGAACCTGGATGTTCATATTGGCTCCCACATATTCTACGAAGATCTTTATTGGTCAAACCGCATAACGATATACATTGTTCCCTTTGTCATCGGTATGTTACTTGCCCGAGATTCGATCGTCGGTATCTCAATACCTAGTTCAATCTCGTTACCGGCAAGTCTCTTTACTCATTCCGTAATGCATCATCCCGTAACTAACTCATTAGTCACATTTCTTGCAAGGCTTGTATTGATGTGCATTACCGAGAGGGGCCAGAGATACCTCTCCGACAATCGGAGTGACAAATCCTAATCTCGATCTATGCCAACTCAACAAACACCATCGGTGACACCTATAGAGCACCTTTATATCACCTAGTTACGTTGTGACGTTTGGTAGCACACAAAGTGTTCCTCTGGTATTCGGGAGTTGCATGATCTCATAGTCATAGGAACATGTATAAGTTATGGAGAAAGCAATAGCAACAAACTAAACGATCATCGTGCTAAGCTAACGGATGGGTCAAGTCAATCACATCATTCTCTAATGATGTGATCTCGTTTATCAAATGACAACTCATGTCTATGGTCAGGAAACATAACCATCATTGATTCAACGAGCTAGTTAAGTAGAGGTATACTAGTGACACTCTGTTTGTCTATATATTCACACATGTACTAAGTTTCCAGTTAATACAATTCTAGCATGAATAATAAACATTTATCATGATATAAGGAAATATAAATAACAACTTTATTATTGCCTCTAGGGCATATTTCCTTCAAAACAATCAACTTGTATGTCTATGGGGTGCCCCCTCCCCCGTATATAAAGGGGGAAGGAGAGGGCCGGCCTAGGAGGAGGTGCGCCCAAGGGGGGGCAATCCTACTCCAAGTAGGTTTGCCCCCCTTTCCTATTCCTACTAGGAGAAGCAGGAAGGAGGAGGAGAGGAGAAGGAAAGGGGGGCGGCCCCACAAACCCTAAACCAATTTGGTTTGGGCCTAGGGGGGAACCCACCACTTGCCTGCTGCCCTCTTTCTCCACTAGGGCCCATTAAGGCCCATTGACTCCCCGGGGGGTTCCGGTAACCTCCCGGTACTCCGTAATATGCCCGAACTCATACGAAACCATTCCAGTGTCCAACCATAGCCTTCCAATATACCGATCTTTACCTCTCGACCATTTCGAGACTCCTCTTCATGTCCGTGATCATATCCGGGACTCCGAACTACCTTCAGTACATCAAAACACATAAACTCATAATACCGATCATCATCAAATGTTAAGCGTGCGGACCCTACGGGTTCAAGAACTATGTAGACATGACCGAGACTCACTTCCGGTCAATAACTAATAGCGGAACCTGGATGCTCATATTGGTTCCTACATATTCTATGAAGATCTTTATCGGTCAAACCGCATAACAACATACGTTGTTCCCTTTGTCATTGGTATGTTACTTGTCCGAGATTCGATCTTCGGTATCTCAATACCTAGTTCAATCTCGTTACCGACAAGTCCCTTTACTCATTCCATAATGCATCATCCCGTGACTAGCTCATTAGTCACATTGCTTGGAAGGCTTATAGTGATGTGCATTATCGAGAGGGCCCAGAGATACCTCTCCGACAATCAGAGTGACAAATCCTAATCTTGATCTATGCCAACTCAGCAAACACCATCGGAGACACCTGTAGAGCATCTTTGTAGTCACCTAGTTATGTTGTGACGTTTGATATCACAGTAAGTGTAACATCCCAAATTTTCAATTTGGAATGTTTTACAATTATTAGCTAAGCATCTATGCATTTTGTTTGAATTGAGTGGCATTTGGAAATTTCAGAGCCATTTGAGTTTTATTTGAATTTGAATTTGATTTTGGCAATTGAAATTTATTTCAAAAATACCTGACAAATACTTGAGCAAAAGTATGAGAGGAGTAAACATGACACTCCAAAGAAAAATGTCAGAAGAAAATATTGCCAAAAAAAGTATGAATTAAAATTTGGTTTTATTTGGAATCTACAAAAAATGTTTTTATTTTTGGTTTCTGTTTTGCCTCTAGAAAAATGTTTACATTGTAGGATTTATTTTTCTGATTTTATTGATATATATATGTCCTATAAAAACATATTATAGTTTTCTCTTATATTAGTTTTCTCTCTCTGTCGTAATTCAAAAAAAAGGAAAAGACCCAGGCGTGAGCCAGGCCAACCGGCCCAGCCGACGCCCGAGCTGCAGCCCACCAGCGCCGAGCCGGCCTGCTCCCGCCGCACCGCGCTGACCCCCGTTTCGATCGACCGCCCAATCGCTCTCCCTCTCTCTCGATCTCCCTCTCCCTCACTGACCCATCGGCCCCACCCTATCCCTAACCCCTCGCCCACGACACGCCGCACCGGAGCACGCGCAGAGCGTGCCCGACACCGCAATCTTCTCGGGATCGTGATCCCACGTCGCCCCCTCGCCCACGCTTATGCCCTATATAAACCCCTCGGCCTCCTCTTCCGAACCCCCCAAAAACCCTACCCCAACTCCCACCATAGCTCGCGCCCTCGCCGTCCCGATATCCCCCCAGCCACCGCAGTTCACCGCCGTTTGGTTTCACCGGTGAGCATCCACAACCTCTCTAACCTCTGCTATCGGTATATCCCGACCTCACAAACCCTTTTGACATGTTTTTGTTCGTCTTCGTCATCTACAGAGGCCACTCCCAACCCCGCACGCTCTATCGGAGCACCATGCTCCACCGCCTCGTCTTCGTCGTCTCTGCCGTCCCCGACGTCCCCTCGCCTCACGACCCACAAAAAATCAGACGCCCCCGAACTCCCGCATCACCTGGACATCCTCGCTGACGCCGCCGACGACCGAAGCCCCGCCGCCCACTGGCCTCTTCTTCCCTCCCACGCCAGGCTCGTCTCTGTAAGCACGAGCGCACCTTCTCTGTTCGCTCATTTTTTTTTCTTTTCCGAACCGTTAAGTTAGATTAGATCGATTAGTAGATCGTTTTATTTTCATTAGATCGGTTTTAGTTACGTTTTTTAGCGGTTTAGTGCAGTTCAGATCAAACCAGTAGATCGGTTTTAGTCAAAAAAACACACATGTACGTCCTGTTAAGTTGCGCCTAGGCGTCGTTTAGTTTTAGATCGCACGCCCCATAAGCCCAGTAGCGCCCGTTAGTTTTTTTCCTGTTATTTTAGTTTCTGTTTTTAAAACAGAATAGTTCCAATCTTGAAAAATCTATATCTTTTAGGTTATTTAATATTTTTAGTTGAGTCTTTTTTCTCTAGTTTGAAAATTTCCTATGGTTGCTGTAGAAAATTAGATTCGGCCATGTTTAGGTATTTAAAAATTGTTTTATATTGGTTTTAATCAGATTAGTTTTTCTGCTATAAATTGAGTTAGGATTATTTTATTTTAGTGATTCTTTTTGTCACTGCTTAGTTTTGACCTAGCCTAGCAGTAGGAACTTGTTGGGGTATTTGTAGATTATATTAAAATTTGTTTTAGTCAAATCTAGCTTTTTTAGTTTTATTTTAGCTTGCTGCTGCTTCCTGATGTTCTAGTTATTATATAATTTTAGTTTACCCCTATTATATTTTATTTTAGATTAGTTTCTGTAGTTACAGAGGGTGAACATTTATTTACAGCAAAATAAAAAGTTTTATTTTATTTTTGTTTTAGGTATAACAGGAGTTCTATAATAGATATTGATGTGATTCTTTTTGCACCTACTTTGTATGTTGTTTTCCTTTATGTTAGTTAGCAAAACCCTTGTTTTGGATCTGTTGAGAAAAGTGTTAGTAGGTTAAAACTATTTTTCTTGTTGTTGCTTGATGTGATGAAAACCTTGATTTTGTTTTCCTCGAGTTTTCTTTGTTTTTGGTTTGAGTGCTTGTGTGTTTTCCTTTAGCTTGCTGATATGTTATTAGTGAAATACTTATTTGTGCTATTGTTTGACTCGATAGAATTTCCGGAGTGCGAAGCTTGCTATCTCGAGTCACTAGAGTTTGAAGACCGTCAGCCAGGCAAGTCATTTGATCATGTTTTACAATACCTATGATTTTTGTTGCATTAGAATTATCCCTCCCCACCATGCATGTAGTAGGAGAATTTTAAGTTATGTCTTGAGTAGTATCATGAGGTAGGATGAATCCATTTCCCCTTGCTACTATTGCCCGGGACGATGTAGTTTATCTTGCTATGCTCGTAGACGGGGTTGGTTGAGAGATTCATAAGGGAGATGTGAGAGTATAGATGATGACAACCCCATGACTTCAAGCTCAAGATGGACTTCAAATTCACTACTGGGTGGAGGACGGTTGACGGGTACCCTGGAGAAACCAGCGGATGGCCGGGATGCATGGAGAAGCGCCATGACATCTTGCGGAAAGCTTCACCCAGCCACGAAGAGACGGATGGATACCCCTTGACCGGACGCTTACCTGTGCAGCCGCAAGCCATTATGGGCTCTGGCTGGGTTGACCGTAGGCGTGACTCTGGACGGACGGTGCCAGCAGATGTAGAAGAACGGTAGGACATGGATGGGTACCGGCAGTGCTCAGAGAAACTCTACGGAAGACCCTGTTTCGTTCATCCTATTTTCAAACACCAGGCAGTGCGAGGACATAAAGGAGGGAATGATTCTTGCGGGTAAAGTGCACAAGACTCTGCAGAGTAACAACCTAATCGATTAGCCGTGTCCCCGGTTATGGACAAATGAGCCTCTGGAAACTGGAGTATTTCGGAAATCTCAACACCGAACAAATAAAGTAATTGAGGGGTTAATTAATAATTGGGAATGAGACATTGGTTGGCGGAACCATCTCAATAATTACCAACATTTTTTAGTAATTGTAAGCAAGTCCTTTGTTGTAGGGAAAAACTTGCTTTTTCGCAAAAACATAAAACTTAGAGCCCCACAGCCAAATTGCATATAGTATTAACTTTATTATTGTTGTTCTCTCTTTGACTTGCCGGCATATTCTAAATGCTGACCTACACAGCTGCAACGTCTCATGTTGCAGAGGAGTTTTCCGACCAGGAGTGAGGCTATGATCTATGCTTGGCGATTGCCCCATGGAGTCGGATGGACTCGCTTTTCGTCTACGCTTCCGCAGCTTTATTTAGTTTATTTCTCATGAGTTGGCCTTTGGCCGAATTTATTCTGATGTAATAAAGACTTGATATGAGAATCGTGTAATAAATTCAGGTGTGATTGAACTTTGAATCTTTTCATCAATGTACTGTGTGTGCCAGCATGATCTTGGGATGGTACAGCTACACAGAGACTTGACCGATTTTGGGTCGGGTCATTACACTAAGTGTTCCTCCGGTATTCGGGAGTTGCATAATCTCATAGTCATAGGAACATGTATAAGTTATGACAAAGCAATAGCAACAAACTAAATGATCATAGTGCTAAGCTAACAGATGGGTCAAGTCAATCACATCATTCTCTAATGATGTGATCTTGTTCATCAAATGAAAACTCTTATCCATGGGTAGGAAACTTAACCATCTTTGACTAACGAGCAAGTCAAGTAGAGGCATACTTGTGACACTCTATTTGTCTATGATTCACACATGTACTAAGTTTCCAGTTAATACAATTCTAGCATGAATAATAAACATTTATCATGATATAAGTAAATATAAATAACAACTTTTATTATTGCCTCTAGGGAATATTTCCTTCACTTAAAATGCGCAAAAAATTCATTGGCTTCTTTTATTATAAATCTGAACTCATGTGCTAAAAAGATGGTAGCCGCTTGCTTAACAGAAGAATGCTCAATATTGGAAAATTCTAGAAAAATTCTTTGTATGCAAGGATGCATATGGATAAATTGTCTTTCAAGGTCACTTATGAACAAAGATATGGCATCAGCAAGACTACTAGTTCTATGAAGAATAGACCCACCCATAGTGGGCAAAGTACCGACACAAGTAAAGAAATCTTGAATAACTCCTTTTCCAATAATACTACAACTACCAATCCGGAAATTTTTAGTGTGCAAAATAGTAGATTCTTGAGGATTATCAAAAGCATCAAAGTTTCCCCCGTTCTTACCACTATCCTTTTCAGCGATAACCTCCCCAGTTTCAGACATGGTGGCAACAAACCGCACTAAGAGAGAACACACAAGAGGCAAACAAAAAGAGACGAATGGAAGAGGGGCGAATAAAACGACAAAGGTGAAGTGGGAGAGAGGAAAACGAGAGGCAAATGGCAAATAATGTAATGTGAGGGAGAAGAGTTTATGATGGGTACTTGGTATGTCTTGACTTGGCGTAGATCTCCCTGGCAACGGTGCCAGAAACCCTTCTTGCTACCTCTTGAGCATGGGTTGGTTTTTCCTTGAAGAGGAAAGGGTGATGCAGCAAAGTAGTGTAAGTATTTCCCTCAGTTTTTGAGAACCAAGGTATCAATCTAGTAGGAGACAACGCACAAGTCACCTAGTACCTGCACAAACAATCAAGTACCTTGCAACCAACGCGATAAAGGGGTTCTCAATCCCTTCACGGCCACCTGCAAAAGTGAGATCTGATAGAGATAGTAATATAAATATTTTTGGTATTTTTGTTGTATAGATTGGAAAGTAAAGATTGCAAAATAGTAGATGTGATGTGATAATAAAAGAGATGCAATATAATAAGAAAGAGACCCGGGGCCCATAGGTTTCACTAGTGGGTTCTCTCATGATAGCATGTATTACGGTGGGTGAACAAATTACTGCCGAGCAATTGATAGAGAAGTGCATAGTTATGAAGATATCTAAGGCAATGATCATGAATATAGGCATCACGTCCGTGGCAATGATCATGAGAATATCTAGGTATGATCATGTATATAGGCATCACGTCCGAGACAAGTAGACCGACTCATGCCTGCATATACTACTATTACTCCACACATCGACCGCTATCCAGCATGCATCTAGAGTATTAAGTTCGTAAGAACATAATAACGCATTAAGCAAGATGACATGATGTAGAGGGATAAACTCAAGCAATATGATATAAACCCCATCCTTTTATCCTTGATGGCAACAATACAATACGTGCCTTGCTGCCCCTACTGTCAGTGGGAAAGGACACAGCAAGATTGAACCCAAAGCTAAGCACTTCTCCCATTGCAAGGAAGATCAATCTAGTAGGCCAAACTAAACCAATAATTCGAATAGACTTGCAAAGATATCAAATCATGCATATAAGAATTCGGAGAAGAACCAAATAATATTCATATATAATCTTGTTCGTAAACCCACAATTCATCGGATCTCGGCAAACACACCACAAAAGAGTATTACATCAAATAGATATCCAAGAACATCGAGGAGAACTTTGTCTTGAGAATCAAAGAGAGAGAAGAAGCCATCTAGCTAATAACTATGGATCCAAAGGTCTATGGTAAACTACTCACGCTTCATCGAAGAGGCTATGGTGTTGATGTAGAAGCCCTCCATGATCGATTCCCCCTTCGGCAGATCGCCGGAAAAGGTCCCAAGATGGGATCTCATGGGTACAGAAGGTTGCGGCGGTGGAAAAGCGGTTTCGTGGATCTCTGCGATGTTTCTAGGGTATAAGAGTATATATAGGCGGAAGAAGTATGTAGGTGGAGCTACAAGGGGCCCACGAGGGTGGGGGGCGCGCCCTCCTGCCTCATGGAGTTCTAGACTTCAACTCCAAGTCTTCTGGTTTGCTTTCGGTCCAAGAAAGATCATCGTGAGGGTTTCATTCTGTTTGGATTCCGTTTGGTATTCCTTTTCTGTGAAACTCTAAAATAGGCAAAAAAAACAGAGACTGGCACTGGGCCTCCGGTTAATAGGTTAGTCCCAAAAATAATATAAAAGAGCATATTAAAGCCCATTAAACATCGAAAACAGATAATATAATAACATGGAACAATAAAAAATTATGGATACATTGGAGACGTATCAATGCCTTGTCCTCAAGTGAGGTGTTGGATGAGTTTGTTGCGATGAGGGTCTTGGACAAGACCGCCGACAATGCGGTGTTGCATTCTCAATGATCAAAGAAGCCTAACCTTGCCTTGAAGGCCAAGGCTAGTGTGGAAGAAGAGTATGAAGAGGATGAAGAGGAGAGTTGCCCCGAAGACACCAAATATGCCTATCATGAGCACATGGCTCTTGCTTCACGGCAATTTTGGGGCAACAAGAAGAACACAAGGCCCAACTTCAACAAGAACAACTCAAGTGGCACCAAGGGCGAGCAACGTGTGAGGACGTGCTATAATTGTGGCAATGTGAGTCACTTTGTTGTGGTTTGCCCGTACGAGAAGAGGGAGGACAATGATGGCAAGCTTATTCGAAAATACAAGGCCAAGTCCTTCCCCAACAAGAACAACTTCACCAAGAAGACTCCTCCCAAGGGGTTGGTGGCAAAAGAAGAGTACAATGAGGATGATGAAGAGATGAATATGGTGAGACGGTTGCCATGGCTTCCGTTGCCATTGCAACAACTCCATGGGTGTCCCTCTTCGATTCACCCAATGAGAACATCACCGCCAAGTGTCTCATGGCTAAAGCCACCAACAAGGTAACCCCCAACATCAAAACTACCGTCACTACTAATCCTTCCTTGATGGATTGCATTGATGAAAGTGAGGGGACGAAGGAGGAGGAAAATGAGTTTGAGTCTTTTATGAGTAAGCTCAAGGGTAAGTCCAAGAAGCACTTCGTTGCTCTCTTGGAACAACTTGGTGAAGCCAATGACATGATCGAGGCTCACAAAGACACCATCTCTAAGATGGAAGGGCATAGTTGTGACTATGCCGATGAGATGTCATGTCTCTCTAATGCGCCTGAGTAAGAGCGTGGTCATCGTTTGGATCTTGAGGAGTCACACAATGATGATCATGCTAAATTAAAGAAAGATATTGATCATGCTCTTGTTGTCTCTCGTGTGCTCAATTCCGAGAAGGCCAAACTTGCGGTCGACGATTCTAGACTCAAGGAGGAGTTTGATATACTTGGCAAGGCTCACAAGGCCTTGAAGAGTGCTCATGCTAGCCTCAAAGAGTCTCATGATCAACTCCAAGTGAAGCTAACCAAAGATAAAGCCACATTTCCTCATATGGTTTTAATTGATAATGTACTAACCCGTGTTGTGAGCATGTGCATGTTGTGGAGGATAATGCAAAGTTGAAGGAGTGACTTGAGAAAGGCCTTGTGTCTTGCATACAAGGTGAGAATAATCTCAACGACCTTTTGAGCAATCAAAAGGAAGTTGTGGGCAAGGAGGGGATTGGATTTGCAACCAAGTCCAACAAGAAGAATGACAAGACCAAACAACCTCCTCCTCTCAAGAAAATGTTTGTGAAGGAGGGAGAGGGTACTTCTAAGGAGAAGAAGAACAATGTGAAGGGTGGTCGTGTCAAGAAGGGCAATGCCACTCCTTCCAACAAAGCCGACGACTTTGACCCTTCTTATGTGTTATGTCATGCTAGTGGTGGGCATGTTTATGCCAAATTTGTTGGTTCTTCTTATGAGTACATTGAATGGTCTATTTGGGTTCCCAAGACCCTTGTTGCTAACATCAAAGGACCCATTACAAAATGTGTACCTAAAACCAAGCATTGATCTCTTGTAGGTGTTTTCTTTTAGTGGGGGATCATGGTGGCTCGATAATGGAGCCACAAATCATATGACCGGAAGCAAGGACTTGGTGGTGCACGTGCACAAGGTTTCATCTATGCCCACCAATGTCGAATGGGGTGATGCCTCATCTTCTAAGGTATTGGGTCTTGGCAAGGTTGTCATTTCTCATGATCTCACAATCGAGAAAGTCATGCTTGTTGAGTCCCTTGCATACAACTTACTTTCCGTTCGTCAACTTGCAATCATGGGTTTTGCCACTTTCTTTGATATTGATACCGTGGCCCTCTTGTGGAGCAAGACTCTTGAAGTATCCTTTGTTGGGCATGTCGAGAACGGTCTTTATGTGATTAACTTTTCGGAGCGACCCACTAAGACCGCGACATGCCTAAGGGCTAAAGTTGATGTGGGATGGCTTTGGCATCGCCGTTTAGCCCACGTCTATATGAGATCTTTGCAAAGTCTTCTCTAGGGGGGACCATGTCCGTGTACTAACAAATGTTAGTTTTGCCAAAGATCGTGCTTGCAGTGCTTGTATCAAAGGAAAGCTACATGAGAAGGCTCACCCTCCCACGACTATCATCTACTCGAAGAGGCCCTTGGAGCTCCTTCACATGGATCTCTTTGGGCCTCCATCCTTTGATAGTATTGGGGGTAGAAAGTATTGCTTGGTGATTGTGGATGATTATTCAAGATACACTTGGGTATATTTCTTCAAGAGGAAGAGTGAGACCCAACAAAACGTCATCAACTTTGCAAATGAAGCTCAACGTCAACACAATGCAAAGATTTTGATGATAATAAGTGACAACGGCACCGAGTTCAAGAACTATACCTTGGATGAGTTTCTTAGTGATGAGGGGATGAAGCATCAATATTCTGCACCTTACAGCCCTCAACAAAATGGTGTAGCGGAGAGGAAGAACCAGACATTGATGTACGCGGTAAGGACCATGATGGCGGAGTTCAAGTCTTCGTACAACTTTTGGGCCGAAGCCATCAACACCGCTTGTCATGCATCCAATCGTCTCTATTTCCGCAAAGGCTTGAACAAGACTCCATACGAGATACTTACCAGCAACAATCCCAACCTCAAGTACTTCCGGGTGTTCAGTTGTAAGTGTTTCATTCTCAAGAAAGGTGCTCGTTTTTCTAAATTTGAGGCTGATGACCCACAAGTATAGGGGATCTATCGTAGTCCTTTCGATAAGTAAGAGTGTCGAACCCAACGAGGAGCAGAAGGAAATGGCAAGCAGTTTTCAGTAAGGTATTCTCTGCAAGCACTGAAATTATCGGCAACAGATAGTTTTGTGATAAGGTAATTCATAACGGGTAACAAGTAACAAAAGTAAACAAGGTGCAACAAGATGGACCAACCCTTTTTGTAGCAAAGTACAAGCCTGGACAAACTCTTATATAAAGGAAAGCGCTCCCGAGGACACATGGGAATTATCGTCAAGCTAGTTTTCATCATGCTCATATGATTCGCGTTCGTTACTTTGATAATTTGATATGTGTGTGGACCAGTGCTTGGGTACTGACCTTCCTTGGACAAGCATCCCACTTATGATTAACCCCCCTCGCAAGCATCCGCAACTATGAAAGAATAATTAAGGTCAACCTAACCATATCATGAAACATATGGATCCAAATCTGCCCCCTACGAAGCAACGCATAAACTAGGGTTTAAGCTTATGTCACTCTAGCAACCCATCATCTACTTATTACTTCCTAATGCCTTCCCCTAGGACCAAACAATGGTGAAGTGTCATGTAGTCGACGTTCACATAACACCACTAGAGGAAAGACAACATACATCTCATCAAAATATCGAACGAATACCAAATTCACATGACTACTTATAACAAGACTTCTCCCATGTCCTCAGGAACAAACGTAACTACTCACAAATCATATTCATGTTCATAATTAGAGGGATATTAATGTTCATAAAGGATCTGAACATATAATCTTGCACCAAATAAACCAACTAGCATCAACTACAAAGAGTAATCAACACTACTAGCAACCCACAGGTACCAATCTAAGGTTTTGAGAGAAAGATCGGATACAAGATATGAACTAGGGTTTGAGAGGAGATGGTGCTCGTGAAGATGTTGAAGGATATTGACCCCCTCCCGATGAGAGGATCGATGTGATGACGATGGTGATGATTTCCTCCTCCCGGAGGAAAGTTTCCCTGGCAGAACAGCTCCGCCGGAGCCCTAGATTGGTTTCACCAAGGTTCCGCCTCGAGACGGCGGCGCTTCGTCCTGAAAGCTTCCTTCTGATTTTCCAAGGCAAAAGACACCTTATACCAGAAGATGGGCATCGGGGGGCTTCCAAGTGGCCCACAAGGCAAGGGGCGCGCCCTCCACCCTCGTGGACAATGGGTGGCCCCCCTCTGGTGCTTCCTTCGCCCAATATTTTTTTATATATTCTAAAACTGACTTTCGTGGAGTTTCAGGACTTCTGGAGTTGTGCAGAATAGGTCTATAATATTTGCTCCTTTTCCAGCCCAGAATTCCAGCTGCCAGCATTCTCCCTCTTCATGTAAACCTTGTAAAATAAGAGTGAAAAGGCATAAGTATTGTAACAGTGTGTGTAATAACAACCCATAATGCAATAAATGTCGATATAAAAGCATGATGCAAAATGGATGTATCAACTCCCCCAAGCTTAGACCTCGCTTGTCCTCAAGCGGAAGCCGATATCGAAAAATATGTCCACATGTTTAGAGATAGATGTGTCGATAAAATAAAATACGGACATGAGGGCATCATGATCGTTCTTAGAATAGCAACACACACACACACACACATATATATATATATATATATATATATAGTCATATCATTTATTATGCTAAAGTAACAATCTATTCACAATGTCAAGTATGAATCAGAAACTTAATTGAAAAACTAGCAAACTATAATCTCAGTCATTGAAGCAATTGCAATTTATCATAACATCGGAAAGAGTCAATATAAGAGCTTTTCAGCAAGTCCACATACTCAACTATCATTTAGTCTTTCACAATTGCTAACACTCACGCAATACTTATGGGTATGAAGTTTTAGTCAGACACAGAGAAAGATAGGGGCTTATAGTTTTGCCTCCCAACCTATTACCTCAAGGGTAACGTCAACAATAATGCTTTATGAAAA